>NW_023494810.1:11996735-12486132 GCF_904425465.1 Colossoma macropomum
ATATTGTCTTGAAGTTTTGTCATTACTGATGGGACTAATTTCACTATTTGATGAGGCCCGAGTTATTCGATTCAGGCACACTCAGTAACAGCAGAATTCAGAACTCAGCCTTCAGCGAGACTTTACAATTTAATTAGATTTTTTTAATAACAAGCTGAATCACATTCATCATAATCATGAAAGAAAGTTGTGATAAAAATGTTAATGAGCTGTATTGTCCGAGACTGAGAGGGAATGCCACACCAGGCTAATTTAATGAAATTACATTCCTGTACACTCATTTCAGGTGAAAACTAATTAGGTATCTTTTTTTAACTGAGGCTAAGATGGACGCTGCTGTAGAGATGGGCCAAGAAATGCAGTTGCTCTGTTTGGCGGTGAGCCTGTTGGAAGTTTTTTCTTTGTGGTTGACCTTTAGCAGAATAAAGCTTGAGAGATGAGGCATCTGCTGATTGTGCTCGGGCATTATTGGAAAAAAAACAAGGCCAGAAGTTGGACATCATAGAGTTACTCATTATATTGGAAGTGTTGATGGGTACAGGCTCCGACTCCCCACCTGCTCCCTTTCTAAACAGCATGAAATGCAAATAAAGACAGACCATTGTGACGGTGTCAACATATACAGTCTAGCCAAGCGAAATACACAGAGAGGCATTCCAGCCTAAAACTAGCATTTAATATGATATTTCTCATGTTATGTAATAATCTGTAGCGCAGAATTGCATCCATCAGTCTCATCGTTCATCAATGTTTTTTCACTACGATACCCAGCATGCATTGCACAAAAGTCATCCAACCCTTGATAATTCCCCCACTGCAGTGAAGAAATCCCAACTGTTAGCTTAGCCACTGTAGAGCTGAATAAACACAGACACGACATTCAGCTTTCTAGCAGTAATGTTAGTTACTGCCTTCCTTCTGCATTAAGCCCATTAAACACCAGACGCTGTAACAAATAGCACAACAAATATGCTCTCTGTCTATTTTGTGTCTATGCCAGTGGTTTCAGGTTAGAAACAGAGCAATACTTATTATTTTGCTATACTGTGCAATCTGTGTCCATGATTAAAACAGCAGACAGCTATATTTTGAATTGTCGCAGCAGCACTGCACTAGTACAAACTTCGAGAAGGTTCTAGAGTTTGGTGGAATATGAGGAATCAGCTAATCAAAACCTCTTTCAGATAGCTTATGACTAATAGCTATGCTTGAATGTCTTCTACAGTGAGTTTATTTAATTTTTAAATGAAATAAAGTAATCTGCAGGTTATATATAACATATTTTTGCTGCATATTACTGTAATATGCAGCAACATGCTGCTGCTGCATAAACTAAAACTAATCTAATTAACCATTGTTCCGCCTGTTTTTCCCCATTTTGTATTATAATATTTTATACTACTGCTGTTTGCTATCCGGTGTCGACCAGAGGAGGATGGGTTCCCCTTTTGAGTCTAGGGTCCTCTCAAGGTTTCTTCCTCTTGCTCTTAGGGAGTGCTTTCTTGCCACTGTCGCCATTAGCGACGCTCATGGGGGCTCGGACCCGGATTTTTCTGTAAAGCTGCTTTGTGACAACACCTGTTGTAAAAAGCGCTATATAAATAAACTTTGACTTGGCTTGACTTGACTATAATAACGTATTTATTACTGTAAATGACATGTTGTTCATTTTCGAAGTGAAAACGAATCCTCAACAGAGGACACACTTCTGCACATTTTAATCCACAATTAATGTTTACAAGCTTAATTTAGCACATCGAGGTAAATGCAAGGTAAACGCAAATCTCTGCAGCACTTTGGCTCGGGAAGGTCCCCAGTTTGATATAACCCCTCCATGCTGACACTGCAATATACCCCCCCCCCACCCCAATTTTCCCCACAATATAGACATCCAGTTCCACCCACTAGTTAGGACTACCCCAATCACACGATATCACCAGTATCATCTGGCATCTGAGCCACTTTGCATGGCCACACCCCCTATGCTCCTCAGCCAAGCAAAGTGGCTCTTAGGAAGGAAAGGTTGCATGGTGTCAAGTTTGTCTGTCCTCCTCGTATGTCATATATGTCCTCCCGTGTTACCTTTTCCCCATGTTTTGTGTTGGGATAGTGCTGGGCTGGGCATTTCTTCCTCTGTTGAAGTGCCTGTTCAAAATAAAAGAGCATTTGCCTGTATGCGCAGTGCCGCTGGAGTTTTTAAACACCTCAGTGACGCTGCTGGACTAAGAACCAAGAACATCCAGCCAACAGCATCCTGTGGGCAGCATCCTGTGACCACTGATGAAGGACTAGAGGATGACCAGCACATACTGTGCAGCAGCAGATGAGCTATTGTTTCTGAGTTTACATCTACAAGGTGGACAGACGAGGTAGGAGTGTCCAATAGAGTGGACAGTGAGTGGACACAATATTTAAAAACTCCAGCAGCACTGCTGTGTCTGATCCACCAGCGCAACACACACTAACACACCACCACCATGTCAGTGTCACTGCAGTGCTGAGAATAAACCACCACTCAAAAAAACCTGCTCTTTGAAGAACAGGGTAACAAAGTATGCAGAGAAACAGATGGACTACAGTCTGTAACTGTAGAACTACAAAGTGCTCCTATATGGTAAGTGGAGCTGATAAAATGGACAATGAGTGTAATATATATATATATATATATATATATATATATATATTTATATGTACTCGTGCACAAGCTCAGTACATACACTTACACGCGCACGCATGAGTGCGTGTGCACTTCGCCCACCCACGCAGCACACGCTCGGCACAGATGCAGCCTGCAGGCTGAGTGTGCTGAATCACCACATCCCTTTTCATCACTTGATCACATGATTGGGACTTAGAGCTCTGTTCCGATGTCCGTAGAGAAGGTTCTCAAGGGCAGCGACTTAAAAATCAGCCAAGGTTCTTCATCTCCGATCCTCACCTATAACACTTCCTAAAGCCCACCTAAAGAATTCAGTCTTCCTTGACAGTCAGGAGGGTTGCATAAGGCTAATATTTAGACAAACATGGCCTTCTTTCTTGACCTGTTCAAACCACTGTGTATTCATTATGTAAGAGCCTCAGAGGGCTGAGATGTCTTCCTTCTGATAAGGGGGCAAAAAGTAGCATTATTAGCTTGGAGAATAAATGCAGTCTTGAGGCAGACAAAGCTGAAGACACCTTCGTCCAGGGAGAGGACATGTCAGTTTGCACAGGCAGAGTTATGTAATTGTCCTATTGGCGCTATCCAAATGATTCAGAGGAGCATGGCCTCCAAACTGTCAAAGTAAATCAAAGCCTAATCAGAGAGCATCGCCTGGTAACCACCGCGCCAAGACAGGGGTTTAAACACGGCCGTCTCCAGGGACAATAAGATGAGATGCGCGAGCATAAATGTATGTTTATGGGGCTGTGAGGAAAGTGAAGCCTGGAGCTCAGCCAGGGAGCTGAGTAAAAAGGGAGGAGTGACGAATGTTGATGTGGCTATCATTTTCCAGGAAGACACACGTTCTAGATTCCTGGCACAATGAGGCAGCTCTACGCTCCAAGCTCCCTTGCAAGTAACATCCCCCAGACACATTCTCCTCTGAGAATATACATTACGTGCTGCACCTGTTGAAGAAACCTTCAAATCCTCTTTCTGTATGCTGAAGGGGAACTCCACAAATTTTCCAAAATTTCTGCATAGTTAAATGTTTAAGATGTAAAAGTCAGGTTTGACGTGAAGTACTTTGTTGTAAGAAACTTACAGAGTCAGAATTGTTCACAATAGTGGTGATAGGAACCAGACGCCCACTTCTAAAAGCTCCCTCACAGAAAATTATTACCCAAAATGTATTTTTTAGAATCCATTCCTGGTGGAGAGGTACATTCAGGGAGGTATAAGGCAAAATAGTCTCAGAAGAAAACTTAATTTTTAAGATTTTCCACTATTTTACCATCATCAGCATAACATATAAGAGCTCACAAGACACATGTAGGTTCACTGGTGTTTTTGGATAGTAAATAAAATGGCTATATTCTTGCTGTGACATGGTGACCCCTGGTTCCAAGATGTTAGAAGGCAAAATAGTACCCAAAGAAAAATAGTTACCAATATTTTTCCATCAACATTACTTATTAAAACTCAGCAGACACGTGTGGGTTCATTGGTCATTTTGGATTGTAAATAAAATGACTATATTTCTGCTCCCTTGGTTCCTATCACCACCACTGTAAAGAACTCTACAATGAACTATCAATGAACATTCACCTCTCTGAATGACTGTTTACATCTTAACAACTAAATAAAGCTGCTGGAATTCTTCTTGAACGTAAAATATGCTAATGTGAGCTTGGATTTCCTGAGTGGAACAATAACAGGCCATAAAAATGGATCTTCCAATGATTACAGTGGAGATTACGTTAAGAAAAAGCACCAGCTAACCTCGATCAATCACGCTGAAAGCTCTGCCATCCCCCACACCCCCCCACCCCCAAAAAAGAAAGGAAAAATCGATCGCATTACAGAAAAACACAATTGGCTCTGTTTCCTTAGATAGAAAGAGGACTGGCTCCCCTCAGAAGGACGGTACTAAAATATTCATGGATGCACAGTCAGGTGTAATGTCTCTAGCCCGGTCTTGGCTCTTGGTTTATTGTTATGTAAAGTTTTGCATTAATGAGTCATCCCCATTATTATAATGCCAAGCCTTCAGACTGGACCATTCATCAGATGACCCTCATCAACGGTGCTTTGTTGTCGCAAGGCAACGTCGTCACAGAGCTGTAGTTTAATTACAGCATGGTAACCAGGACCATCTGATCAATTATCCGCTTTTCTAAGGCCAATCCTGGCCTGCTGAGATTGATGGAGACCTGGAAATAAGTCTGAATCTCTCCTCAGACCTTTTCAGAAGCTATCAGCCTGCAGTTTAACCTTTCAACATTTCAGGGATAGTGTCAGAGATTCAGATTGGAGCATCCATTTGACAATGATGGTATCTCATTTGTGTTCAGCAACTCCTGCTGTGAGGCTTCCTATTCATTGCAGCCCTCTCAGAGCTAATTTGCAGGCGAGGACCTTCAAGCAGATGGAAAAACCACCCTGCATAAGTTAGGAAAAAGTAACGGAAAAGGTACCTGCATGCACTCATTAACAGGTAGGTGTGAGTGCAGACCCAGCGCAAAATACACTAAAGCAATAAGCCACGAGAGGCCATGCATTACTGTGATTTTATCACAGGGAAGGGTGTTCTTAGGCCCAACGTGAAGGGGAGCGCCTAAAATCCTCTTCCCTGTGATAAAATTGCAGTAACGGTCAGCCTCAAGTGGCTTATTGCTTTTATAAAACGGCAGCCAACATGAAATACGATAAAATACAATTTTTTTTCAGAAAATAATTAGAGTTGTTTTTTATAATAATCAACATAAACAAGTATTCGGTCAAGAAATGTAGTTCTTTTAGTGTATGGGAGCACTCAGATGACGCCTCTTTAAAGGTCTAGTCTCATGCTTAAAAAGCAGCAAGGTGCACTTCATAACAGGGCGAGATAACACATTTGTTTGCCATGCAGGTAAATGTGAGAGAGAGATCTGAGACCACGAAAGACCAAGAGGAGCAATAAACATTTCTAAATCAATCCAGACTGGTCAGCTAGATATCGTATGGTGCTTTGTTGTTGTGGACAGTGGAAAAGTTGACGTTTTTTCACCCTAAACGCACCATTTAAAACCACAAAGCACACTGTGCAGACTCCTTAGAAACAACTGTGGATTTTCCATCCACCTCTTTTTTTGCTAATTTTCAAAAATGCCCCAAAATACTAGACAATGAGGCCAGAAATTTGAAGAAATGCCTAAATATCACAAAACATTTTTACACTTTTTATGATAATAGATAATAATTTTTCAAATACATGATGGTGCAGCAGGAATGAAAGTCATGTCAAGGTCTTATGTCCTAACAAAACCGTTTGCTGTGGTGACGTTCCCAGGTGTTGGAGTGATGGCAAAGGGGGATAGCAACTTCAGCCTGCATTAAACTGACCACTGTCCAGCATCTCTGAACTGTTATGGCTACAGCCACGTACAGCTGACAGAGGGCTGTCAAAACCACCCTACCGAGATAAGGAAGGTTCAGATCTTTCCACTGTATAGAGCGAGACTCGTGTTAAGTCATCTTCAGGAATTTGCACATAACTGTGGGTGACACTACAGAGCCCTGCTGGTGACATCGCTTGTAAGTAAATAACAATGCCAGGACTTAATTACTAAGTCATGGCCACGGCGTATAAACACAGGGGAACGAGGTCCCTATGCACGGCCATGACTTGTAAGGCTTTGGAATGAGATAATTAAGCCTTAAGCGCAACTTAATAAAGCATGATCTCATTCCCACACCTTAATAAGTGGTGGCCACTACTTAATTATCTCATTCCCATGTCTTAATAAGTCATGGTCACAAATTAATTATCTAATTTTGATGCCTTACTAAGTCTTAGCCGGACTTACCAAGGCATGGGAACAAGATAATTGAGTTGTGCCCACGACTTAGTAAGGTGCAGGAACGAGATCATGCTTTATTTAGTTGTGGTCAAGGCTTAATTTGCTCATTCCCATGTCTTACTAACTTGTGGCGATGCATCAGGATCTCATTTCCATGCCTTACTAAGTGATCACCATGACTTAATTATCTTGTTCCCATGTCTTACTAAGTCGTGGCCATGCATGAGGACCTTGTTCCCACCTGTTAATATGACATGGCCATGACTTAGTAAGGTGTAGGAATGAGATCATGCTTTATTTAGTTGTGGTCAAGGCTTAATTTGCTAATACCCATGTCTTACTAACTTGTGGCGATGCATCAGGATCTCATTTCCACACCTTACTAAGTGATCACCATGACTTAATTATCTTGTTCCCATGCCTTACTAAGTCGTGGCATGGCCACAACTTAGTAAGCCGTGGGAATGAGATAATTAAGTCGTGGCCACAACTTATTAAGGTGTGGGAACAAGATAATTAAGTTGTAGCCACGACTTATTAAAGCGTGGGAACGAGATCATGCTTTGTTAAGCTGTGCTCAAGTCTTAATTATTCTCATTCAAAAGCCTCAGTAAGTCATGGCCACGAATCTCTTTCCCACGTGTTAATATGGCGTGGCCATGACTTAGTAAGGCATGGGAATGAGATAATTAAGTCGTGACTTATTAAAGCGTGGGAACAAGATCATGCTTTATTAAGCTGTAGTCAAAGCTTAATTTTCTCATTCCCACACCTTACTAAGTCGTGGTCATACATTAAGATCTCGTTCCCACGTGTCAATACGGTGTGGCCACGATTTAGTAAGGTGTGGAAACGAAATAATTAAGTCATGGCCATGACAAACTAAGGCATGGGACTGAGATCATGCTTTATTAAGCTGTGGTCAAAGCTTAATTATGGCCACGACTTAATTATTTTGTTCCCACACATTACTAAGTTGTGGCCACACAAAATGTTTTATTTATATGGGATGTCAAGAGCTGGCCTCCATAAAACACAGGTTCGGCTCACAGGCGCCATGACATGCACGCCTCTAAAATCTTAACAATGCGTCATGCAAATCTGTGGAGCTTTGTGTCAAGTGAACACTGATTGGCTCTACAGCACCGTTTGTGGAGGAACAAGACCCAAACAAGACCTGACATGAACCAGAACTAGCGCAAAATCAAAATGGAAGCAGTTTGAGGATCGGCTGACAGAAAAGATGCAATGTTACAAGCATTGTAATGAGGGTTCATTCTCACAGGCTTTCCTCTTTATTTTCTGTACACTCTCAGAAAAATGTATGAAACTGTCACTGGGGGGTACCCAGTACCTTCAGTGAGGGAACATAACTGTACCATAATCCATTGAAATTATGTTTTCTAACTTATATTGACTCCACACCCCCCGTCTCGTCTCCAGGCTTTTAATGCTTCATTAGGTTATGAAAAGTAATGAAATATGTGCCACTGGGAAAAACTTATTTAAGGTGCAAAATTGGACCTCAAAACCACTGTTGTACCTCTGAAGGAACATTTACATTGTTTGTACCTTTATGAATGAAAAATGTACCAGCATAGAACCTTCATTTCTAACAGTGTACTCTCTTGGTCACTGGACACTCTTGGACACTGCCCCCTGCTGTACATGTTCATGTTATATGCGGAGATGCTGTCATACACCTATGCGAATGTCTGCACATGACATTCGCAGATGTGCAGACACAAAAGTATAAATCAGTCTGAACTGCTGGATCTGCTGCTATGTAGAAGCAAAATCCTCAGCAACATATATTTTAGGATGCTGGCGCAAATTTACGTCTGGTTTTAAAAGGTGGGAAAAATAACACAAAACCAGCTGTATGTTGCTCAAAAATTAGCAAATGGAGCGGAATATGTAACTGACCGTACATGCAATATCTCCACTCATTTTTTGTGTGACCCTCCCTCAAATGCATATGCATGAGTAAGAGAAGCACATGCACACGGCGCATCACGTGCATGTTTATGCTCGCAAAAGGCTCAGTACACAGGGTCTTATTTGAAGATGTGCCACAGCCAGCTCTGACGCTGTCATTAGGCATGAAAATGGAAAGTATGTTCTCGTATTTGAGGTCAGGCATGCAAAGGGATTGCTCCAACATGCATTAATATACCCAAATATCTCAGAGGTCAAGGTGGTCTCTGATATCAGCCAGGACCATCTTGCAAGCAAGCCCAAAGCAACTCCAAAACCATTGTCACAACTGACTAACCATTCATGCTGTGGCTCATCGATGACCAGGAGCACCTTGAACTTCTTGGCAACCGGCGCCGGACTCTGCTCCACCAGTCCTGCAGACGCGGCTGTCTGCTTGACCACGTTGGTGATGGAGCTGAAGAAGCCTGAGCTGGTGGACTGGGCGGGCTGGGGCCGGCGCTCTGGAGCTGGAGAGGCAGCGGTGGGCGACCTGGCAGCAGTGGCAGCACCTTGGGCCGGAGCTGGTCCAGAGGCAGAAGCTTGGGAGGCAGCGCTGGGGGGAGGAGGTGGAGGTGGGTCGGGCCTCTGGAGGTCCGTCATGTAGCCGTTGGGGAGGTTGGCGATGAAGCTGCTGTCGGAGAGGCGTCGTCGGAGGAAGTTCATGGCTGCAGGTGGTGAAGGTTAAACCTTGCAGGTTGAAGAGATTTGCAGCTCAGTGTTTGTTTTCCTTAAAATCCCTGCTCGTCAGAACCTGTGCTTTGGGTGTGCTGCTGTTGGTGCTGCTTCTCGTTCTCTCCTCCTCACTCTCTCTCTCTCTCTCTCTCTCTCTCTCTCTCTCTCCGTCCGCCTGTGCTCTGACAGCTTGAAAGCCAAGCAGAGATGCTCATACTCTGCCTCAGCCTCCTCTCTCTCTCTCCCCCTCTCTCTCCCACTCACGCACAAACATACTCACTCTACCCCTCCCCCTCACGCTCTCGCTCTCCTACATCACGACCTACGTGGCTGTGTCGTACTGCAGTTGGCAATAGGGGTTTCCAGTGAACATACATATAAGGTCTGGGGTGGGGGGCTACGCTCATCTACAGCGGCATTCCCCACCACCCCACCTCCTTTAAGTCTTCAGGGTGACCTCCAAAGCCAGGTCCGGCCACGCTGAGACACAAGGACGGCTCAGTGCAGGATTAATGGGCCTGCAGATGGTGGAGGCATGCGTCTGCCCAGGTTCTCTCGGGGTCTCTCCACGTTCTGGCTGCTCCTTGCCTCTGATTCATCTCCATGTCATTGATCTCTGAGTGCTGAAATAACTGTGGCTCCCTCAGCGTAACAGCTGATTAGTGATTCTGAAAGGCCGACGTTGTGTCATCTCTACTCGACACAAGCTAAACAAAGAAAAGAGAAACAAGGTTGAGTAATTCAGTGTGAAATAACTCATGTGGTTTCTAATTAATATTATTTGAGAGGATATGAGGGAAATGGCAGGCTTGTTGTATTTAAACTCTGCAGGTGTTGTGCTAACAGTCTTATTTCATTGTTAAGTTTTGGTTGGAAAGGTTTAAAGATAAATCCATGCAGAATTTTTCTTCTCCTGTGGTATCTTGGTAGATACAACAGAGCCAGCTCTCCTTGGTTAGGACTTCAGGAGCTGAACAGAAGGCCTAACTTGTCAGATTGACCACTAGCATAATTAGGAACTGTCAATGGAATCAACTAATAACATTTTGATTTACAATGGGACTAATCTTGTGAGGAAAAATGTCAATCTAGGCCAGGGCTCGGCAACCCAAATGTGGAGAAAAGTCATTTTGTCCTTTCACCAAAAATCAAACTACATTGGGAGCCACAACATTTTATGTCCATTTTATTGAAGTAACATTTGACCATCTTGGCTGTAAATATGACTCAATATGTGCAAATCTACTAGTATGGGCTAAAATATATATATATATACGCAGACTTACTTTGCTCTGCTTTAAGCTTTAGTTCAGCTATAGCTGCCTTTCTCGCATCTCCAGCCGGAAACTTTTCCTCAAAAGTAAAATAGTTCAGCGTAAAATGTTTCTCAACGTGCAATTTTTGACAAAGCTGAAGTCAGCTTCTCATTTGCCAGCTTGTTGTTTGAATTTTCCCATTCCTCCTTAAATGGTGCCTGAGGTGCCAGAATGTAACTGCTGCACCATTTTAGGTGGAACGGAAAAATTCAAACAAGAAGTTGAATGAGCAGCTGACTTCAGCCTCATAAAAAATCAAAAGTTGAGAGACATTTTACAAGAAATTATTTTACTTTTGAGGAAATGTTTCCTGCTGGAGATGCAAGAAAAGCAGCTAAAGCTGAGCTAAAGCCTAAAGCAGATCAAAGTAAGTCTGTGTTTTCATTTACATTGTATTTGTAGCCTACACTAGTATATCAACACATACTGAGACATATTTACAGCCAAGATGATAAAATGGACATAAAATATTGTGGCTCGAAAGGTAGTTTGATTTTTGTTAAAAGGACAAAATGGCTCTTCTTATCATTTGGGTTTCTGACCCCTGGCCTAGATTAATGTTTCATCTCATGAAGCTGGTCCCACCTAAACAAGATTGGTTTTCTTTCACTTCCTTTTGTTAGTGGTTAATCTAACATTGTAAGGCCTTCAGTTCAGCTCCTGATATCCTAACCTAATTGGAGAGCTCGCTTGGCTGCATCTACCTGGATACCACAGAGGAAAAAGAAATCTTTTATGTTAGTCGTTTCAAGATTTGAACCCTTTTGTTTCCAACCAAAACTTAATAATGAAATATTACAATACCTGCAAAGTTTAAATACAACTAGACTGATGATTCTATTCAATTTCTGTTCTATAAAAAAAAATCAAGACATGCATTCCCAGAAAAGAAGACTTCTATGAAGGCCTGTAAGACATCACTGCCCATTAACTACATTAGCTTCGTAGCTCCAGCACAAAACTAAAGAAGCGATTCAGATACTGAACATGTCTTGGCTAATTGCAAACAGCAGGATCAAGATGGGGGAGCTCTAAATTAGATTTTTGCCCAACCACAACTTTAAGATGCTTTCCTGGGAGAACTGTGACCGGGCTGTTCTGTATCAAAGGGCTGTTGTTGTACAGACCGTCTGGGGGTAAAGACGCGTGTTGTTGACTTGAAAAAGCATGCCAAACATAACATCACGATGCCTCTGCATCAGCGGTGACGCTGGAGGTGTGTGTTCAGTCAGGGGGAAGGCCCGTTGTGAGTCACAGCTGTAGCCATGCTGACAAGCTAAGCTCATCCTGCTCTAAATTTTTTATAGCAGAGCAAAAATAGCACAACAGCATAGTGAGATATACACAGACACTCATCAATGTCTCAGCAGCTGCTAATCGCCGTGTTTTGGTTTGATATACTGTGAAGAGATCACTGTTTCTTCCGTCGCTGTGGATGATGAAATTGCATGTAGCTGTAGGCCAGAAAGGATTTTTAAGTGTTAATGTTTCACATTAAAGTACTGCTTTGCTCTAGTTGGCGACACTATATTGACACGTGACAAGGAATGTCTACCGATAAGTCGCTGTACATCTTGTACCTCATCACATCTGCAAATAGTTCCATTTAGAAATTCAGAATGAATTATGGTGATGGGATTCCTAATCAATTTCAGTGCCCACAGGGCAGTGTTAACTAGTTAATTGAAATTCAAGGCATAGCTGTGATTCCTATGAAATATGATGTGATATTATCATAAGACTCATAGCGAACTTGTTGGAAAAATTCAGAACTGGTGACAAATTAGTCCAGTGCAACGATTCACAATAAGAAAACTTCATACAAATCACATTATACGTATAAAAATTGGATTCAAAGATGTATTAAATGCCATTGTTGGAGATTTTTTATTGTGTTAAATTGAATTTTTTGTATTTCCAAATGCATTTTGGAGACAAACTCGTCAAACACATTTACTCAGTGGTGGACGAAGTACACAAATCATGTACTTGGGTTAAAGTAGAGATACCCAAGGAAAAAATATTACTGCAGTAAAAGTAGAAGTTCCTCCCTTTAGACCTCCACTCAGGTAAAAGTACAAAAGTATTTGCCTTCAAATGTACTTAAGTATCGAAAGCTAAAGTGCTAACAGATTAATTATGACTCTAATATTCTATTACCATTTTTGTAACAAGACTTTTGATTCATTAACTCATTTTAGGTGAAAATACTCCAGTGTCACTCTTGGTAAACCAAACTTTTAATAGAATGTCATTAATTAGTCTGACACTGATGTCTGTTAAAGTGATCATAAGCAAAAAACACTGAAGGCAAACAATTTTCATTAGGTAGAACCAAGTGGCTCTGAAATAACTTTTTGTGAACAAGCAAAGTTTCAGTTTAATATTTATTTGCAACTTAGTTACAAGTTTAAGTTGAAGTAAAATTTACTATAAAATGAAAGTGTTTGTATAAATTCAGAAAAAAGACACGTCAGTCACAACTGCATATGTGTACATATTTCTGTATTGTGGTCTGTTTACACAAAGTTAGGTTAGTTCATCGTTTATGTTGAATAGACACTCCCAAAATTTTACGCTGCTGCGCCGACGTAGGACCATATGCTTGTATTGGGACAGTATGTCCAGCGGGTCAAAACAAGCTCAAAACTAAGTGCGCGCTGTACCCTGATTGGTGTGCTTGCTTTACGCTTTTTTCGTTTTGACGTGTTACGTTTTTATGCATACATAAGCTAAAAGGAATGACAGATTTTGCATAATGTGGTGGAGTAAAAAGTAAGATATTTGACTTTGAAATGTAGTGGAGTGAAAGTAAAAAGTCGCCCAAAATGGAAATACCTCAGTAAAGTACAGATACACAAAAAAACTACTTAAGTACAGTAACGAATTACATTTTCTTTGTTACTGTCCACCACTGCATTTACTACATCTTATATACACCTTATGTTGCACTGCATGACCTCATAGCTGCTTATGAACATTTATGGTTACATGTGTAACACGTTATAAGGCATAATAGCAATAGCACACAACAAGAATGTTTACAAGGATACTGTAGACCAGGGAGGCCTGTGGCTTCTGTTTTCTGTCTCAAGTTTCCCGCCAGCCAGAACGTGGCAGTTTTTCCTTTCACCTGATGGTGGCAGCAGTGCTGTAAAATTACAGTGTAATGCGCAGCACTGCGTTAAAGTTAGCTAAAGAGACTTTTTTCTCTGACTAGACCCGCAGCTTCGTTTAATGAATGACTTTTAACCAGATTACAGCCATAACACACACAATTAACACAGAGAACTGCCAAATTTGGGGAGCTGGAAATTTTGATATTTTTCATCAACAGCCAAAGCAAATGCACATAAGAACGGTAACACCAGAGACATTTTTAATGGAAATGCATTTTACAAAATGGCTGCTACAGAGCATCAAACCACATGTTGTCAGTCATGGAATATCCACTAAAATGTGTAATTTAATCCATTTGTATTTTATTTTCACAATTACCTCAGAATACAGTAGGTCACACCAGTGACTTCAACTAAAAGCTTCATATGAAATCATGAGCTAAATGACAAAAAATTTCTGATCACTGAAAGGCACAGTGGACCTACCATGTGCTTTTCTTCATAGATCCTCAGAAAATTGGTAAAAGGAAGTCAATTGATGTCATCAGTGTGATTTTTATTTCAAAATAAGAGACTTTTTGTTACACAGCAACACCAGTGACACGACTCCTGGGGACAACAACTTTCATTATATACTTTATAATATTTATTTGGCATTTGTTTTCTTTATGACATTTAATTCATATATTTCATAGTCATGTATAGATTACTGCAGTTAAAATTGCAGAAAAACTTCAAAATATGGCCTCATCCTTCACACATGACTGTGAGGACAAGCACTTCTGTGGTGTTTGGAATTCTAGATAATTGATTTAAAAACCAATATTGCTAAATTGATGGCTCAAAAAGGTGTAAGTGGTAAAATAACTTATCGTTTTATATGTTTTATCAAAAAACATAAATAAATTATAACCCTAACATGTTTTTCAAGCGTGATATATCTGTAAACGCTAGGGACGCAATGGACGTTTCCATAGAATGACTCTCTGTGCAATCCAAAAATAGTATTACAGTGATAGGAAACACAGTAACACAGAAAAAGATTTTATTCTATGCACTGATATTTTGAAAACTTAATATATTGAATTATTTGTGAATGATATTTTGACGTTACAATCTGGCCCTCTTTGAAAAAAGTTTGGACATCCCTTCCATAGATGTACTGTATGTCTTACACTATGTATGTTTCTGGGATTTAGAGACCTCTCTGGTGGAAATATGTAATTGCACACAGCGTGCAGAAAAACATTCTGTAGCGCGGGGTTGTGATTTAGGTCCCTTCCCCGAGCAGATGAATCTGATGATTGAATTCGAAGAGAACTCAAGTCAAAACTTGATAAAGGACGCGTCCTCTGAGGAGGTGAGTGAATTATCCACGTCAGTGTACTTCAATATCTTCATCAGTGTAATGCTGATGTGGTGATACAAAATTCTGTAGAGCAAAAAAAATTATGTAGAGCACATACAAATTAATTTGGGTGTTCAAAATTCAATGGTGGTTCAGTAAAAATGTATTTACATATTTATTAATTTATTTTAGATATTTTTTCAAAGAAGTGGATTATTGTGCATTATAAAAGCTGTATTACAATGATCTTATGAACATATAAAAACCTGTCTTTATAAAGAATTTCCAGCTTTAGAGTTATAATGGCTTGTCCTATACATTATAAGGCACCATGCATGACACACTATGTAATAATGCTTTTATAATGTTTTACATACTTGATTCATAGTTTTAAATTTAAGCATTTCAAATAGTTTAATTTTACTGAGTAATTTCAATTTTTATTGCCAGTTGCTTTGTTGTAAATGATATCATCACTTACTTGCTCTGAAATTGAAAACAGTGTTTAAGTTTTTAATTGACTCAAAGTTTATCTGTGCTCTTTATAATCTGTTTTTGTGTTGCATTATGATTTGGGACACTCAGATGAATCTGTAATTTTGTGTATAAAGGACTAATTTGGGGGGAAAATCAATGAAATGTTGATAAATGTGAGCCATATGAATTTACTATCAAATAACTATGTCAATATTTTATATATATTTTAGTTATGTACAAATTATGTAAATATTGTATGTATTGTATTTCAGTGTGTGCTGCTAATGGGACTGAACATAGAGTAGATGCAACAGATAATTTAACAGTACTTATATTTGGAAACTTTTGCACACTTGCAAATTTTACCATCTGATTAACTCGAAGGTTTCATTAAAAAAAAGATGCATATTTTCATTTTATCTCATTTTACAAGCTTTTATATAATAAAAGTCTATAAAGAACGCTGCTGCAGGGCTACAAGATTTGTCTGTAGATTATGCTGCCTGATAATCATACAGAAACATGTTGTAACCAAAAGCTCTGCAGTATCAGTAGCTTAACTGAGGCTTATAGATTTTTTTCACATCTTTGCAAAGTCTACAAGCTCTGGTTATTAATCTGACTCCAGCAGATCATCTGGTCTTTATCTTCTTTAGTTTTAAACTGAAGGGTTCGTTGCAGTATATGACATAATATACGTCTAGTAGTTCATAGACACCAGAGTTGCTTCTAAAATAAAGGGTATTAATAGAGAGTTTGTCTCCTTTGCTGCAGTAACAGCCTCTACTCTTCTGGGAAGGCTTTACACTAGATGTTGAACATTGCTGTGAGGATTTGATTGAGCATTAGTGAGGTCACGTACTGATGTTGGATGGTCAGTTCTGGATCACTCCAACTCATCCTAAAGGTATTGGATAGAGCTTCATCACTCCAGATAACACAGTTCCACTGCTCCACAGCCCAATGCTGGGGGGCTTTATACCCCTCTAGCCCACGCTTGGTATTGGGCTTGGTGACCTTAGGATCATGTGCTGCTGCTTCAGAGTGCCCCATTTTATCGTCCACTTGACCTCGTCATTTCCCCTCAGAGGAATCCCCAATACCATCTTAAGGGCCGTTCCGTTACTTCATTAGCGAAAGTGAAGTGTGTTTGAGGGGTGAGGGATTGAGTGAACACAAATGTCGACTTCAGCAACAGAACTCGTCCCGATCACAGTTTCATTTCCTTCTCAAACCCAAAATAATGGCCAACAAAGCTGTTCATAAGCTATAGCAGCAAACTACTTTAAAACACTTAATATTTGAAAACCATAACATTTGAATTTTTTGGCCTTTAGGTTACAAACTACTCCTTTGCTTATACTGGACTGCTGCTACAACGTCATCACTTTGCTAGCTTGCTAGGTAGCATGCTAAAGGCTACACAGCTAACTACAAAAAAGAAGAGCACTACATCAGTTTATAGCCAGACAAAGCAGTTATTCCCAAAATTGATGTATCTTCTGTTCAAACTTGTCCAAAAAAAATGTGTTGCATTGCAAAGTTTGCATGGCTAGCCAAATAGCATGTTGAGGCTAATCTGCTTAGGGTGAGTGCATCTTGCTTAAAAAAATCCGCTCCACTGCTGTTCCCTACTCCTCTTGTGCTGCAAGTGGCCACTTGTGGTGTGACCAAAGACCTTATAGGAAAGCCTGTCCACTCACCAGCCATCTTAGCAATGCACCTGGGTAGTTATTTCCACTCATACAAGAACATGTCTTCAAATGAGAAGAAAGACACATAAAGCTGAAACTAACAGCAACATTAATGTTTCAAAAATATATTTGAAATCACTGGTAAAATCGCATAGAGATTGTAGAATTTGGCTCAAACAGTGGACAAAAAGAGAACAAGGGAGGGCTTTTACAGTGTCAGTTAGCTGCTTTTATTGAATGGTGGGAACGAGTTATGAGTTTTCTGTTTATTGTCACCCCCCTTTATAATTTCTCTGGTTGGACACATGTCCAGTTGAGTTACAGTGGGTTTAAAAAAGCATTGAAACAGGGCCACAATCACTTGAGGTCATAGTGCAAGTGACACCACAAGATGTTACCAAAGTATGTTGTCATCTAATGTCATATTCTTTAAACAAATAGTGCCCTTTTGTTGTAATGGGTGGACAGAACTCACTTGTGGTCTTCTGGGCCTGGCTGCTACTTCTCAGCTAAGAAGTAAGGTATATCCTAATGGGCACAAACCCCTAATTCTCACACCTGCTTAATTTTTTAAGCCAGTGATGTGAAGTAAGCTCCAGATCTGCTCTGGCCTTCGCCCAGAAGATTACACACTTAAACCTGGCTGCAGTCTGCATTTCCAGGACACCGGCCCATGGCAGACAGCCATTCACTGAGAATAAGTTGGTGGACTGTGCACAATGACAGGAATAAGAGGTCAGCAGACTGCACTTAAGAGAATTAAAAATGATTTCCTGCCAGGGATCCCATCCAGAATCTCAAAAGTAGGGAAGATGGTTTTGTTCCCCTAATTTACAGACAATGTAATCTGTGAAAGCCCATTCCGCTGGGTGGTAGTATATCAAGATTTTTTTTTAATTTTAACAAACTTTCATTGTTTCAAAATATTAAGTTAATATGTCAAGTAAATAGGGCTTTAGTTTGATACTACCTCAATAATTTGAAAAAATAAGGCATTATTATGAGATGTGTCAGTATTTCAAGGAAGTAAGTCAACATTTTTACAAAGTATGTCATTATTTTAAGAAAGTAAATACTAAGTTGATATTATATATCCAAGAACTAAAGCATTTAGATTCAGGTGGTTCATTAAAAGCTTTATTATGAAATTAAACTTAAAGCCTAAATATAATGGAAATACTAAAGGAAATGGTTCTATATAGAACCATGAACACTCAAAGAACTCTTTGCATGATTAAAGGGTTTTTTGCAACATGAAATGGCTCTTCAGATTGATGGAGAAAAAAGGTCTATATAGAACCTTTGTAAAAACGGTTCTATATAGCACCAGAAAGAGTTCTACAATTGTTACAAAACAAGCTGTTAACAATTGAAGAACCCTTTTTTTAACTTAACAGGAGAAGGAGTGTAATGGAAGTCAATGTAACAAGAATTTCTTGTGAGTTTGGACCATTTCTATTGGCTCATTCACAAAATTTTAAAACATTTTAAAGGTGAACTGGACTTTTCAGGTTATTCAAAACACTAAAAAACAACAAAAATGGAGAGACAAGGTTGTTGCATGACAGTGACGATATGCATAATTGGTAGCTAACTAGCCAGATAGTGTTAATATTTCTAGTTTTTTGAGATGAATGTCTTCACAGTGCTAGCAACCTATATATACAACGTATATATGCGAGTAGCGCTGTTGCCTCACAGCGAGACAGGCCTGGGTTTGATTCCCCAGCTGGGCAACCAGGGTCCTTTTTGTGTGGAGTCTGAAAGTTCCCTCCCACAGTCCAAAGATATGCAGTCAGGCCAATTGGAGATTAAATTGCCCCTGAGTGTGTGAGTGTGTGTGTAAATGTATATATATCTGTGTGTCTGCCCTGTGATGGGCGAGCGACCTGTCCAGAGTGTTTCCTGCCAAACGCCCAATGACCACTGGGATAGGCTCCAGCACCCCTGCAACCAGGAAGACAAGCGGCTCAGATCGCGCGTGTGTATGAACACTAACCAACATTTGTCTAGGCTGAAGATTCATAAAGTTGTAAGGAGTGTTTTAGCCTGGACTGCTTTTTGAAAGAGGCACGATGCAGGACAGCCAATCAGAGCAGAGCTCATTTACATATGCCAGTCTTAAAGGCACAGTAACAAAAACAGTTAAAAGAGAATATAATAAATAAAGAGAGGTTTGAAGATAGTAGAAATTAATCATGACAATGTTTTTGGGGCCACACAAACCACACAAACATCATGGGGGGGGGAATACACAGAAGTGGAAAACAGTGGTTCCGTCTTGTTTCAGCTCAAATAGGGACAAATTTTTAAACACTTTGTAAAAAAAGAGTTAAGATATTGGACAGGTTATTAACCTTAGCTTTTAAATGGTTGTCCACCTTATCTGACATGGCATTTTTGTTGTTTGTAATCTATTCTCTGTATTGTAGTGTACAGTATAACCACAGGAGCTTTGCAAAAGTTCTGCCCACCTTCAAGATGTGTCATCAGAAGGGGGGATTTCCTAGCCTTTAAACTTGAAAATCTCTCTCTAGAGGCTACTGTTGCCCAGCTGTAGGATGCAAATTAGCATGTCTACAACAGATGCAGTAATGACTACATTTTTCATTTTGGCTGGAGTGTTACTTTAAAGGGCCAATATCAGGAAAAACTGATTTTTTTTTTAAATAGGAGTTCAATGCAACACATAAACACTGTTAAAGTTTAATTCCTCAGTCCATAAATGGATGCTAAGCTGCAAACCCAGCTCATATTGAATTCACTGTTTTTGTGATGTCACAAAAACCATCTCTACATACATAAGCCTATTCCTCCTGCAGCAGTGTAGCTCCTCAAATTCACACTGAAATTATAAGGAGTGTTTCACCATAGCAGCTGTCTGGATGAGGCCCAGCCAATCAGAACAGGGCTCATTTACATATATCAGTCTTAAAGATGCAGTAACAGATACAGCCTGATGAATTGAATGACTTATTAAGGAATAAAGAGAGGATGGAAAGTGGTCTAATGTCTGTTTTACCTTATTATTGCTAACTGAAATATCATCTGATACTGTGAGACATTCAGAAAATATCAGAAAATATCATGAAGTTGAACTTGTCCAGTGCTAGCTGCATGCTTGCAGGATTATAAAAAGATGTTTCATTAATCAAGTGAAATGCATATTCCCCAATCCATCTTACATAAGAGCTCGATTCATGAAGACATGGTTCATTTCTCCACGACCTGAGAACATTAATGCAAGCCAGAGGCTGATATAAACAAAACAAACTGCCAGTGCATTCATTGACTTAGTGTAATATAATGCAATTCAATTACAGCATTTGTACATATCTGGCTTCTGCTTAGTAGCATAATATGTGACACATAACCTGTGATTCTGTTTCAGCGCCAGTTTCAAATGCATTTTTTGACCGCAGGCGATGTGAGGTGTGACTGCAGTTGAAAGCTCCACTAACGGAGGATACTTTAAACAGGGAATAAAGCTGGAATAAGCAGAGGCTATATCACCATGGCAACAGCCTCTAAAGTGTGAGCGAATCTCACTCGCGTTGTGGAGGTGATAAAGACAGCCAGGGTTTAGATTCTGCTCGTAGGAGTCTCACTATCACGCAGCTTTTCTGCTCTCCTGCATGCCCCACTACTCTCGAACCCGAACGGCTGAGCTATCAACGGCCCAGAGAACAACAAGGCATCTGAGAAAATAAGAAATCACAGCCATTAGGCAGATCCATGTCAGTCACAGGCACATTAGTGTTATCATCCTGCTTTGTTATGGACCAGAATGATCTTTCTTCAAATGTCAAGTGGGATATTAAAGTCATTGTGGTTATTATTTCAGCTCTTGGCGTCTCAGAAACGGAACAAGATCAAATGAAATAATATGAAAAAACAAAATATGAAATTAGTTCAAACTCTCTAAACTCATAAACACTCAATGAACCCTTTGCATGATTCAAGGATTCTTTGCATTGTGAAAAGGTGCTTTAAATTGATGGTGAATACGCTATAGATAGTTACACTCTTAAAAATGAGTCTCAGTGTAAATATGTACGCCTTGATTATGGTTCTTCAGATTGATGGATGTGGTAGTGCTGTAGATAGAATCTTAATAGAATCTTTTTGAAAAGTGTTCTACCATTGTTACGATAAGAGCTTGTAACAATTGAAGAACCCTTTTTGGAGCTATATAGAGCCCTTTTCAAAAAGGTTTTTTATAGAACCATATAAAAAACATTCTCCATTAATCTGAAGAATGTTTCATGATTAAAAGAGCCCTTGACTCATTCGAAAGGGTTCTTTGAGTATTCATGGTTCTGTTTAGAATCATTTTCTTTACCAAAGAACTCTTTCTTAAGTGTGCATATAGCATCTTTTTGAAAAGGGTTCTATATAGCACCAAAAAGGGTTCTGCTGTAGCCACTATGTCAAGCTTATAACAATAGAAGAACCCTTTTTGGTGCTATATAGAACCCTTTTCAAAAATGTGCTATAAAGAACTATATACAGCACATTCTCCATTAATACGAAGAACGCTTTCACCACGCAAGGAACCTATTAACCATGCAAAGAGTTCTTTGAGTGTTCATGGTGCTATATAAAACCCTTTTTTTACTAAAGAACTCTTGAAGAGGTGTGTATATAGCACCTTTTTGAAAAGGGTTCTATACAGCACCAATAAGGGTTCTGCTGCAGTTACAATGTCAAGCTTGTAACAGTAGAAGAACCCTTTTTGATGCTATATACAATCCTTTTCAAAAATGTTCCTCATGCAAAGGGTTCTTTGAGTGTTCATGGTGCTATATAGAACCATTTTCCTTACTAAAGAACCCTTGAAGAACCATCTTTTGTGAGCGTGTACTGCTCAGACGTTTGGGAATCACTTGTTTAATAATTATCTAATTCAGTAATGATTTATACACTGCAGACTGAAGTACTAGTTCAACACCAGGATATTTTTTAAGATTTTTGTTTCTTAAAAGTTTCTCTGGAGCACCAAAAAGTTATTAAATGATCAATAATACAGTGTAATTATTTTTATAGTCATTTCTTGATACGTTTTCTGTCTGGAGGTTTGATCACAGCGTTTCAGATAAGAGACACTGGATATTGATTTTATTCTCACTTCATTCTCAGTGTTACACAGATTCCTCAGTCATTATGAAGGCATTTACAGCTCTGTTCTTCATGCTGGACACATCTACCATTTCTTCATTTTTAAGGCTTTAATGCATTGTACACTTTTAAAAAAGATGGTTCTTCAAGGATTCTTTAATAAACACAGTGTTCTATATAGAACCATGAACATCCAAAGAGCCATATGCATGCTTAAATGGTTCTTTGCATCATGAAAGTGTTCTTCAGATTGGTGGAGAATGTGTTGTATATGGTTCTTATGGAAGCGTTTTGTGTAGCACCAAGAAGGGTTCTGCTACTGTTACAAGCATGACATTGTAACAATTGTAACACCCTTTTTGCTGCTATATAGAACCATATACAACACATTCTCCATCAATCTGAAGAACCTTTTCACCACACAAGGAACTCTTTAAGCATGCAAATCATTCTTTAGAAAATGCAGCACACACTATTTTAAATGTTTAAAATATTCTTTACTGTAGAACCTTTGAGGAACCATCATTTTTTAAGAGTATAGAGCACTGCAATGTGTATCATTTTATACATATATATTCACAAATTCACTTTTTATTATTGAACATACTGAATATACTATGCTAGCATAGCCAGCTAACAGTGCTAGCATAATGTGCTAGTTGGTTATCTAATTAGGCCACCTTTCTGAGGCGATTATAGAAGATAATCCACTTGAAATGGTTCTACAATGAACCATTTCACATCAAACCACTCTGAATGACTTTGTTTACAACTCAACCACTGAATTATGCAGACATTTTGGAAAATTGATGGAATTCCCCTTCAGTGTGTTAACACACAGCTAGCTAATGTTCCTCATGTTTCTGCTTTTCCTCACAAGGCTCACATTTTTACCAGAATGACAAAATTAGCGTGTTTATACATATTCTGATGATTCAGATTCAAACGTGTTTTAATTCATCCACTGTAATTGTCAGATTTAATGACAGCATCTAAGAACCTTCTTCACTCTGACTGTTTCCCTTTATCATGCTGTGGTAATCAGATGGCGTTAGAGTCTTTAAAATTCTGAGATTGGCAATATGAAAACATTTTCTGTAATTACTCACGCTCATTTGCAAAAATGACTACCACAAAAACAACCTCCCTCAAACAATTACCCACAACGTGATTTCATGATGTGTTTGGACGGCTGCCACAGTGTTTAATGGAGAAAAAAGACTTTAGTGCCCTCAAGTGGCAGAAAAAGGCTCTGCACATTTGGATGACCAACACTTGCTTTATGTAACAACAAAGATTCTCTGCAGGTCACAGGTTTGAAATCACTGCTTTTGATAATATAAAACCAGTTTATTATCTGATATAATAGTACACCTCTACAGCTTCATAGTTCTCAACTAATTAGTAGGAAAGCTTTAAAAAAATAGCAATAATGAACTGAGCGGTCGATGATTCCACAATAACTGAGAAAGTATTGAGTGTAAAACATTAAAGGGCCCCTTAGAATTAACCAGGCTGTTTTTGTTACTGGGCCTTTAAGGCTGATATATGTAAATGAGCTCTATTCTGATTGGCGAGTGTGAGTGGGTGGAGCTAAACTGCTGTAGGCTTAACAGGCTGATATATGTAAATGATGTGTTTTTTTGTGACATCACAAACGCAATTAATTCAAGATGAGCTGTAAAAAGTAAATATATATAAACAAACAAAGAAGTATTCAGATTTTAGATGTTTACAATGATTATGTTCTGATCTATTTAAATCAAAGGCATTAATAGAGATAGTAATAAGCTAAATACCAAAAAAGAATCATCATTTTTAGGGTACTTTCTATTGGGAGGTGTCCGTCTCAAACCCTAACCGCACACTTGTGAAAAAACACCCCTGCAGTTTAGAGCAGGAAGTGAGGCTGCATCCCTGTCCCTCATGACCACATGGTGAGCAGTTAGATCCCACTGTTTTGAAGAAATGTGTGCCAAAGTCTTACAATCTGTGTGGAACATTACAAATTGTCACTTCTGAAACACCTCTTCTGCAATTAAGTGAACTTTTTTGTGTTTTAATAAAAATATTATGATTGTATGTATGTACAGATGTTCAAAGCTGTTTTGCTGGTAATATACTGGCTAGCATTTTTTTTAGTTCTGCTCAAAATGAACTAAAATGAAACTGTCACTACTGAAACATTTGGTAATTTTGAGTTTCAGTAGTGTTATGATTGTTTTGCTAGTCACAAAATGAAATGTTCGATTATTTGTTTAAACTCATGAATGCAGTTGTTTCTTCAAAACATCTTCAAAATTCAGACTCGATTTCTTTACAGTGGTGGTGATAGGAACCAGGGGTCACCATGACTACAACACAGATATAGACATTTTATTCACTATCCAAAACCACCAGTGAACCTACATGTGTCTGCTGAGTTTTAAATGGAATACTGCTGATGGTAAAGTTTTTTTGGGGGACTATTTTGCCTCACAGCACCCTACATGTATCCCTACATGCTTATAGAGGTCAACGTCTGGTTCCTATCACCACCACTGTGAAAAATTCGGACTCTAGAACAGAGCATTTCACACCAAACCACTCTGAGTGACCCTGTCTACAACTTTAACTTAATCAGAAATGTAAAAAAATGGTGGAATTCCCCTTTAAATGATAAATATATATTTCAAGTAGTACAAACAGTGAATTCAGACTGATTGTCTATGTGCTATTGTGTGTTGATGACTTGAACACTTACCATGTAAAATATCAGTGAGATTATATATCACTGATAAGGTATTTTGTGTCTAAGAATTGTCAGGGTTGCTAAAAAATGTAGTTGAACTTCTCAGACCGAGTAGAGTTGGTTTATATAAAGGTTTGGCTCAGGGCAGCTGGGGCACTTGTACACAAATAGAAGGCTAAATACACCCACACAGAAATACTTAATGTGCTTAACAGCTGAATTGCTTCCAAAATAGCCATCAGCACACACACTTTGGGTTGCTGAGCTGTTAATGCATGTCTGATGTATTTAATGCATGTGTAATTGTACACCGTTTTTATGGTGCATTACAAATGAACTTTTAACTGTGACCCACACTGGACACTGGACCGGGTTCTATACAGCTATACAGTGTCAGCTGAGGAAAATACTTAGCTTTTATATTACATAAAAGAGTTAGAAATTTTAAGATATCACAGGATTTTTCTCCATAGTTTTAAGTGCATATTGCTTAAATCTATGGAGAAAAAAACTGACTGTCACGCTGCCTGTTTTAAAGTTATATCTTCTAATATCAGTTTTTCAACAATAAAACAAGATTTTTCTATGAATCTAGAAAAAAATTGCTTCCTCAAACTATTTTGTGTAACACTGTGGACATGTTATATGTTATGCTTGCAAGGATGGAAAAAACAGCAAATTATCAATGCTGGACAAAATAAAAAAAAAAACAACAACAACAAACAAACAAACAAAAACACTTGACCTTTCGAGTGTGAGTATTGACAATGCCAGACCAAGTGAATGTCTCTGGGCAGCTGCTACAGAATGAACAAGGTGTTTCAGTATCATGCTAAGTAATTTTAACTGGGTAGATTATATATCGCTGTTGTTGGAAGAAAACCTTGTTGATAACAAGAAAAGGAAAAAACTACTTTACTTTTATGTAAGTCAATGGAACCCGACATCTTTCCAAGTCATTTTGGGTCATTTCTTTTGGTCCATTCATCATGAAATTTACACACAATGTAAAGGGCAACAGGCATTTTCAAAGTATGTCAAAAACTGAAAAACAACATAAATGGAGATATGAGGTTTTGTTCCGACAGAAGTGGTATGTATAAGCTTATATGACACTTTAATAGCTTTATTAGTAATTAGGTATCAGTTAAACATTAGCCAGATCTTCTTCCATTGAATGTCTTTAAGAAAAAACTCCAATATGAAAAAAAATGAGGTCGTGTAACAATATGACTGTGGAACAAAGTTGATCTATTATTGTTACAAAACTGAAAAGAAAAAAAATATTTTATATGATCAAATATTTACATTTACAGCATTTAGCAGACGCTCTTATCCAGAGCAATAAGAGTATATTGGCTTAAAATATCAGTCAAACGTCGATCTGATGCTGATATATAGCATAAAAAATTATCTGCCGATACCGATATGATTCTAATATTGTACCATTTTGCTTGTAATTTTTTTTCACTATGCTGATGATAAACTTCATATTCACAGATTTAACCCTTTGATGCACAACCTATGCAAAGCCCTTCTAATGCACAACATGAGTCAAAAATGACCCATATTAATTTCTTATGTTATTTCATGCATGACTGAGTGTTTCTTCACTATATTATATTTATCAGTTTATTTTATCAGTTTATATTACCTGTGTTTGTTTAATCCTGTTTTGGCTACTACAGGTCATTATTTTCATTCTTCATGTCTTACTTTATGAACAAAAATCAAACCATACACAGCCACCACTCAGGCACAGGAAAGATCCCGACAGGAAGGCTTAGTGAAGAGGAAGAGGTGTGAGATCTGCGCAGCTGCCAAAGACAGAAAAGTCATGCACTGGTGTTCCCAGTTCACCAGGCCTGTGTGCAGGAGCAGAAACATGTAGTTGTCATTTGTGAGGCATGTAAGCACTGAGATGGGAGTTTATTATTTCATCAGTTTTATTTTCTTTTATTCGGTTACATTCAACACAGTTCACTACTGTTACACTACAGTTCAGTATCAGTGGTATAGATTATCAGTGATATGTGGCAAAGTAACACACACACACACAAACACACACACACACACACACACAAACACACACAAACACAAACACACACACACACACACATCTTCTAAGCCGCTTCCCCTTCTGGGTCACGGGGGGGAGCTGGAGCCTATTGCAAAGTAACAAACAAACATATTTCAAATGAATGTCTTATTGTTTGGTTAAATCACTGCTAAAATAATTATTTTAACAAAATTATTATTATGGCATATCTTTATTTATTTATTTATTTTTCATCACACTTGCATATATAGGTCATTTTTGACCCAAGTTTGTAAACTTTTAGTAATACAAAAAGTATTTTTCTTCATAAAGTAAAAAAAGAAGAATGAAAGAATGAATTTATTGCAAAGATATAGGAAATAAAAACTCAGTCAGGTCACTTTTGACCCAAGTGCATCAAAGGGTGTGGTGGATTCAAATCATAAGAAACTATTTTTTTATTTATTACTGAAGAAATGATCTTAATTTAGGTATACTTTAAATAACAGAAGCACTGCACAGTGTATTGTGCTGGCAGAGTTAAGGACATTATGGTTTAGGTAACTGAGCTCAGAACAGGCCGCGGCTGTCACGCAGACTTGAATGTGACTGGATTAAACCACTATCACTTTAAGAGGGGTGGCCACTTTAATAAAACACTATTAGCTTTTTCAAATTGTATATCACTGTGTTTTGTGAGATTTGTATGATTTTAATAAACTTAACTGAAAACAAACGGACTGTATATAGTCTATATATTCATGCTTAATTTACTTTTCCACTCTGAGTCCATACAGCCAGCTGGAATGGTGTGAATCGCGGCGAGACTTTGTGCCTGTAGTGTTATTCTCTCTTTAGTATTATTCACTCAGCTGTATAAATCACTCCTGTAAAGGGACGTTCAAGCAAACTGAGGGTATTAAATAACGCACGACTACATCTCTAAAGGTAGGTGTCATGTTATTAGTTCACTGTGAAAGTAAATGAGAACATCTGTGGGTTTTTTAGTGTCTTATTTGCTATCAGTGAAAATTCTGCGATGTTAATGATGAGTCATAACATCACTGTGGGAAACGTGTAATATGTCAAAAAAAAAGTACAGTAGGACGCTGGAGTGGGCTTCTAATTCGAACTGTCAGTTCCACCTTAAATGCTATGGCAGTTCCATTCAGGCGCACGCACAGGCGCTGCGCACTGAGCGCTGTTTAAGGTGGAACGGAAAAGTAGAGTTCTTGCGAAACAATAGAGATAACACATTCCCTTCGATACATGTTTGAGTTTTCATCGTACTTTTCGTTCATAAACGGGCGAATTTAAGACATACCGGGTTACACAGACACATCAGGGCGAAAATAAAATGTTTGATAGTAAACAAGGCGCTGCTCCGCTGAAAATCCCTTTGTTGAACTGCAGCAGTAAATGTCGAAAATTAGACCCCTCAGTGCTGAATAGAAGCGAAGTAGGCTGAAAAGACTTTTTCTTTTCTACGTTTTCCGTTCATATTACAGCAAAACGTGCGTATCGGTCCCTTTAAGGAAACCGGCGCTTGCGTCAGTGACGTGAAGGTTGATTCAGTTCACAGAGCCGATTCGTCCTGACTGTCTGTTGGTTTGATCGCTCGACTCAATGATTCATTGATTAACAAGTGAAATCGACTTTATTCTCATCTCTCCCAGAATATAGCTAAAACTTCAGAATCTGTAAGCTCTCTGCAGAGAAAATGTAGTGAATAAAATATGTTTTAAACTGAATTAATTATTGCCATTTTTAAAGCTTTTAAGTGTGTAGAACAGAGGCATAAGCATTGGATGCTGCAAACAAGTTAGATTCAGTTGGACTTGTGAATCGGTTCGGCCGATTTGTTGAAAAGAATCATTTCAAAAGAGCCGATTCGTTCGCCAGTGCGAATGTATGATTTGCGCGGGAGATGAGCCTGCAGGGCAAAGCTGTTTGCAGCAATGGACGAACAGTGTGGTTAAAAACCATTAATAATTCAGTTTAGATCTGTAGTGATGGCTCGGTAACACGTTTCAGGTCGAGAAGGTTACTGGTCTTACATTTCTTCTCGCTTTACTGTCTCTCGTCTCTGGTAAGTTTGACGTTGTTTAGCTAACAGCTAAGTTAACCTAACTTTAACGACACTAAACTAGCGTTAGCTAAGTTAAGCTGAGTGAGTCAGGAGCTACAGTAACTTAGTTAGCTAGTTAGATAACTTAACGCTACAGTTTTTATAGCTTTAGGTTTGTTAGTGTGCTTTAGGTGATGACTCTGGAAATTAATAGTTTCATGTCTGACACAAGGCTGACCAGTGTAAGTTAGCTAATGGCATCTTTGCTGGCAAGACTAGGTTAAGTTAGCAGTCTAGCTTCTGGTGAGAGAACCTAGGTTCCTGCTGGGGCTGAACGATTTGGTAAAATTTATCTAATTCCGATTCATCTGACAGATGTTTTTTCTGCAATTTAACTTCCTAGTACTTTCTATAAGTTAAAGTTGGGCAATATGACAGTAGATATCCTCGTTGTAGTAAATTATGTATACAATACAGCAGCTACACTTTTCTGAGCATGTCGTGTAAGTTATATTTTCCATTTCATTTTAAAGAGAGCAAAATTAGTCCCGTTTATCTGGATTTAGTGCAACAAAGTGTGCCAAATATTAAATAAAAATCATTGTGCTCACAGTTTTTGATAGTTTTTTTTTTTTTAATGTAGCACTACTGCTTCTTTTTTTCTGTGTTCAAACTGATCAGATGTCTGAAAAAATAAATATCGTGACATATCGTATATCCTGAAAATTTCTTGAGGTATCTCGATATTATATTTTTGCACTATTGCCCTCTCATAGAGACCTGAATGTTTTTATTGGCCAAGAACGCCTGTATGGACAATATTTCAGGCTTGAGGCTTTCGTGCTGAGTGTAGTACATCAGACTGCCAGTTAGCTGTGGTTGTGATGTCACAGCGCATGGACGTTTTGTTGCTTCTGATTGGTCTGAATACACTACAGGTAGTTCACAAACTTAGTTAATAGGTTAAAATTTCCCACTTTAAACTTGCCAACATTGTTGATAATGTAGGCTATAATAATAAAAGCAACTCTTGCAATTTAACAATTGCAAAAATTTTGATATAAAAACGATGAATCTTTCAACCCCAGTTTCTGCTATTTAACTTTTATGTAAACCTCAAAAAAAAATGTAACTGCTGTGCCATTTAAGGTGGAGCTGGAAATTTAACTAGCTAGCTATTGAAACATCAGCATATTACTAAGGATTTCTTATGTTTGTTATGAGGAAAAGGACCATGATACATTGAAACGACATTAAAGCTAAGGTAATACAATGGTTATTGTAAGTTTTAACAGGGAAAAAACTCAGATTTGTGGGTTTCTTTGGTCGCTTGTGCAGCCATCCAGTTTTCCTTTTCTTTTCATAACACTGTTTGGAGTGTGCCTCTGAAAAACCTCAGTTTGGAGAGCCGTGTAGCCCTAACACTTTGCACCTACTCCCTCAACAAAAACTCTAACCCTAGATGTGATCGCGCAAAACGGAGGGGTAAGGCTCAGTGGTAGGGGCAAGGGGTGAAATGGAATTGGGCTTAAATGTCTTTGTTTACATCCTAAAGATTGAATTATGCAGACTTGTTGGAGCATTGGAATTTCCCCTTTTCCATTTTCCAGCTCCTGTGAGTTTTACAGTGTTTACAGTCACTAAATTACAGAAATAACTTAAATTGCCGGTGTTAAAAATGTCAAACTCCCCACAGAACTCCACTGCGGCGTAATCGTACATCTGTTCTTATGTTTACATGTTATGGTTAATGTGTTGTATGGACAGGCTTTAGCTTTCACCCTCCCTCCAGTGAAAGTAGGTTAACTAGACGCATTATGGGTAAGTGACACAGTTGCATAACCCTTCCTCACTGCTTCTGCTTGGTTTGCTTTTACGGTTTTTAGAGTTACAGGGTGAGGATTTTCCGGTCAGACACTCTGTAGATCAGTATGTATGTTAGTTAATGCCACAACTCATGAGAGCAACTTAAATGTTGTTTCTTTTGGATTTAAATGTTATGTATTTTGATCTCTTCCTTTGCCCTGTCTTGCAGACTGAGACCATATTGTACCCAGAGGAAGCACAGCACTGTATGGACTTATACATGATGAACTGTGAGTTGTTGGCCACTTGCAGTGCCCTGGGCTATTTGGAGGGTGAAACATACCACAAAGAACCAGACTGTCTTGGTGAGTCAGATTTTTGATTATATTTTGTCAAGATGTGACATTATTATTTAGGGACGCATGGATAATGATACTGGTTTCGGGTTGATACTGTGATTATTCACTCACTCATTGTACTCATAAAAATGTACCGATACCAGCTGATACCACGAGACGTAAGCGAAGTGTACACTGCCGTGCCATTCACTCTAGTTGGAGGCAAAAAAGTTGACATTTGTGGTGCCAAAGTTTGTAAATGTCAACTTCACTCTGTTTGACTGAATAGAATTGTGAGATATAAACATTAAAGGTAAACACTGTTACTGTATTTATAATATATGCTGAGAGACGGTAATGTCCTACCGTATATACCGCCTGGTTTTAGCAAAGCTGCTGTAGTTCAGTTTCCCACCAGCCACTTTTACATGCAGCCTAATAATCTGTTAATAATCTGACTAACAACTCAATTCAAGTAAAACATGTCTATGTAAACAACTCAACTGGAATAGACTAGTCCGATTGAGGCCATTCGGAATACAACTTTTGTCCGATTGAACGAGGTGGGTAATCCTGTAAATGATCCAGTAAATAGAAGAATAATAACCATATAAACACCTGTATCTGATTACATTCTCAATCAGAAAGTTTAAGTATGTTTATAAATTTATAATGCCCAACATGGCGGGAGCAGAAACTGGTCTGCAGAGGAGGCAAAGTTTGTGCTTTGAGCTTTAGAAGACGGCGGTGGGACGGGCGTCCAGCTTATGTGTCTCAGAACATGACGTCTTCCTCTTTAATAAGTACATGTGAAGTACGTTTTCCTGAGTCTGACATCATTTTAAAGTAATTAAAAACACAAGCACTGCTCACTGCTGCTCATCTCACTCTGATGGGACTCAAGTGAAGCTCACTGTCATGCTAATGTCTACACAAGTTACTTGTAGTGAGCATGTAAACTGAGATTTTCATCAGATTGTTGAGTAGAGTGAGCAAATAAACACCTCAGTCTTAATCTGAAATCAGAATCAGATTGGCAGGAATCTTTGCATGTAAACACAGCCAATGTTTGCTCAGGTGTGCAATGTGTTATTTTGAATAAAACAGCTTTATTGATAATTGTCCAGCAGACAGAGATCTATGTAGAGGCTGCGTTCCATGTAGCAGGTCAGTCAGACCGAGGATTGTTGTATGGTGCAAATCTATAGACTGTAGGCTTTGTCCATGCACAACGGTCTATTCAAATGTACAGTTCAAGTCATCAAGAACAATATTTGTAAAACTGCACAATGTTTTGCTTTAGAGGACTTAAACTACAGCTTATTCAGCCACAAAGACTCAAACAAGTCATAAACACGAAATGTGAGCTCCTACTGTCCCTGTGCTACAGAGACTGTTGTTGAAAGAGGCACAAATGTGAATCAAAAGTATGAAACTTACTTTACGTTTACATGGTACGAAAACAGTCCAGGAAAACGTACCTGGTGTGCATTAATGCCCAGGTCAAAGTTCTCTTATTTAAACTTTTGTGTGTTTAATTGCTAATTCTTTGCATTTAGAGAGTGTAAAGGACTTGATTCGCTACCTGAGGCATGAAGATGACTCAAGGGACATCAGACAACAGCTGGGAGCTGCACAGATTCTTCAGAATGATCTCTTACCCATCATAACTCAGCATGGACAGGACAAATCACTTTTTGATGCCTGCATCAGGTCTGTGCGCATGTTTGTCTAGAACGAACCATTTCTCATCAAACCGCTCAGTGATCGAATTGTCTAGAGATTTTGAAAAATGAATGGTCTAAAAGTGGCAGCAAAATACAAAGTGATGCATCAATGTTCAATAAATCATTCTAATGTAATATTAAGTGATTGCAATAATCAGTTCTTTCACAATGCAGTGTTTTTAACAGTAGGTAATGGTTACCATGCAGTAAAAGTGTTTTCTGTAAGTTGGCAAATTAATACAGAATTAAGCTAATAAATGTGATTGTGTATGTGAGTTAAGTATTTTTCAGCTGCTGCGAACATAGGACAACCAAACAGAACCAGAACTACAGAACCGTCTGCTTTATTAGCTTTATTTTGGCACATTTTACATACTCTAAAGGCTTATGTTCATAAAAGGCCACACAAGTAAGGCCATTTGATGCAGCTTGTTGGACCATTTTTCGAAACTAAAGCAGTCCTTAAAGAAAGATTTTATTTAAAAATTTGTAAAAAGAGTATGTTCCTTTTTTAATCCAAAAGTATTTAAAAATTTCACTCAAATGTTTTACAGGCTTATGGTCAACCTGACGCAGCCAGCGCTTCTCTGCTTTGGGAAAATCCCAGATGACCCTGCCTTCCGCCATCATTTTCTTCAAGTTGTGTCCTATCTGCAAGGTTATAAAGAGGTATGCACTGTGCAGCCTCAGGAAAGAGCATCTGAAATACATCGGATGAATTAGCAGAGAAATAACAGATTTTTTTCTTCTTTTAGGCGTTTGCCAATGAGAAAGTCTTCACTGTGTTGAGTGAGACTCTGTACAACCTTCTGCAACTGGTGAGTGCCGGAAAATGTGTTTAAATGCATTTGGCAGAATTTAAAAAGATTTGTTTTATTACTTATGTGCACAGTTACAGGTAGAGTTTTAGTAGAGTTTTTGTTTCATTAGACTGCATATGTAATGCCTGCTGCAGAGATTGATTATTGCTGATTAATTTGCCTCACATGCTTTCATGAGTGGTTCAGCGACTAGACATGACAATGCCTTCATTGTGTCCTTTGACCGAGGGTGGAGCAGTATGGCCAAAAATCGTATTCTCATATTTTATCATAATATTTGATACGGATAATTAATCCAATAATTGTTAATAATCTCTTCATACATTACCTAATGTTCAGCTTTAAGTATTTCATACTTACGGTATTTCTGATTTAAGAAAGCTGAATCAGTTCCACATTGTAGAAGACTTTTTTTTGCTGCAGTCTCCGCCCAGTTCTGGGATGTTTTTCTCAAACTCGCTGCCTTTTTCACTCTTCTTAATTTCAAAACTGTCTTGCTGGTTTGAGCTGTTGTGAGTGAATGGCTAGACTTCTTCTCACCGCCTAGTGAGCAAAGATGCACGTTGCCAACTAGTGTACCGACGTAGCAGCTGTTTAAAAATCAAGCCCTTGCTGCTGATACTAGACTGAGGAACATGACTGCATTTACCTCAAATGCTTATTGTTTTAACTCCATTATACCAGATCTGATGCAAAGGAGTACTGAGCCAAAACAAGTACATAGTCCATGCCTGATTACTTGCAAGCTGGTTCTCAGCAGGTTTAGTGCAGTATAGCAGGGTATGGAAAAGTTTTAATTTGTCTGAAATGACATTTTCTAAATTAAAAGCAGCTGACATTTTAAACATTTGGTGTCAGACACATTAATAAAATAGATACTGAATAGCACCCCTGCAGTCTGCCCATACAAGCCGTAAGTGCAACATCGCTACTGTCAGAACAAAACCTTATAACTTCATACTGAATTTGAAACTGCCAGCTGCCCTTTATAACATGCTAAAATTTATTATAAATGGAGCTGTAGAAAAGCTCCAAAATGACTTCTATCTAGTTCCATTAACTTGCATTCAGATTTAAAAGTGTGAGAGATACGAGGTTTTGTTCCGACAGCATCGATATGTAGAGCTAACAAATGCACTGTAATTCTCTTTTGTTCTGTGTAATTCCCTGTTTATGTATCGTCCTCTCTCTCTCCCTCCCTCACTCTTTCTCTTTCTCTCAGGACTGGGAGCAGAGGCAGGAGGAGGATAACCTGCTGATTGAGAGGATACTGCTGCTGGTCAGGAACGTGTTGCATGTCCCTGCTGACCCCTATGAGGAAAAGGTTAATTGACTTGATCAACCATATCTAGTTTTCAGAATTCAGTTGACTTTTTTTGCATAATGCTGTAATTAAGACATACAGTCATTCAAAGTGGTTTGATGGGAAGTGGTTCATTGTAGAGAAACTTACTGACTTGTCTTTACAGTGGTGGTGATGGGAACCAGGGGTCACCAGGTTTACAACACAAATATAGTCATTTTATTTACTATCCAAAACCACCAGTGGACCTACATGTTCTGGTGGAAAAACAAATTGTGGTTAACCTTGAAAAAAATAAGTGTTTTCTTTTCTACCTCTCTGCGATAAATGGATTTAACACCTTTGTTTTTACATTAGCTCTGACAATGTCTTGGGCATCAGGCAGTGTATTTATAACAGTTTCATGTAATAGCTTTGTGTGAGGGAGCTTTTAGAGGCATTCAGCTCTTCAGATGTCTGGTTCCTGTGTGAGCATTGTGTGTCTTGCCTAAACTGGCTTGATTTCACTAGTTATATTGACTACAAGCCTGCACAATAGCTGCAACAATATGAACGCCACAGCTTTTCTGTGCTATTCAATTAAAAAATTGTTTATTTCTCCGCACACCTTTTTTATGCCCCCTGAAGAACGTGGACGATGATGCCAGTGTGCACGACAAGCTGTTGTGGGCCATCCACATGAGTGGAATGGACGACCTGCTGAAATTCCTGGCCAGCGCCCAGAGTGAACAGCAATGGAGCATGCATGTTTTGGAGGTCATCTCACTTATGTTCAGAGAGCAGGTCTGTGTACTTCAACCCTTTTCCTGAAGATCTCCTTTGCTTATTTTTTTCCTCTGAGGTCCCCTTCTGATATTTATGTAGGTTTATTTACCAAAAACAGCCATTTATTTTTACATGAGCACGTCTTTTAATCCCTTAGAACTAAACAGTCTGTTTTTGTTACTGTGTGTAAGTGATCTCAGATCTGATTGGCTGTCATGTATTGTGCCTCATTTAAATAGCAGTGCAGGGTAAAAATTTCCTTGTAACTTCAGTCTGAACACACAGGGCTAAATATATGTTAATGGGTTGTTTTTTGAGATGTCAAAAAACAATGAATTCAAAGTGAGCTTGCTTTTCCAAGGGTGGACTATATGGACGGGGGAATGAACAGAACATTTTGAAACTTAAACTGTTTATGTGCATCAGACTTTTACTTGAGGAAAATGCTGTTTTCTGTGATATGGGCCCTTTAAACAAGGACAAAAGTACACCACAAAGCTAAGCTACAAAAGCCAAGTGGCAGCCATCTCAAGCCCTGAATTTTGTCTGTACTGTTGTCTGCAGTTTAAGCCAAGTACGTAATGGTTTAAGCGTGAAGTTTTGCAACTTGAGTACTAAGCTTAAAAATGCAGCTGCTTATTGGAAGACACCTAACACATTTGGACGGAAGGGGGGAGAGGGAATTCTTGTAATTTTTCTTTTTGCTATATTTATAAAATGTATGTTTTTTTTGTATGTATATATGTAGATGTACTCTACTAGTTACATTTTGTCCCTTTGTCTCCTACAGACTCCAGAACTGCTGGTGAGTGCAGGACAGGCACGCTCTGCGCAGGAGAAACAGAAGGACACTAATGAACTGGAGGCCCTCAGACAGAAAGAGCTGGCAGAGAAACATAGCCGCACCATGCAGAGAGGAACTAGGTACACAATCAGCTGGTCCAGGGCAATCGCATCCAAAGTCCATATTAAAAACACTATAAAATTATAATTTTTGGAATGGGATCGGGACAGAAAAAATAGTGCTGAAAGCCTTTCTCTGAAGTGATCAAATGTTTTCTGATGATAGGGGAAAGTTACACTTCATAGCATCTTTGATTGTTCTGCTATTTTATTTTGCCACAAGGGGGAGCAGAGTGCACTCAGCTTTCTTCTCTGCAGATGAGTTAGTACTCATTTTGTCTCTTTCTGGAACAGGCACTCTCGGTTCAGAGGATCATATGTAGTCCAGGGATTGAAATCCATCAGCGAGAAAGATTTGATTTTTCACCAAGGACTCCACAATGTGAGTGAATTAATACTCGTTTTTGACTGTTTCAAAGCAACATCAAGTTATACAGCCTAAGTTGGTGTAGCCATTCTTGTCTATATTGCATGTATTGCAGGGTATTGACTTATTTTTATTTAAACAAATGACAAGTTTTAATTATAAATGGGATATTACTGCTTTTAGTAAGTTAGTAAAGAAATATTATGTACTATTAACTATAGGTTGGTTTTCATTCTTTTCAGTTTAAGAACTATTCTCATGATGCTGGAAAGGCTACCAGACGAGTGCCCAAACGGAAGCAGGTGGCCCGGGACGCTAAGAGTCAGCGCCGCTCTGTCCTAAACGTGCGTCTGTTCCTGCGAGAGTTTTGCGCGGACTTTCTCGATAACTGCTACAATCGACTCATGTACCTCGTAAAGGTGGGGCAGCATTACATCACTGTTTCAAGCCAATTTGTGCTTTTACTCATGTAATTGAATGAATATGAAAATCACACTAACAGTCATTAGTGAGGGCATTCCATGGAAAGTGCAATTTGTTAAGTTCTAAGTGGGCAAATTAAACGGATGAACTGGAGGCCCTCAGACAGAAAAAGAGCTGGTCCTCTTGGACGAAATAACAGGCCTTGATCTTAGTGGAAAATAGTCGCAGTCACAGAATTCTTTAGATTATTCGCAGTTGGATATTTTCCCCATATCATACTTTATGCATTTTAGATATCTTTCTAAAGTTTGTGTTACTTAAGCATCTTTTGTGGTTTGTGTAACAAATCAAATGTAAGCAATCTTGTAATAGACTTTATATTTAACGTTAGGCCCTTCGAGATTGGATCATTAGAAGCATGCAAATTAAATGTCAAAACCAATATTTCTAGATGGGAGCACCATAATTTAAGCACTGAACTGTTTAATTTTACTACTTTCTGATCTTAGATGAAGCCAGTGAAACGCAGAGGAACCAAAAGAGCATCTCTTCAGAACTCTTTGTTTTTATAAATGCCTCTGTGGCTCTAAAAGTACTGTTCTCCAATGCGTAATGGTTGTGCAGCAGAAACCAACATACCTATCTTTTCATATTTCATAAAGCCATATTGCAATAACATCTGCAATAACATGTTAGCTGTCTGAAGTTTTCCTCTTTTAGTAAACCATGAATATATTTAAAATTTAAATGAGCCCAGGAACTCAGTCTTTTAAACCTGCTTATTTGCTTGAACTAAATTCCTGGCATCCTTTCTTCAGCTAGTGTGTTTGGTGATATAACTGGTGTGAGAAGTGTGTAGAAGTGAGGTGTAACCACTTTCCCATAGATTGTTGTTGGGGGTGGAGAGACAGAGGCTGGATAGGATTGCGTTGTGGGCCTGATCTGGTCCGCGGGCCTTGTGTTTGATGCATGGACCTTAAACTATATCAAGTTGTTGAGTTGATCTCAAGCAGACTTGCTTATGTGGTATCTGAGACGGTATGACATATATGACATACCGTAAACTAGGATTGGGCAATATGATGATATTTGTCATTAGCATGATGCTTCACAAATGTCACTGATTTTCTGAGCATAGTATAGATATCATCAGTACTTCTAAAACACTGACCAACTGCATGATTACAAAGAGCGCATAATTAGTCCTGCTTAATTTGCAGTCAAGGAGAAAGATTGAATAAAGTGCAGTAGTTTTTGAAAGTATTTTGTCCATTACAACTTATCAAAAAAACCCATAAAAACTAAATGTGATGTCATGCATGCCAAAGATTTCTTAAAGTATCGTGATATTATATTTTGTTATCACCCACCTCTGTTACAAACATGAATAAAAGTACAGATCTGACCTTAGATGTTTTAACTTTTTCTGGTTTGTCATCTTTTTTCCCTTTTCAGGAGTCACTTATCCGTGAGCATGCACAACAGCATGATGAGACCTACTACCTGTGGGCTCTGAGCTTCTTCATGGCCTTTAACCGCGGCAACGGCTGCAAGCCAGAGCTGGTCTCAGAAACCTTGTCAGTCCGCACCTTCCATTTCATAGAGAAGAACATCACCAACTACTACGAAATGATGCTCACCGACAAAAAGGAGGCTACGTCATGGTCTCGCAGGTCAGTCTGAACACTGCACTGCTGGTCTTCTGTGCTTTTAATGTGCGATTAGAGGAGAACAGATTAAGTCCTTAATCAATTAATTAATAATTAAAATCTGCTTTTCGAATCATCTAGGATGCATTTGGCTTTGAAGGCCTATCAGGAGCTTCTGCTGACTGTAAATGAAATGGATCGGTCGAAGGATGAGAACATTCGCCAGAGCGCCAGTGTTATCAAGAGTAAGAAACTACTTTTACATGCTCAAGTGAGGAGCTGCATTGACCGGTGGAAAGCTTTTTGTGCTCATACACCCTGCTTTAAAGTTTGATGCATCCTGCTACTACACATACTCGACAAGTAGAGTATATATTTGCCCTACTCTTTAGATGTAATCATGAAATTGCATAGTTACAAAGCTGAAAATACACTTTTACCCAGCGAATTACAGTTAAATTTCCTTTCCGTTTTTTATCGACAAGCTTGAGTCTTTTGATGTCTTTTCAATTTGATTTGATGTCAAGAAACGACTTGATACTGCGCCCACACGGACATATAAAATTAACATGACATGCTTTTGTTTTTACTGGTGATAAATGAGACTTTTTTTTTCCCTCATATCTCTTTCTGTTCACTGTTTGTGTGTTTGTAGGTAATATATTCTACCTGATGGAGTACAGAGAGATTTTCCTCACTCTCCTGCGGAAGTTTGATGAGAAAATGCAACCCCGCTCGTTTCTGCAAGACCTGGTGGAGTCCACCCATCTGTTCTTAAGGATGCTTGAGCGCTTCTGCAAGGGCCGCAACAACCTCCTGGTGCAGGTGAGCGAGGGGTGGGTTTCAGTGGTAAATTCATGAGAAGACTCGAGCATCGTTAATGAGAATAATAAATTCTGCAGTGAGGGTGTGGACAGTTTAGCTGGACATTTCTTTTGTTCATGTCAGTCATTTAACTGAACATTTTGGATATCAATTCCATGTTTTTCCTCCAACTGAACATTTTGGATAAAACTGTATCAAATAGTAAATTTGCCTTGTCTGTTTCAGAAACTTGCTACTGTATCCCACTACAAATGCCAAAACAGGACAGTTTTACCATTTTAATTTGAAAAAGTATTTTTTAAACTCCAGTAAGTTCTTAAACATTTTCTTCTAAATGCCCAGGATTATCACATGTGCCTATACCACTGCATATATACCATATCTGCAGCATTTGCAAATGAAAATGGAGACCTACAACAGATGCTTAAGTCAGTAATTATCAGTAAACTGTGCCTGTATAGAGTCGTATTCACATTATTAAAATTGATTCTGCTTATTTAATCTATGTGTTTGTTTGAGATCAAAAAGTCACGGTTATGTAGAGGTCATGATTATGCGATAAGATGAGAATAAGAATCATGTACCCACTCAGGAGAATTTTTAGTACAAGTACAAGCTGTATAAGCCTTCTTTGTTATTAATGTCAGCATAAAAAAACAAATACATAATGCATATCACCATGTACAGTTGTATTAAAACATATATGAGCATTAAATGGTATGTACATTGTCAATGAAATATACAGGTTTAAATATGTATAGTTAAAGATTGTTCACAGTTTCAGCACTGTGCTAAATATTGGAAAACTGTGGTACTATTTAACAGTTGAAAATGTATTAGTTTGTAGGTTAAGAATAGATGTAAGTGTATTATTATTAATACTTCATGATACTTTTGCAGCAAACACAGAATGTAGTCATTAGTATCGCGTTTACTGAAACGTGTATTCCGTGTTCCTCTGCCTTTAGAAAAAGAAAGTAAAACGGAAGAAGCAGAAGAAGAAGTCCAGTTCTCAGACAGAGAATACACCTGAAGCGCTGGAGGAGACGTGGACAGTCGTGTCTAAAGAACTCTGGACATCTGGATTTGAGGTTAGTCCTTTCGGTTAAAGATTCTATTGTGAGTGACTCAGTGGCTTTTCTTCAAATGTGTATAACTGTGTTTGGCCTATACTCTATTTAATGAGTGGCTGAGTGACTGACTTTGAGTGACATTTTATTAAAAATCATGCTTCGATGTAAGAACATGGAAGATGTTCTGTCGTGAACTCTACATATTTATGCTTGCAGTTATCGAAGGCTCTGACGGAGGGTGTTGTGCCGTTCGATGCAGCTTCTGAAATTCCTGTTACAGAGCAGCGGACCGAAGCCATGATCCGTATTCAGGACGCTCTGTTCGCCCGCACTGGGCCAGAGGCGCTCGGCTTGCTCCGGGCCGCACGGTAAAACACCGCCAGTCTTTGAAAAGTCCTGTGCAAAAGTCTCAGAAGAATTATCTGTATAGACGTTTATCTGTGCAGTAAGCGTTAATTTGTTTAAAAATGGTAACATTAGAATAAATAAAGAAATAAACAGGACTTGATTGCTTAACCGTTTCCAAAGCTGTTATTGAGGAAGTTAACTGTCTAACTAGTTTATTTAATTAGTCCCTCATTAAATGAAATCAGGTGCTACTGATGGAATCTTGTTACATATTTCTGTATTCACGTTCATTTGTATTCTAATGTTAGTGTTTTACTGGCAAAAGCACACTTACTATGGAGATAAATAGTATTTTGAACAGTTTCTTTGGGAGCCTGAAATTGTATGTTATGATCCAAAGCACATCATTTAACCAGCTGTTTCTCTTCAAGGGCTTTCACTTTTCGTTATATCAGCATGGTAGTACTACATTTACGTACACTGCCTCTCAAAGAAATTGTGGAAAAATGTCTTTTCAACCTGCTTTTTTTATTCAAATGTGCATGTTTTCCACATTGGTTTGTAAGAAAGTAAATAAAGCTGTTTAGGTCCAATCTGAAGAAACTGAAGTTGTGTCTGAAGTTTATAAAAGCCTAACCTTTAGGAGTAAATCCAAAGGACACACATTATTTGATAATAATAATAATAATAATAATAATAATAATCTTTATTTATATAGCACAGGGGTCATATATAGCATTTTAGTTGCGACCCCTGATATGGCACTTTTGATGCTGGTGGCAGCTCAAAGTACTTTAAAGACAAGTGATGTGATATTTATGCACGTTATGATGTCAGCACCCAAAACATTCAAGTGTTTTGACCAAAATCGTTTCAATATGTGCTTCTAGGAGAAGTTTGAAAAAGAAAACCATTAAATCAGTATTTAATAAGGCAAAACCTGCTCTTCATAACAAGGAAGACATTTTGATGATCATGAAGCTGTTGAAGCTAAGAGTGTTGAGTGTTAAGTGTTGAAGCTAAATATACCTAAAGGATTAGCATTAGTTAGGTTAATGAAACATTTTCATTTTTTTTTATTTATTTTACTTGATTGAAAAGTAACAGAAACTTTAAATGTCTAAAGACAAGTTGTCTTCAAATTTTGACAGGCAGCGTGCATGGCAGCTCTTTCTTCATGACTGAAGCTTATGCTATCTATTTCTTGTTTTGCTTTTTCCCTCTAATAACTTTTTTTTAATTCCCTGTGTCATTTACAGCGAGGTGTGGCCAGAGGGAGATGTGTTTGGTTCTGCTGAGGTGCAGCCTGAAGAGGAGCTGGAGCTTCTGAAGCAGATTCTTTTGGCTGAGCTTCCCAGTAAGCTAGTCATTCAAGACTGTGTCATCTCTGCACAGCAGGACTTACAAATACTTCAAATTAGCAAGTGCAGGAAATGGACTGAATAAAGTTCTTGGGAATTTGTATAGAACAGTATGCAGATTTTGAATGTAATGATCTGTGAACTGACTAAAAATGTAACTAACGTTTGTTATTAGTATATTAAAAGGCTGATTAAACAGATTTTTCAAAAAATACCACATCGATCGTGGTAGCTGTTGTATAAACCTTTCCTTTGTTTATTCAGGACCTGCTCACACAGAGGCTGCTATGGATGAAGATGAGGAAGTAGAAGACCTAGAAGAGGAGGAAGAGTTGGAGTCTGTGCGCGTGTCTGAAACAGAGTTCAACTTCTTGGACTTCATTAAAAGGTCCGTATATAAATGCAGTTCAGGTACATACATGCATGCAATAGTGACATTTTATGATCCAACAAATTTCTGAGAAGTATAATGTTGTATGGTAATGTTTTGGAATAAGCTGATCAGAAAATTTTATTTATTTATAAATGTTTATATTTGTAGATAAGGTTTTCTCTATGAGCTACATGAGGCATTAATATAACAGGATCCTAAAAGCTACTTGTATTTTGTATAGAGGACCTAAGCATAGCATTCAGCCAGAAATGCCAAGAAATATTTACATTTACAGTTGGATGCAAAGTTTGGGCAACCTGGCCCATGTTTGTTGATATTCTGAGTGACGATAAGTTTACACATCCTCTACAGAGAACACACTTCTGCACAATTTAATTACTATTTACTTGTTCTGTATAACATATTGGGGAAAAAAAACAATGTTGCTTGTAAAAAAATTATGCTGCTATATTTGTGTTTCCTTTAGAAGATTTGATAACTTATTTTCCACTTAAAGAATTGATAAAACGTAAGTTGATCAGCCTTTTCCTCTAACTGTACTTAAATCTGTAGCTTGTATCCTGCAAATCTCAAGCAAATAATTGTTTTAATAGAAAATGTGCTTGCTTTTCTTTGAGATTGTTGGGGTTTTGTAGTGTGGCAGATTGTGTTTGAGCCACACTACAAAACCCACAAAGGGCAAAGAATGGTCATTTCTACTGCTGTTGCTATTTGAGTATTTGCATTTTTAAATGAGTAGTATTTGAATATCCCAATGAAGAATTTTATACATTGTTATAAATAAAAAAAAATCCAGCGAAAGATTGCTCACAAAAGTCATTGACATTTCTCTCATTATGAGACACATTATCAGTGGCTTGTATCTTGTTGCTCATAAATGTGAAAGATTTTTCCTTTGTGTATAAACTATGCAGGCCTTATTTAACTAAATTATTATTAGTAAACATGTGTTTGGACATCTTTTTATTTGAATAACCAGGATCATCCCAACTAAGGACACAGTCCTACTCTTATATCCACTCAAGGCCATTTCTTTAGGAAGCATTGTGTTTACAAACTCTTCAGTCAGTATTTATTATTTATAGCAGCTGTAATTGACATTTTGGTCACCAGATTTGCAAACCCGAACATCATTCGTCCGTACTTGCTCCTGCTGCGCTCATACGCCTCAAACACACCACACACAAACCACTGTATAGTGCGCATGCTCCATCGCGTGGCCGTGGACCTGAAGATGGACGCCCTGCTCTTCCAGCTCTCAGTCTTCTACCTCTTCAATAAGATCCTGACTGACCCTGCTGCTGCTGCCTATAAGGTGGTTTAACAAACAATGCACTCATACACTACACTGTATGTCCAAAAGTTTGTAGACACCTGCTCATCCAGTGTTTCTTTCTGAAATGAAGGGTATTAATAGTGAGTTTGTCCCCCTTTGCTGCAGTAAGAGCATCTACCTATCTGGGAAGGCTTTGCACTAGATGTTGGAACATTGCTGTGAGGATTTGATTGAGCGTTAGTGAGATCAGGAACGTAGTTCCGTAGTTCCACTGCTCCACAGCCCAGTGCTGGGAGGATTCTTGGCATTCGACATGTTAACTTAATGTGGGCTTATTTGTAACTGCTCTAGAGTCCCATTCTTTTGGTCACTGCTTTTCTATGAAGATTATACAAGCTGCATGTGTGTAAATAAATGGTCGTCAGCGTTGGGTACATTCACTAATTAGAGGGACTGTCTGGATACTTTTGGACATGTCATGTATTTCCACTTCAAGAAATTTTGTACTTTTAGGATATCTTTCAAAATTTGTCCTGGTAATGAAGTGCCATCTCTTCCTTCTCCATTTTGGTTTTCTTGTCAGGAGCTGGTTACCTTTTCCAAGTACGTTCTGAACCGATTCTTTGCCCTTGCTGCCCGGAACAACAAAGCCTTTGTTGAGCTGCTTTTCTGGAAGAATGTCGGTGCTGTGAGAGAGATGACGGAGGGCTACAGAAAAGAAGGGTGCGTGTAAGAGTTAATCTGTTGTGTGGTTTTATCCATTTGACCAATTCTGAAACCTTCATGCTGATTCAGTATTTTACGTTTTAAAAGATTCAGGATTGGTTGTCATATGTATTCCAATGACGGGGCATGGCGCATATATATATATATATACCATGCCCCGTGTGTATATATACACATACACTCATTTAATATTGATATATATCTGCCTGTATTGTACCTCATATCAGTGAGGATGCTAAGAAAAAAGTGACATGGACTCCTGAGGAGGAAGAGGAGCTTCGTCAGTTGTATGAAGAACACAAGGACTCTGAAGGTGAGTCTCTTAAACTTATACATGAGTATTATGACTGAAATTGGATTGATCAGGCATTAATGTTTTGTCTCTGTCTTTTATCTTTTAGTTCCTGACATTGTCGAGACGCTGCTCCCTCTTCTAACAAACACTAACCGCACAAGACGTCAGGTCGTGACCCAGATGGTGTCTATGGGTTTGGTGGACAGTGTGAAGGACCTAAAGAAAGAGAAGTAAGTTTACGTCAAGTCCTGTTTTGGATTTAAACACTTAGCCCTATTAGAGCTGGATTTTTTTTTGTAACATGTAAGGGATGTGCCTGACTGGTTTGTATGGGATAAAGTGTCTGTGTAATTTCTTCAAATTGCTTCAAATAACCTGGATCAGAACATCAGCGTTAAGGTTAGAATCAAACGAATACGAACAAAATAACTTCCTGTTAATACCACATAGAATAGCATTAGGCTAGTTAAATGTCACCCAACAGGACAGAAATTGCTCTGCCTTGTGAGAGGTACCTTCAACCAAAAATAGTTTAGTTTACAGTAGTCCTGTTTTGAACAAGGGAAAAAGGATGTTTGTTTGCCAAGTCAAGCTACAGTTTAGTGGTTAGCCTTTTCTACCAGTCAGCAAAAAAGGTGCCGTGTCTATAACCATTATTGCCACATATGAAAAAAAAAAAGATCAATTCAGTGAGTTTACATGCACTTAATAGTCTAATAACTGCAGAAAATCAGATTTTGTCAATAATGTGATCAAAACGTTGACATGCATTTGAGTAATCAGATAATGGGAAGCTCCAGGTCTGCATGGGCAAGGCAGTAATCAGATTTCTTTACAGCCAGCCAATAAACTCACAGAAAAGATGTGACATAAATGTAACGTAAAACTCCAACTCAAACTTAATACTGTGGCTTTTTAAAAAAAATGGCTATAGTTTACCTAAAACTATGAATTTGCATCATCTAGAAGATGGATATTTAAATCCTTTATTTCATCAAGAATGTTGTTGGTCTCAGCGTCGTTCTACACTGCTTGCCTATTTCTGGTACTGCAGTCTGTTTCTGCACATGCGCAGACTGAGAAATCCGAAAGAAATCAGAGGAAGAGTTTACATGCACTGAGAAATCTGATTACTGAGCTAAAATCCAGCTCTCTTTATCAGATTTCTAAGTCAGATTTCTAGACCTTACTCCGATCTAAAAAATCAGAGTATGCTTTTTACCTGACCATCTGAATAATCAGATAACTGCGGAAATCTGATTATGATCGGATTATTGAGTGCATGTAAACACACTGATATTTGTTCGGTGTTTTCCTTTACATTAAAAAGTGTACTAATGGTCACTGTTTGTTATCCCTTTCCCTTTTTTTTCTTTTAGTGTTTTTCTCAGGATTATTACTAAAATTTTATCATTGATTCATCCTTGTCTTTTTCTTCCTTAATAAAGGAAAGGCACCCGCATTGTGCTGTGGACTGAAGATCAGGAACAGGAGCTACAGATGCTCTTTGAAGAGTACAAGGACTCTGATGGCAAGTTTTTCCACCCCATGATGAGAGAGCAGAATTAACTCACATTTATTAGCAGACTAATTGTCCATTGCAACTAGGCAGAGAAATAAAATAAATATTTAAACAAAATTGCAAATAATTCAAATGTATGGACAAGCAAGCAGACCACTGGAGACCACTTTACAGCGGTGGTCTCCAACCCTGGTCCTATAGAACTACTTTCCTGCAGAGATTTCAACCTGTATCCAATAAGCTGCCCAGCCTCTTACTTAAAGGGGAACTCCACCAATTTTTAAAAATTTCTACAGTTTAATGGTTGAGATGTAAACAAAGTCATTCAGAGTGGTTTGGTGTGAAAAGCATTGTTCTAGAGAAACTTAGAGTCAGAATTGTTCACAGTGGTGGTGATAGGAACCAGACGTCTGAAAGGGTTGTTGCATGAAATGGTTATGGATATACTGCTTGATGTCCGAGATATTGTTTTACATTAGTTGTTTTTGCCTAAAATGTATTTTAATTAATTTTATCAATCAACAAGTAGTTGTAAACATGTAATAGAAAAATCACAAGCTATAGGGAAGAGTAAATTAGTATTGTGTTTATTAGATGCAGCAGCTTACAAAATGGGGCTCTTGTTTACCACACAATGTATTTGACCTCTACTTTTTCCCCTTAGATGTCCTTGGAAACATTCTAAAGCGGTTGACTGCTAAACGCTCAAAGGCACGCGTTGTAGACAAGATCCTCAGCTTGGGCCTGGTGTCTGAGCGCAGGGAGCTCTACAAGAAACGACGGCGCAATGCTCCTGGGAAAAGCACCGGAATGGTACAATGGAAAATCCAACCGAAATAATTTGAGTACTCTCTGTTCAGATCATTAGTTTCTCATTTTTCACACTCTTTTCTCTCGTATTCACTGATTTATGACAGTCTGAGGAGGATTTTTTTGCCAATGTGAGTCAAGCACCAGAAGAGGATGCCATGGACAGGGACGAAGAAGAGGATGATGACTTAGAGGAAGATGATTATGAAGAAGAGAGGGAAGAGGTGGTGAGACCTGTTCAGGGCAAGAAAGGCAGAAGACGAGAAAGCGCTGCAGAAAGGAATGTCAGTGTTGGAGCCGTGGTTCAGGACTTGAGGCGAGAAGGTAGGTGTCGGTAATGGGAGAAAGGAAGTTTATCAGGTTTGGTTTTTATTGCATTTATTCACCCTCCAGGGGTTCTCACTGTCTGTTAACAGGCTTGTCTGGACCAGTCTTGTGGCTGCAGAATTGCCTGAACAGAGCAGCAGATGATCGTGAAGAAGATGGTAAGTGTGTCTTGAGACACACACCTAAAGCTCTTTTTGTGTGTGTGTGTGTGTGTGTATATGTGTGTGTGTATATATATATATATATATATATATATATATATATATATATATATATATATATATATATATGTATATGTATGTCATTGTGTATCATCACTATTATTATTATTATTATTATTATTTATATTATTACTATTTTTATTTATTTTATTTTTTTAGGTGTCTCTCATCCTCTGCCACTGGTTCCTCTGACGGAGGACAATGAGGATGCCATGGAGAACAAAAGCTTCCAAAGGCTTCTCCGCAAAATTGGCATCCGACCACCAGCAGACGAACAGGTTACTCAGGAGGCTTTTCTTGAGTCCTTTATTTACATAATTCTGTATAATTTATATAATTTGCATAATTGTCCTTTAATTAAATAATCTCTAGTACTCTGTAATCAAGCATGTCCACCAGCATTTTTGCCACCACTGAAAATTATATAAAAGGCATTATATGACTGGGAGCTTCTTCCGAATAAAAGGCTATTAATAGTGAGTTTGTCCCCCTTTGCTGCCGTAACAGCCTTTACTCTTCTGGGAAGGCTTTACACTAGATGTTGGAACATTGCTGTGAGGACTTGATTGAGCATTAGTGAGGTCGGGTGCTGATATTGGATGGTCAGTATTGGATGGAGCTTCATCACTCCAGAGAAGCACAGTTCCACTGCTCAACAGCCCAGTGCTGGGGGGGGCTTTATATTCTTCTAGCTCACACTTGGCATTGGACTTGGTGAACTCGGGCTCATGGACGACTGCTCCAGAGCGTCAAGTTCTGTTGGTCAAGTGTGGTGTGTTTGGGTTTTGTGGAGATTATAAAAGTGTGCACAACTGGACACCTGTGTCAGTAATGTGTGCACCTTATAGTAGCTAAATTGTGTGCGCTTTTGGACAGGGTGTATCTGTGACGTTTAAAATCTTAAGCTGAACATGCATGATTTTTTTTATTTATTAATTTTTTTTTGCCTAATTTTAACCTTGATAACTGTTGATATTTTCAAACGTTTGATTTTTACAACTCAAAACATTCATGACTCCTGTAGTGTGAGGCGGTCAGTGACACAACAGCCTTAACGTGCGTGAACACCACATGAACAGCAGAATGTGGTGATAGAGGAGCTGGTTGTGAGACAGACAAAGAGTTACCCTCTTTACAATTTAAGTTCAGCTGCCATTTTGTAGTAAAATATTTTTCCAGCTCTATGTGCGTTTCTCAACCTCATATTCGTCCTCAGTTCACATTATGGCTGTGTTCACACAGCAGGTAAAAGTGGCCCAAATCTGATTTCTTTTTGTTTGGCTGTTCACAATATCCTCAGATGTGACCTATATATGACAGTCGGAACAAATCACACTTCTAAACTGACCTGCATGCGCGAAAAATCTATGCATCCAGAGGTAACCAATCATGACTGCCAATGAATGCCAGTCCACACCTGGAGGTTTAGTATCATCTTCGTCAGTATCACAGGAGCTATCATGAAGCTTCATTGACTGACAGCTGGGCTCGTCACCTAGAATGTGTTTGAGCTCGCTGTAAAAAGGTGTTTCCTCATTTTCTTTAAATTTTGCTGTCAGACTTTTAACTGTTCTTTGACACTGCAGAAAATTCTGTAAACGTCTGACATCAAGTGTGTGATGCTGCCCATTTTCAAAATCTGTTAGGATTTTAAACGTTTAAAAGCCCATTTTTGAATAAACATTTAAGCCATTTTCATATCATTATTAAAATATTAATGGGGCTTCCGAGTGGCGCAACCTTCTAAGCGTTGACCCTCTCATCAGGAGATCGCGAGTTCGATCCCTGGTGATGCTACAGCCATCCATAGCCGGGAGTCCAAGAGAGCACAACTGACCTCGCTCTCTCTGGGTGGGTAGGATGGCCCCTCCTTTCCCCCCCCCCATCACTCAGCGCGATGCTAGTCAGCGCAGGCGTCTGTTAGCTGACGTAACAGATCTGGCGGTTGGCGCTTTCCTCCGAGCGCGTTCGGCTGTCCAATGACGTTGCGTGAGCGGCAGTTCGAAAAGAAGCGGTGGTTGGCTTCACAGGTCTCGGAGGAAGCCTGTGTTAGCCTTCACCCTCCTAGCGTTGATAGCATCGTGTGATTGGGGGAGTCCTAACCAGCGGGTGGAATTGGAGACGACTAAATTGGGGAGAAAAATCAAGTAAAAAAATTTTTTAAAAATAATAATAATTAATGCTTTTGTCCTCAACAGGAGTCCTTCTGGAGGATTCCCGCCACAATGAGCATATATCAGCTACGGACCATGGCATCATCTTTGAACCCACCAGAAGAGAGTGAGGTTGGAGGGGAAGGAGAGAGTGAAACAGGGGTACCAGTGAACCTCGAAGCGGAGCAGCACGAAGAAGGCTCTGATGGCCAGGAGCTCAGAGCCCAGGCCATAAGAGCTCTGCTGCTGGCTCGCCAGAGGAAACGCTCATCCGCAGATACAAAAAGTGAGCCTTTATTATTATTTGTGTGATTTACAACCATGAAATCATGATTTATTAGGTAATTTGAATTATAGTACACATTCATTTATGGAGTATTCCTCTCTGATTTTAGAAGATCCTTCAGTTGAGGAGGCAAGTTTTGAGAGCGAAGCACAAAGGTTAGTGTTCATGAGACATGTTTTCCTAATATTGAAGTGAAGGACAGTCCAGCTTTTCTAACCTAAGAGGATATGATCACACTTCGAAATCTTTTTTGAAAGGTTATTTGGATTTTGAATGAGTACTTCTCATATTTAGCTTAAAATCTATTATATTGCTTCAGCAATAAGCAAAAGTTTTATTAGAGTAATAGCACTCATGTTTCTTTGTAGCAAACCTCAATGAAGTTCTTTCTGTTGTGCATAACATTTTTATTTTTAGGTAGTTTGCTCATGTTTTGTTATTGTTTGTTACTGTTTATTTTATTCGTCGCTAAACAGTACAGTTGGTTTATGGATTTAATCTGCACTTACATGTTAATGCAAAGTGTAGGCACTTCTCTCATATAGATACCTAGAGTGGTCATTTTGCTGAACTTCTCTGGGATTTCTGATTTTGGCCAACAGGACTGAAATCATTAAGGAATATGTTTCATTCTGCATTCAGATTAAGCTTACTCGTGCATTAAACCTTTGCCATTCTGGTTTCTGCCATGGTTAAAAGTGCAGTAGGTTTAAAAAAAGAAGAAAAAAAAAACACGTCAGGGTTTTCAGTAGCTCTTCTTTCTTAGAGTTGCTCCATTTAAAAATTAAATATTTAATTGCTTCATCTGTTGTGAACTTGATTGCTCACCTCCTATAGATGTGCCACAATAGTCTCAAGAGCAAGATGTTTTGGTTAATTTTTTGGAAAATTACAACTGCTTGAGGGCAGGCGGTTTGAATATTTTTATTCCCTGGTAGCTGTCAAATGGAGAAGGAATGCAGAAAGCTGCTAGGAAACCTCTTCCCCCTTAAAAATGATGGGTCATGGGGTTCTTTAGTAAAGAAAATGGTTCTAAACTGAACCGTGTACACTCAAAGAACCCTTTGCATCATTAAAGTGTTATAAAGTATTGTGAAGGCGTTCTTCAGATGGAGAATGTGCTGTAGATGGTTCCCTTTAATAAAAAAAGAACCCTTAAATCATGCAAAGCCATAAAAAAAAGTTTTTAAGAGTGCATCAGGGGCCACAGTATGGTTTTATGACTTATTTGCATAATGCATGCTGGGTATTGTAGTAAGAGAACTTTGATGGATGAAAAACAAATTGTGAATTCAACATTAAATGCTAGTTTTAGGTTGGAATACCCCTTTAACTAATTTAATGTCTTTTTAAGATTTCATGAATTGCTGCTATAATACAGGCTGTGATTTGTGTACATTGGTTCTATTTAAACACTGCTTTGTGTTCCAGTGCTGGTGCTGGTGTTGGCAGTAAGACCTCAGTGAAGAGGAGTCGCGTGTTGGACAGCGATGATGAGAGAGGTACAGCATAACATTTTCAAAATTTAACACGTCTCACTTGTTATAAATTCTCAAAACTAGAAATTGTGAATCTACTTTATTTTGCCTGTTCTTTGTGTTATTTATGGATGCAAAGCAAACGAACAGACTTCAGGATTCTTTAAGGAACGAATGGAGAACTTTCCATGTGAAATCTTTTTTTATTTAATTTTTTATTTATTTATTTGTTTGTTTATTTGGTTAAATAATTGTGGCAAAATGAAAAAGTGACCATCACAAGATCTTTGCACAGATAGCTCTAAATATATTTGTTTAATTTGCACTTGGATAAAGTTTTATCCTAATGGTATCCTGATGATTCAACATATGACCTTTTTTTGTTTCACAGCCACGAATGCCTGAATGAAAGTATAGTTTACCAAAGAAACAGCCTTGCATAGTTTCCCTCTTCGAATGGAAAATCCATTTGCATGTTTACAGTTATCTCTGCTGCGACTCCTAGTATTTTCATGCCAGTTAGTCTGACACAGCGACTACCAAAAGCACAGAACATGCCATTACTGACCGGCTTTAATTCAGTGTTTAAATATTTAGAAATATTTGCAAACACCTCACAGCTCTTCAGCAACTCTGAGCAAGCAGCAACTTTTTGCTTCTCTCTTCGCTGGGTACTCATCGCCTGTGGGCATTTCTGAACTCAAACTGACCTTTGATTGCCATGGTTTCACTGCTGGTAAACAAATGCCATGGCAGTACGCTGTACTTTACTGGCAAGTGTCTGCAGATCTCAATTCCACTCGGTAATCGCCACAATGCTCCTAATTTGCATGAAGTTAAACTTTGCTTTTTTGGCGTCGACTCTGATTCCAATTCCAGTTGATGAGAAATGATGCGAGTCGATTCCAAACAATCTTGGTTCCGAAAAATAGACACAGAGAAGAACATTTGGCAGAAATAGAGTTCTATATTGATTGTAATTGGCCTTAGCAAGTAAATTTGGAGAGTTAACGTTACCAAAATTAACTTGGCTGACAAACAAGGGCCATGTTGTACCTGATTCTCCTCTGTCAACTCCCTGGGGTGGGTAGGTGGTGTGGGTACACCGCTTTTGACTTCATCCAGAGCAACCTGCTATTGATGTGTGTGCATTGTGGAAGAATGCATTTTTCAGAATATCTAAGATAAGATAATCCTTTATTAGTCCCACAACGGGGAAATTCACAGTACTTCAGCAGTAAAAGGATCGCAAAGCACTCAAGAAAAGAAGTAACAAGAATAGAATTAACAGAGTGATTAACCTTATTAATTACTTAATAAGGTTACAGTTTGTTACTTATTACTGTATAGACAGTATATAATACTAAAGATAAAAAGATCTGAGAAGAGAAACTCTATCCTTCACATAAACTCTATTCACAAAATTAACAATATAAACATTATAAATAAAACAGCAAAAAAACCTTTACACTGTAGGAATATTTTACCCGAATTGCACATGGAGTATTAATTATACGGCACATGGGAATAGTGATGAATTAACAATATAAACATTATAATAGAAATGAAAATAGAAAAAGCAAAAAAAAAATTAAACTTGTGATATTTTACATGTATTGCACATGGAGTATTGATTAAATTTGCGTACAGCTATGGTGATGAATTCACAGTTTCTGGGGGTGGGGGGGTTCTACTGGGAGCAGTGCTGGTTGTACTGTCTAACAGCAGCAGGAAGAAAGGAGCTGCCCCATCTCACTGTGTGTGCATGGTTGTGAGAAAACGTGAACATCTGTGTGACATCTCGAGCTTTGAAGTCAACCTCAGATTCCTAAATGCCTGGAATCAGAAAATCCGTTCTTTTTGAGATTTGATTCCCAGCTTTCTGTATTACACTCATTTTTTATGTATTGATGAATCTAGTAATTAGGACAAATGAATTCATACTCATCTCTTGTCATGTAGTTATTGTTGCTGTTTTTATTGTTCTGTCACAGATGACGACTCTCCTTCCAAAATAAATACGGACACAGAGCACGGCGATGGCTCAGATGAGGAGGCTCGTTCAGCCCCTGCTAAGCGCAGACGTCAGCGGGTGCTGAGTGACGACGAGGATGAAGAAGACTAATGCACTGAAATAGGAATTATTAGGGTGTTCCTACAGGCGACTCCATTCGGGCCAGGTCTCGTAAGCTCGGGTAGTCATATATATATATATATATATATATATATATATATATATATATATATATATATATATATATATATATATATATATATATAATATACACATTCCAACTCTTGAAACTTCTCCGCATACAGCACCGCCACGCTGAATGTGTAGGTCAGTTGTTTTGTGAGCTGAAATAGAATAAAAGCTTGGCCTGGCCTTGAGACCTGTGAACAGCTGAGTAATCTTCACACAGATAAGGTGCACTCCTTAGAAGTGGTGTTGCGGTCCAAAGAAACCAAATACAAGTTTGTTCTTGCTTCGCTAGAAAACAACAAAATCACTCTCAGTGCCTGTTTAAATGTTTAAAGCTATCGGCCATCCTTCAGGTGTTCTGGCTAAAGGAAAACTGAGTGAAAGATTAGTGTTAAGCATTGGTTTCCTTTCTATGGCTTGGAGGGGAAAAAAAGAAGAAAGAAAGAAAAAAGTTTTACCTCATGCTAAGGTCACTTACACATTCTGGTTATGATCCATTCCAAAATTTGTAAAAATTGTGATGAATACTGAAAAAACTTTTGATTCGAAGGCTATCCTGGGCTTTGTCAAAGGGGCCATATCATGGAAAACTAAATTTCACCTCACCTTTGTTTTTTTTGTTTTTTTTGGTTTTTTTTTGTTTTTTTGGGGGTTTTTTTGGGTTTTTTTTTGTTTGTTTTTTTTTTTTTTTTTTCTTCTTCTTTTAAATAAAGGAGTTTGAAGGAATATATAAACATTGGTAAAGATTCATAACATACCATTTACTACCCAGTCTAAATATGGAAACTGTGTTACAAAAACAGCTCATTTTGAATTTGTTTTTGTGATGTCACAAGAACAAACTCATTTACACATATATGCCTGTTCAGCCCATAGCAGTTTACCCCGCCCATTCATATTTTAGTTGTGTAGGAGTGTTTCAGCCTCAGGCTGCATTGTTAATGAGCCGCTGCCAATCAGAAGGAGCTCATTTACATATATCGGTCATAAAGGCATAGTTACAAAACAGCCTTTTCAAATATATGGGAAAATGAGAGGTTAGAAAATGGTCATGTTAAAATGGATTATGACCATTTTTGGTACAAAACTGCAAAATGTTTGTAAGTGGACCCCAGTTAAAATGAAAAAACAATGAAAATTCAGGATATGGGCCCTTTAAATGTTTCATGTGTACTGAAGTTTAACAACTGCATTTACTCAATTCGCTCCAAATTTTTGGCTAAAGTCAGGCTTCTTTTTTCTACTCTTTGTCATGGCTGCACAACATGTATGTTCTACCTGTGCTACCTCAGGCATACAGTCACTGTTATGACAAGTAACTGTCAGTTTTTCTTACTGCATGGGGAAAATGTTTTGTATTTAGTTTAGCTTTTAGATTCTGTATTTCCTCACTGCAGCAAGAGATTGTGCTTAAGGCTGCATACATTAAATAAAGTTTGATGTAAAACCAGTATTTGGAAATTACATTCATTCAAGCTGCACAGCACTGAGGATTACATTCTATGAACAAGGCAGAAAAAAATCTAATGATATATTTCATCATTTTAAATAATATATCTCATCATTTTAAAAAGCATCTTGTCTGCAGAAATATATATAATATTTAAAGCCAGAGTGTATGAATGATTATTGAATATGAAGTAACATTGTAAATATAACCATATGCAAAAGTTTGGGTGCCCAGTGAAAATAAGTGGACACTTAACTTGATAAAAATAAGGCACATTTTATATTTTTTCTCTAATGCAAATAAAAAGAAATTGCTCACTGAAATTTGCAGAAAATGCCAGTTTATTCCCTGTAGAGGATGTGTTCACTTATTTTTACTTAAATCTACAAAACGTTATTTGGCTGGGGTATTGAAACTGTCATACAGTCATACAACTGTATGACAGATGATTCTGAACTTTTGAACAACGGTTTCTCCTGTTTTTCTTGGTGTAGTTATTTGCATATGTTCAACATAAGTTTGACCTGAGGTCTCTAAAGCTAAAACCAAATGAAGAGGATGAGGGATAAACACTATGTAAATATGGTTAGTGGAAAAGTTGAGAACAAGTCCAGGCATGTTCTTAAAACAGAGCTACAAAGAGACAACCCTGATCCAGATCATCAGCTAGGTAATCTCCTAAATGTTAATCTGATTTGTAAACGTGTTAAAGTTGTATTATAATCCAGAGCACCCTGGATGGGTTTTTAAGTGTTGGTTCCTCCTCAAGCTCCTAAAAAGTTTAATAACTTTATGCTGCCAAAAAATAAGAATCTTCAGTGGATGTTTTTATAGAACTAGTTTTGTTGAAGTGTGTGTCAAGTAGCTTTTGTGAAAAATCTCCACATCATGCAAATGTTGTATACCAAATAAAGGTTTTTCTAGGCCAGAGGTCGGCAACCCAAATGTTAAGAAGAGCCGTTTTGTCCTTCAAACAAAAATCAAACCACCTTGGGAGCCACAACATTTTATATCCATTTTACCATCTTAGCAGTAAATATGTCTCAGTATGTGCTAATATACTGGTACAGACTAACAAATTTAATAAAACAAAAACACAGACTTACTTTGCTCTGCTTTAAGCTTTAGCTCAGCTATAGCCGCTTTCCTTGCATCTCCGACAGGAAACTTTTCCACAAAAGTGAAACAGTTTCTTGTCTTTCAACATTCGATACGAGGCTGTGGTCAGCTTCTCATTCGCCAGCTTCTTGTTCGAATTTTCCTGTTCCACCTTAAATGGAGCTCAGGCACCAGAATGTAACTGCTGCACCATTTAAGGTGGAACGTGAGAATTTGAACAAGAAGCTGGCGAACAAGAAGCTGACTTCAGCTTTGTGACGTTTTAGTGTTTGACAGTTTCTCGTTGCAGATTAAACGTATCAGGAAACCAGCTGGAGTGATTATAAATGCAAAGAAATCCATTCATCTCCAAATTATTGATGCTCATCTTAAATCTTTCTCTTTGCCATTTCGTTAGGTACTAGCTAGGTGAGACTGTTGTCTGTGTTGCTATAATGACCAGCAGTCTGCACAATCAGCAGAGCTTTATTTTACTGCAATAGAGGATTATTTTAGTTTTACCTAAAAATCTAATTCTGCTGTGGAGCCGCAACAGGGCAATAAAAGAGTCGCGTGTTGCCGACCCCTGTCCTAGACATAGAACCATTTAAGGACCTTGATTTTTTGCCATTTTATGGAAAATCAAATTTTCTTCACTTTTTTAGAATAAAACAATTTGATGAACTATGTAAACACAAAGTCTCAAACATACCATTCACTCTCCAGTCCATAGAGTGTGTATATATATATATATATATATATATAGAATTTACTGTTTTTGTGATAATCAACACACATACGTGTATCTACCTGTACAGCTTGCAGCATTTTAGCCATGCCCACACACAATAAAGTTATAGGTAGTGGACAGCCTGGACTGCTTTTTGAATGAGGCACAATAGAGGTCAGCCAATCAGAACACAGCTCATTTACATTTATTAGTCTTAAAGGTACAGTAACAAAGTGTCTGTTTAATTGAAAGGTATGAAAAGAGGCTGGAAATGGTACATAAATGTACACAGATGTTATACGTGGCCCTCAAGGAAAAAATGAAATACAAGAAAAATGTAGGATATGGGCCCTTTAAGTGTGTACTGTCAAAGAGGCAAAGCACCATGTAGGCAGAGAGAGAGAAGATTTGAAGAAGACAAAAAAAAAACCCACTTTACAATCAAAGCCAGGGGTCTCCCACAGTCTCCACAGCTGTGGTGGGCTGGGCTGGGTTTCCACATCTGGAGCCTGTTAACCACTTCTTTCTAGCTCTCATACATCCGGTCAGCATTCAGCCCACGACTGCAGTCTCTGAGCATCCGAGAGTGGCCGTGTGAAGCTCTGGAGAAGGAAAGTCTCTGTCTGTGGGGGCTCTGTGAGGCCATTCTCCGCCAGGGAGCTGGTGTGGGTTACTGTCACTGGGTTGTTTAGGCTGTTGCTACGTGGAGATGAAACTTCAAACCAGCTGGGTTTTTTTTTGTGTGTCTTTTTTGAAGACACAGCTTTCTGAAGCTTTTGTGAATCAGCAGGCCTGCCTGTCAAAATGACACTTTTTTGAACCCACTTTTTTTTTTGCTTTCTCAATAAATTAATAAATAAATAAACAAATAAACAAACAAACCTACCTACCAACCCACTACTGTTCCTCCTTGTTCACAGCTTGTCTTTGTTTGGAAGATCATTTTGGACATTTCTCTTTGCTAAATTAAAGCGTTTCCCCTTCTCATCCTGCATCCTGCAACTGTATTGGGACTCTTAACAGATCTTTATCAGATGTTTCTCCCTTATTTTGCTTCAGCACCTCTAACATCACTGTTGTTTTTAGGATTTTTTTTTTTACAGAACACTCCTAGCGTGCTTCAAAAAACATTTTTATTAAGAGTAGTAAGACATCTTTTAACTGAATTTGCCACTCCCAAATATGATCACTTTATCATGTTTTTAGTTTACAAAAGTTAGTTTTAGGGATGCAGTGATGTCAGAATTATATCAGTATCAGCAGATATTTGCTTAGAAAAAATGATCAGTATCAGATGATTAGATTTGACTGACATTTCATTACGTGTTTAGAGGAGCAGAGCATTTAGATCAGTTTACTTTTCATAAATGTTTATGTATCAGCATCACCCTACAGCTCCCTTATCTGAAAATTCGAACAAGAAGCTGGCGAATGAGAAGTTGACTTCAGCCTTGGGACTTTTTAGTGTTTGACAGTTTCTTGTTGCAGATTAACCGTATCAGGAAACCAGCTGGAGTGATTATAAATGCAAATAAGTCCATTCGTCTCCAAATTATTGATCATCATCTGAAATCTTTCTTTGCCTTTTTGTTAGCTACTAGCTTGGCGAGATTGTTGTCTGTGTTGCTATGGTGACCAGCAGCCTACGCGCCAACCTTCAGGTTTAATGGTGAATTACCAGATATGCATTAACTGCAGAGTTGAAGACCCTTTATTGTTAAAGATGTTTGAACGATCAGCAGAGCTTTATTTTACTGTAAAGGAGGATTATTTTATTTTTACCTGAAAATCTTCTGCTGTGGAGCCGCAACAGAGTAGTAAAAGAGCCACATGTTGCCGACCCCTGATATAAACAAATTGAAAAACTGTACATATAACGTACACAGACAGCATGGTGGGGAAAGTAGAGCTGTCCGAAGTGGTCCCCTAATAACTACCCTACATGTGAAAATCTGGATCACTGTATTGAACACTATTATAGGGAACAGAATTGGTGATGGTAGTAAACGATTTCAGACACTACATCATACCGGTTTGCTCTATACTGTGTGACAGCAGATTTTGACGCATAAACACTATAAACATGATGCCCACATTTATTTACCTACAGCTTAGCTGTGTCCAAAACTGCCCTATTCACTGTATAGTGCACTGTATATCTGCGCTTCATCCCGCAGGGTCCCGAAGCAGTACTGTTATAGTTCCATAACACTTGGAATAGAACATGTCTGTCAAGGGGACTGCAGTTGATAAATACCTTCATTTGGATCGTCCTAAGCGTCATAATCAAACACATGCAAAGGCTGATGGGTAAACTTTCCTGCTGCTTCCTGTGAAGTGATAAACTGTTGCTCACTACTCCCTGTGCAGTTTGAATTTCCCTTCCAACAGAAGTTTTTCACTATCTGTGGTTTGGAATCACCCTTAAAATGTCAGAATAACATGTGTAGTACACTTCGCAGGGAACTACAAAGGGGATTGGAATGCACCTATAGGCTGTGTGAGAAACTGAGGGTGGCTGTCTCGATCCCTTCTGGCCTGCGCTGTCTCACAAGTTGGTGCCTCAGAAGGCAGTGTTGTCCACTGTGTCAGTGCCGGTGTTTTCTGCATTTTTTCCCCCAACCGCATCTGTGTGGACACAGAGGATTATGGGATATGTAAGGCGGCAGAGGATACATCTATGCTGCCTTTGGAAAATAGCTGAACAGAGAAACATTTGCAGGCAGCGTTTATATAAACATTGGATTCTGGCACGACTGGCTGCCTCAGAATACTGTATGACATTTCAGACTAGGGCTGAACGATTTGGGGAAAATATTTAATTGTGATTTTTCTGACTGATATTGCAATTGAGATTTAAACACACTTATTTTCTCTGAAATAGAAGTAGACCAGATAATCCACTTTTAGGTATGAACGCTGAGTGCGCCAGGCTATTTACTGAAGACTGCATTGTTGATGATGTCTGCCAAAACAGAAACTGCAGCTCTTGCGATTTGAAAACTGCACTCTTTCAATATGAAAACAATTAATCTTTTAGCCCTATTTCAGACACAGCCATAGACTGTCTGAAACTGAAGGCGGCTGTCTCATAAATCAGTACCTTAGAAGGCAGCATTGTGATGAAGGGATCTGCAACCGAATCGCGTTTGAGGCGCACTTCAAAGGCAGCAATATGTCATGTCACGATGTTGCCAAGATACTGACCAGAGAACTTGTAGAGAGAATTACCACTCTGTAATGTCTTCCGGGTTTCTCAAACACTAGAGGGCGCTCCTGAGCGAGTCCAAAATGAATGGGTTAAGATGGAGCATTTGAGCAAAATCACAGTTTATAACTGCTTAAACATTTTTAATGTAAAAGAATACAATCATTTCCTGAACACTGAACAGCATAAAACATTTTAACACCACTGTTATATTTTTAGGAAGCTTTTAAACTCGAGTTATAGGAGTTTAAAATGGCGCCTCATTTACATCCACAACGTCAATGAGCGCAAACAGCCAACGAGCTGCTCTGCTCGCTAACCAATCAGCAATCAGTAGCAGTCATGTTAGCGTCCTGCTGCCCAAAACCCGTTCGCTGTAGAAAAAAGGAAACGTACAGATCAGTTGTCTTTGCTTTTTTAGTGAAATACATTCTTCTACTTTCTAAAATTGAAGGAAAGTTCTGGGTTAGTGATTAGAAACTATTTTAACTTTTCGTTTTTAGCTGTTCAACTCCATTCACCTGCGTTCATTGAGGACTCGCTTGTGCGCGCCCTCTGGCGTTTTTGCAGTCATGTTTTTGATATAACCCAGAGAAACAGAAAGAGGCCAGACTCCTCATAAACCGCCTCTGATACTGACAGCCCACTGCTAGCTGTTAGCGGTTAGCATCTTCTACCTAGAAATAAAAGTCTTTTAAGAAGGCTAGCACACTGAGCTTTTTATAACCTAAATAAAATAAATTGTATTTGTACACAAACCCGTCTCTCTCTCCTCCACGGTGTCAGTGCTGGTGTTTTCTGCTATTTTTTTCAAAGCACATCAACGCTGACACAAAGGATTGTGGAACATGTAAGGCAGCGAAGGATACATCTACATCCTCTGCAGACACAAGCATTCAATTCGGACATGGCTGCCTTCTAGGCCATTTTATTTACTATCCAAAACCACCAGTGAACCTACATGTGTCTTATAAGCTTTTATATATACGGTCCATGACTGTAAAATAGTGGAAAATCTGAAGAAATAAGTTTTCTTTGGGAACTATTTTGCCTGCATGCACTCCTCCACCCTGATTGTGCCATTAAACTATCCTAAAACAGCGTCTCAGTCATCAGGCAGTGTATTCACAACCATTTCATGTAATAACTTCATGTGAGGGAGCTTTTAGAGGTGGACGTCTGGTTCCTATCACCACCACTGTGAACAATTCTGACTCTAGTACTAGTTTCTCTAGTACAGAGTGTTTCACACCAAACCACTGCGAATGACTTTGTTTACATCTTAACCACTCTATTATAGAGACAGTTTGGAAAACCGGTGGAGTTCCCCTTTAACCGTGCTATTCACTTGAGACAATAGGGAGGGAAGGAGGGAGGGAGAGATTTGGGGGAGGGGGTTATGGAGTGAGGAGGGAGAAAAGCCGTTTCCTTTTGGTCTCTCAATCAGTCTAACTTTTTCCAGACGTGAGTAGCTGGCCGGGGAAGCCCTCAGCGGAGAGCTGAGGAGCGCTCAAGCTGTAGAATTGGAACACGGCCGAGGCGGCTGGGTTACCAGGGTTTCTGCTCGCCTTGTTTTCCTTCAAAAGCAGAAGTCCAAACAAATGCGAGCAGATGTTAACTTTCCAAGTCGTTCAACGTGGCCTCGTACTCACCTAACGGATTTCCAAGCGTTTGTTTCTGTTTTTCGACGCTTTGCTCTCTGCTTTATCCATTAACTCACCGCAGGGACACAGGAATATCAGGAACATCCACGTCACTGACAGTCGGTCGGTAAGTTTGAGCTCTAACCGGGTCGTTAGCATCTTGTCAGCTTCTTATTCGCCAGCTTCTTGTTCGAATTTTCCCGTTCCACCTTAAATGGTGCAGCAGTTACATCTTGGCGCCTATTTAAGGTGGAACGGGAAAATTCGAACAAGACGCTGGCGAATAGCAAGCCAACTTCAGCCTTGTCTTTGAAATGCTTTACATGTACAAAATGTAGGCTCTAGCGAACAGTCTGACATGATTTGGGCGAATATTTTGCCCACAAAACACACATTTTCTCAGTTATCAACGAAAAACATCTAACTTTTCTGCCAAAGGTTACGTTATTTCAAATTTAACGGTCGAACGTTAAGCTAGGGGTGAGCGATACGACGATATTCTGTCGTTATCGCGATAAATTTCCGTCACGATACCTTTTCTGAGCATATCGTCAGTACGTAAAGGGCCTATAATCTTACATTTTTTGTTTTTATTATTCTTCTAAGGATTGATAATTGTTGGGCAATATGATATTTTATCATTATCATGATTTGATTGTTTTTCTGAGCATATTGTGGTTATCGGTACATAAAGAGCTCTGACTAATACATGTTTCATTACAAAGTGAACATAATTAGGCCTGTTTAAGTGGATTAAAATCAGCAGTTTGTAAAACAATGAATAAAAATCATTGTAGCTGTAAGTTTATTATTATTATTACAATATTTATATGTGTGGCACTACAGGTTCTCTCTGTTTTAACTTATTAAATCTCAGAAAAACTAAATATAGTGATGTATATCATGTACTGTGAAAATGTATTATGTTTTTGCCAGATCACCCACCCCTAGGACTGATTATGATACTTGTGTAAATGTATGCATTTTATGTAAAAGTCACACAAGCCTCTCTTTATCCTTTAGCAGTCCGAGCTGAAACACAACTTAACCTATAACTTCAGCATGAATAAGCAGATAATGTATTGGTCGTTGTGACATCACAAAAACAGTTAACTTACTGTTGTTTTTTCTACTTATTTTTTTATATATGGACTGTATAGACTACTTTGAAACCATGTTTATGCAGTACATCACTTTTTTATTTAAAATAAAGCGAGGAAACGTTGTTTTTCCATGATATATGGGCCCTTTAACGAATGCAGATGGAACAACTGCACGTTTCGTCATAAATATATGGTTTTAGCACAGTGCAGTTTGTGAAACACTGGATAAAAATCATTGTTTTCAAAGTTTTTGCAACTTACTAACCCCCCCAAAAAGGAAGCATCATGATTCATATCATATATTGTGTACTGTCTCGTGCAATTGTTTCTCAGTTGTTCCTCATCAGATTGCTGTTACCTTTATCAGTGAGCTAAAATGTGATTACTAACTAAAGTTCTTGCAAGTTATGCAGGCCTTTCCTCAGAATGGCACCCAGACTTTCCTCACACATTGTTTAAAGCTCTGCTCTTTCAAGCTCTATGACTTCATGGTTCTGTTTCTGGTTGTTTTCAGTGGTGGTGGTGGTGGGGGGTGTCTTGCTTCATGGGTGCAAAGATAATTTGGGGTCTTGTGGTAAAGTCACATTGCATCTCCGGTTACAACCCCCACCCCCCTCCATCCACCCCCCCTTTAACCGACACCTTCATCTCTCCCTGTTGGCTTGGACCAGATGGTGCTGACTGAAGTACCCTAGGAAAATACAGACACAGTCCTTCCTTTTCCTCAGAGAGAGAGAGCGCACGAGAGAGAGAGAGAGAGAGAGAGGGAGCAGGGAAATTAGCCCAGAACTCTTAGTCAGAAGCAGATGTTGGTTGCGTGGTCCTTTGGCTGTTGATGTAGTCTACTAGCTTTTCACGAGAGCCAATTAATCATAAAGTAACAGACTCTGGTGTCCAAATGGGTAATAACCTTTGCACCCTTCGTGAGTCAAATTGACCTGCATTGAATCTGAATTCCGCCATGGTTTTTGGTCTTTCCACTAGAGCAGAATCAAGCTTGAGCTGTTTACACTTGGCCAGTAGAGTTTAGATTACATGGACAGGTTCAGTGGTTTTTGAGCTCAGAATGAAAACATGAGTGAAGCACCGACGTCCAGTTGTCTTCAGGTACAGATCTGCTGATGCCGGTAGTGTGCTGATACGCACATTTAGAAAACTTAGAAACCGGCCCTAGATCCACGTAGGTTAGCACTGCAGAGAAATATACCATTTATTTTCACCAGGGCCGGACTGATACCAATTTTAAGAGGCTAAAATTCTGATAATATACAGAGTATTGGTTAATATGATTTTATATTTACATTTTGGATTTTAATTTTATTTTCCAGTGGTCTTAGTTAAAGGCTCGCTCCAGCCAAAATGAAAAATTGTACTGTTGTAAACTCACCTACTCATGTCCCAGAGCGCTGCTGAGGTAGTTTCTACACTGTTAGAAATGAAGGTTCTGTACTGGTACATTTTTCATTCATCAAGGTACAAACAAGGTAGATGTTCCCTCAAAGGTTCAACAGTGGTTTTAAGGTCTATTGTGTACCTTAAATAGGTTTTTACAGGTGAAAAGCACATATTTGTGTCTTTTCATAACCAAATATTTTAAAACAGAACAATAAAATAAAAAGCCTGGAGATGAGACGGAGTGTGGAGTCAGTACAACTTAGAAAATATAATTTTAATGAATTACATTATGTTACAGTTATGTTCACTGACTAAAGGTACTGAGATGTACCCTAGAGGGTTTACCATCTTTTTGCTGAGAATGTAGAGTGAGATTTCCTGGTTTAAAGACTTGGAAACCCTTCTGATGATGAGTCTTGAAGGTGGAGGTAAGGCTGGGCAATATGATACTATGTATTGTTGTTGTGAGAAATTCTATCACAATATAATACGATATGCTTTTCTGAACACATCATGCATATCGTCAGTACTTGTAGAACACAGTCCAGTTGCCTGTTTCATTATAAAGAGAGCAAAATTAGTCCCTTTTAACTTGATTTAGTGCAATACATTACAGTTTTTGAATACAAATTGCTGTGTTCAGTCTTTGATAGTATTTTTAATAATGCAGCACTACTGCTGATCAGATGTCTGAAAAAATAAATATCTTGGCATATCATATATCGTACAAATTTCTTGAAGTATCGCAAAGTTATATACTTTTTCCATATTGCCCAAGTCTAGGAGGTAATAAATTTTAAAAAGAATTTTAAATATTAGACGTGCTACAGGAGTGGATTCTTGGGGGCAGGCTGTGTTCAGTGATACAGCTGTAAGCCAAATCACAGCATAATAGAATGTTTAGAATTTTTAGTTTAGTAAACAAAAAAGCCATGTTTTTATTTTTTTGTGTTTTCTGTGTGGTTTCTGATGTTTTCCCCAAAACTTACACCTGACTAGGAGGAGGATTAAATATTTAGTAACCACTAAGCTCAGTGTTAAAACTAGTTCATGATGCAACTTGTGTTAATTTAGTAACACATAAACCTGAACTTTGTGAACACTTACGTTACAGCTGGCCTACGTATGAACTGGTGCAGCTGGTCGCTGGAGTGCAATAAGCAGTGTGAATCATTGTGCATCCACAGAGAACATGTTAGCTGAATCATATCATCCCAAAGTTCATATTTACATTTGGCACTTGAAAGTTCTCTGTTGATTTTCAATGGCTGATGTGTTTTATGATTCTCATTCCTTGGTGTGTAGCAGGTGGTGCTGAACAATTAATCGCTTTTATATCGAAATCGTGATTTGAAAAGACTTACAATGTAAATAATAATTAATTATTATCATTCACTTTTTTTTAAGTTTTAAGTAAATGTACCTTAATAACACAGAGCTTATGAAAACAAGGCCTGTAGTCATTTGCATAAAACATCTTAAGTGAACTGTTTTTTACAGTTACAAAATTAAAATTTACAGCTTAAGCATGTAACTTAAGATTAATACCACATTCAAATTGCAGTTTCAGGGCATTTTTTGTACTGGGATGGGTGGGATTGCTTGGATTGAAGTCAGCAGCTGCACAGACTGGTGGTAAATGGTAGTTCTTAAAGTTCTGTCTCAGATCAAAAGTGTCTAAATGTGCACTTTACTCCACAGTTAACAGTGTTCACATATATACCCTTGGGCCTGGGCCCTGAAAACGCCACAGAAGGAGTTATTTTACTGTCTTTCTCACACTTAACTCTTGGGGTAAGTGGTCTTATAGTTAAGAGGAATCTTTGAAGCCCCCTCTAGCTGGTGCCTCTCAATGAAACAAGGCAGCCTCTGTGCAAAAGGGCTACCACTTGGTACAGTATTGTCACGTCCAGCTTGCTGAATATTATTTCAGGGGATCAAGGCCTGTTTAGAGCATGTTTTGTGTCATAGTGGAATGCTTTTGATTAATCATTAATATGTTCATGTATAATGAACTCTTCAGCTTCCAGAGGAGGACAAAAATGTCCAAAAGTATCCAGGCAGCCCATATAATTAGTGAATTCAGCAGAGACCATTGCCGACACAAGGGTTATGTTGCACACATAGCTTGTATAATCACTTTAAGAGAGCATTGACCAATAGAATGGAGCCCTGGAGCAGCTGCACATGTGCCTAAGGTCACCTTGATCAGTGCCAAGCGTGGGCTAGAGGGTTATAAAGTCTCTGAGCACTGGGCTGTGGAGTGACTCAGAACTGATCGTCCAACATCAGTACCTAACCTCACTAATGCTCAATCAAATCCTCACAGCAATGTGCCAACATCTAGTGTAAAGCCTTCCCAAAAGAGTGGAGGCTGTTACTGCAGCAAAGGAGGACAAATTCACTGTTTATACCCTTTATTTCAGAAGAAACACTGGTGTCTACAAACTTTTGGACATACAGTGTAGCACCAGTCTTTGATATTGTGCAAATCTTGGTGAAGGTACTTTGTAAAGCTTACTAGGGTCTAGTTTTTCTGGTTTTGAATGCAGGATTCCTGTTGACAATGACTTCATTTCTCAAGCGGTCATAATCTGACCGAAAAACTGGACCTTTGAAATGTCGTGCCAGTTAAGCTTACACATTACACTTATCCTGTATGGGCTAGTTTCCCTGACCAAAACCTAATCCTAAATCTTTACTAATAAGGATTTTTAGTGGTGAGTCACCACTGACATTACAGTTGTCCAACAATAGGCTTAATCCATGTCCAGGAAGCCAGCACTGTGTCAGTGGGGGTTCATCCTTTTTAGTCTAGGACTTCAAAACAACTCAATCACTTGCTTTGTTTTGCTTCGTGCATCACATTACTTGTAATATAATATTGCAACAAAATTACAGCCTAGCTTTTTAAATACTACTAGTGCTTATAGCTGTGGTCAACTATTATACTGCACTTTAAATCACCCACCACTACCTCACTAGACATTTTGGGATTTCTCAGTTCTCACTTTAAGAATTTCTTCTGTCATCGCTGATGTCCTCAGAGTATCGTCTGAGAAATTATTGGCAGGGATGCACAATTATATTGTAATTCAGTGTTTCCCCATTCGTAGCCCCTCCCAAGTATAATGATGGCCATTTTAACAGTATATGGTTTCCATTGTTCACAGTTCACAACAAGAAGATAATTTATATAATTATAAATAAACAAAACACACTGATGTCATTGGTGCAAAGCAAGGCCCTTTTTTTCCTGTGGTCATTTCCACAACCTAAACCATAACATTTTCAAAGAAACCTTTGTTCATCAGATTTCTATTGTTACAATAATGCTAATTTCCACTAGCACCTCTATGGGATTTCCAGTGTTACTCCATTGCTTATTCGATGTCTTATTTGAATACCCAAAGAAGTAATTAGATGACATGAGATTTTGAAATTACCTCTCCAACCCTAAGCCCACCCACCCACCTACCTAATGATTGCCCCCACCTTCCAATCCCACCACCCCAACACACAAAATATTGGATGTCGGCTTACAATTTGCTGTTGTCGGAACAAAACCTCATATCTCCATTTTTGATGTTTTTCAGTTTTTGATGCAATTTGAAAATACCTGTTACCCTTTACATTGTGTGTAAATTTCATGAAGAATGGCCTAAAAGAAACAACTCAGAGTCTGGTTCCATTGACTTACATTAAAAGTAATGTAAGTTTTTTCCTTCTCCTGTAAAGTTACCATTTTGGAGAGGTTTTGTTCCGACAACAGTGAATTCCTGTATTAGTTCATTGCTATTTATTATAATTCAGTGTATTTACCTTTTAACATGAATGCGTTGGATGTCAGTGTGAGTTCTGCAAATTTAATTTTATAGTGACGTAGTCTAAAGCTTTCAGTGGTTTAATTCGGTCTTAGCTATAGACAGTCTTGTCCTATAAAGCTGAGGATTATGTACAATTTTAATAGAAATTTAATTGAAGTGTGTATATACTGTGTATAATGCCTCACTTTAGGGCTTAAAGGGGTTTGAAAGGGAGTGATAGCAGAAGTTTCATTATTTATGGAGATGCAGAAGTTAGACAGGGTGTTGCTGCTGGGAGTTAGGAGGGATTCCCGAGGAGAAATGCCACAGTCTACTGTATATTTAGTTCAAATGACAGACTTGATTCTGTATTTGCTGTATATAGATCAGAGACTATAGAAAGTATGTGTTTGTATGTGGGTGGGTATGAGTGATTGCCAACATGTGTCTCGTGTGGTTTTGGAAGAAGAGGAGGACTCTGTGCCCTTTTGCATATACATAGACTTATAGCTTGATAAATACAGAATAACATGAAATATTCATATTTTGTTCATATATATGTTTATATATTGTGTTTGGAAGTTCAGTAGGGCTGTCCAAAAATCTAATCATGATATATTTTTTCAGATAACTAAAGTAGTTCTCAGTAATTATGATATGAATTTCCTGTTGCAGAATAATATTTTAATATATTAATGAACGTACAAGTGCTGAGTGCTGCTATCCTGTAGTAAAAGAACATCTTACAAACCTGAAATAGCATCTTTGGAACAGCCTCTTAAAATGACAACAAAAGAAAGCCATAGAAAGTATTGTAGAGGGTAAGCAGACAGAAAACAAAGGAAACATACTATTTGTTCTTTTAAAACAACCTGAAGCAAATTACACAGGTAACCAAGCTGGTGCTATCTGTCAAAAACGCTGAAGCTGAAAATCTGAGTTCAGCTCATGAAGGCCTTACTAATTAGCTGATTAGCTGAATCAGGTGGGTTTCATGAGGCAGAACGCTAAACTCAAGGCTGTGGCCTGGAAGTAACCTAGATTGACACCTGTTAATGTACCATAACTGGTATATCTGTATAAATGATATATTTCCCACAATTATTTTGAACACTGAAGAAAGCAAAATGCATGTATTGTGGGGAAAAAAGGCTACACTCTTAAAAAAGATGGTTCTTTAAGGGTTCCTTAGTAAAGAAAATGGTTCTATATAGAACCGTGAACACTCAAAGAACCCTTTGCACAATTATAGGGTTCTTTGCATCATGGAAGTGTTCTCTAGATTGATGTAGAATGTGCTTTACATGGTTCTAGCGCCCAAAAGGTTGTTCTATTGTGTCGATGTCAAGCTTGTAACAATACAAGAACTCTTTGGGTGCTATATAGAACCCTTTTTAAAAAAAGTTCTATATAGGACCATCTATAGCACATTCTCCAGCAATCTGAAGAACGCTTTCAGGATGCAAAGAACTGTTTAATCATGAAAAGGACTCTTTGAGTGTTCATGGACCTATAAAGAACCATTTTCTTTACTAAAGAACCCTTGAAGAACCCCCTTTTTAAGAGTGTACATTTGAAGCTCCTCTCGTTCTGACACTAACACTAGCTCACTCTGCTAACTGTGCTGTGCTGTAGTGAGTGAACGGATAGACTTCTTTCCATTTAGCGAGTAAAGGATGCACAGCACCATCTGTACTGAAGTTTTAACCATAAGAATTACAGATACAGTCTTAGATGCTTTGCTGAAGGCCTATTTAATCTGTTTTTTTTTTTCAATAATTTCAGTCTTTTTATCTTTCTGGAAAGGTGCAGTCCGAAAATGGTCAAAAATGGTCCTTTGGCCAAGTTTTTTGAGTGGTGCATCCTTAATTAACACTATTGTTTTATTGCTGAGAGCTACTGAATATATATATAGGCTGATATACAGCTGTAAGCAAAAGTTTGGGTGCCCCTGGTCAAATTAATGTTTTGTTGATGTTCTGTGTGAAAATTAAGTGAACACATCCTCTACAGAGAACACACAACAGCACATTTAATACACAAATACTGTTTATTTGCTGAATTTAACATATTGAAAAAAATAAAACATAAAATGTGGCCTGTGCAAAAGCTACAGCACATTATATTTTGTGCATATTAATAGAAATTGTGCAATAAAACGTGTAGAAAATGTTCAGATGTAAGTGTGCTCTCTGTAGAGGACGTGTTAACTTATAATCACTTAGTAAATCAACAAACCTTGTAATTTAACCAGGGGAGCTCAAACTTTTGCATATGACTGTAAGGTAGTGGATGGTTTCTTCTCCTCAGAGCCTTCAGTTCCTCTCCATTTCGACCGACTGCATTGATTTTATATTTATTATTGGCATATGTGAACGGCCATTGCTTGGATGAAAGTGTACTGCTGTATCTGGACACTGCTGACCCGTTAAGAGTGGTCTGTAAATGCAGCAACTCGTTTCTTTCACCACATTGAAATATTTGAAAACTTTCACCATAATAAAATACTGGTTACTGTCTGCCTGAAGCGTTTAGACTATGGGTAAAAGTGCATAAATTGTAAATGCACATAACTCTGTGCTGAGGAGTGTGTGCTTGAACATGTGACTAAAGAACAAATGCCATTTATTGTGTCACACATGTTTTTTCCTCCCTTTTTGCTGTAAGGAGCTCTCCACAATCTCCTAGTAGAAAGGCCTCTATTGTTTGGCTGAAAGGCAGGCGTGGAAGAGCTATTCCAGCTTTACAGAGAACGGGGACAGTGATTCCTATGTGTGATGCGCCTGTTTAAAAGGTCAGGATGAGATTTGATGTCCTTTATTTACTGAATTTTGAATAATCCTTTGCATTTGTCAAGTTGTACAGAAAATACTGATAGTTCAGGGCCGTCAAGAGGCCTTTCTGAGTATGTGAAGAAGTACAGTTCCACTTTGTCTGCTACACTCTTTAAAAAAAGATGGTTCTTCAAGGGTTCTTTAGAAAGTGGTTCTATATAGAACCATGAACACTCAAAGAACCATTTACATGCTTAAATGGTTCTTTACATGGTGAAATGGTTCATTAGGTTGATAGAGTATGTGTTGTGTATGGTTCTGTATAGAACTATTTTTAAAAAATACACAACCTGTTCTCTCTCAATCTAAAGAACAATTTAGGCATGCAAATGGTTCTTTGAGTGTTCATGGTTCTGTATAGACCCATTGTCTTTACTAAACAACCCTTGAAGATCCATCTTTTTTGAGTGTGTGCTGGCACTCAGGGGAAGTAACTTAAGTAATTGTTAGAGCTGTAACGATTCACAAAATTCATCATTTGATTCTATAACAATTTTGATACAGCAAACATAAAGAGTGGCTGAGAGTGTTTATATGTATTTTTTCCATTTTCATTTTATCAGACCATTCAGCATTTCTAAAAGTACAATATTTGAAATATTTGAAAGTCCCAGTCGCTCTAGCTACAAGCAAATATGCTGATCATGATACAACGATACTCTGTGATATGCTGAGATTCCATGATACATTGTTTTATTGTTATATTCTGAGTAATTGTTTGTAATAACTTTGTTAATATGTTATTTTAAAAGATTTGTACTGAACTGGAGCAATGTTGAAATATTTTTACTGTTACTCAATCACATTCCCAACAAAAACATACTTTTTACACATTACATTTTCATTTAGAACCTCATGGATGGTTTTCCTGGACACAGATGAAGCCTAGTCTTAAACTGTATTACATTGTCACTGGCAAATCACCATTGGAAATTCTTAGTCCAGGCCTAGGCCCAGTCTGTGTAGTACTCCAAAATCTTTCTCTTGTCAATCGGTCAAGTTCTAACCCATTTATATTTATATTTTTTTCACATCTGCCAACTCTGAAACCTTGCATATTTTTATGTATTGATTGTTTTATATTGACATTATTATATATGCAGCTGCTGTTGTCACATGACCTACTTTGTCTTCCTTTGTGTTATGTTGTGTTATAAGCAATTCTGTCTGGATTTGTCACAGAATCTAATTTGTTCCTTCTTTCCCCTCTGATATCCAATCCAGTATTTATGCTGATGTCAGCCCAGTACTGATACTGGTTTTTGGTTCAATGCCTTCCCCTTAGACATGAATTGATGGTGTTAATGGGCAGTTTAGTCTTGATTTCTGTGAAATATCAGAAACTATTGTGGCACTGTTGTGGGCACTAATGTGGCCTTCAGCTGTTTATCAGAGTTTTTAGTTTTGCATGAAAAGACTTGATTGTTGGGTTATGATCATGGTTGTACTTTAAAAGGGAAAATTAGATTGTTATAGTAATAAAACTCAACAGAAACTCTGAAAAATCAGATACTTAATATTGAAAATAATTTTCATAATGCACTTACTTACAGAATAGAAATCTAATATTATCTCATTGTGCTTCCCTTCACACCAGCAAGTTAGAAATCTTTTAGTGTTAGGACTAAAGGAATGTGTAAAAGTTTCTTTCCATATACATAATACACATTCACTGTTTTGCCATTATATTTTTTGCAATCTTATCTGTTGTTAAAACCACAGTTCTTCCAGATGGGCGGTTTCTAGTGAGACCTGGAGCGCCAGCTGGCCTCTTTGACTCCGCTTATGTAATGAATTTAAGTGAGGTTTGAAAGATTACACCCAAATGTTCCACAGTTTCCCAAGTTGCTGACCTTGTTATGAGAACATCCTCCCATAAACCTGCCATTTATGCTCATGATATGTGGATAGTGATCAGGTTACTGCTCACAAAGGAGAGAGGCTGTTGGGTGAGGCCTTTTTATTTTTATCAAAACCTTTGAGAACCACTGATTCAGAAGATAATAACGGAACAGTTTAACAAACAAATTTCCCCTCATCCCAAAAGCATTCGATTAGTCGAGACACATTTGGTGTCTGAGGTTTGTTTCTCTAGTTTTACACTGGTGCTGTGATGCTAATGTAGCTAGTAGATAAGTCATGAAAACTAATGTCTCACCTATTAGCTTTGTGAAAACTGCTAACCTAAATCACAAACTCTGTCTTAAACTGTGTGGAGCTGTTAAGTAATGTTAAAGATACTTAGTGAAGTGGTTTCTGACACTTTGATTCTTTTCATGCTGTTTCTTGCTGTTACTGCTTGTCACTTTTCTTCATGTAATTCTTCTGCTAATATGTTTTCATGACAAATTTGCATATCATTGAAATGAAGTTCAGGAAATTCCCAACTTTTTTCTCTCACCGCCTTCTTCAGTACAGTGCTGCTCCCACAATCCCCTGAGCAGGAGTCCTCTACAAAACAGATGCTAAGCTTGTCTCTCACAATCATGTCCACTGCTGAGGAGATTATTAGTTTAATCATCCCTCAAAAGAGCTCAGAGCCCTGAGATTAATAACTGATGCTTACATTATCAGTCTACTCAGTCTTTAGCAGAGCTCAGTAACACTGAGATCAATAACTGATCACATTGATTTATCAGTCTACTCAGGCTAGGGCTGGGCGATAAAACGATAACGATAAGTATCGCGATATAACTTTTCCTCGATAGAACGATAAGACAGGTTCGATAAATGTTCGATATAATACACCTCTCTCACACTTGCACGTTTTAGCGAAAGCCCTGGTGGCGCTTTCTACTGCAAGGAAAGCGACACTACTCTGCTGTCGCCAGGAGAGGGCGCACTTCCGAATTTTTCGACTTGATTAGAGAGGGAGGGGGCCACGAGTAAAAAAGGGTCGCCAAATATACTTTAGCGACGGCTGAAACGCGGAGTTATACAGTCCCTGTTTGAGCGGAGCGACCGGCGATCTGTTCTCCTGGGACCGAGTGTGAGTGACGAGGTCAGTGGTGTAACTGTACTGACCTACAGCGAACTCACCTCTTTCCATGCATCCTAACAATTTTAGCAGTGTTAAATCACGTCTACAGCGCCGTGTTACAGCGCCAAACCGTCATATTTTAGTATTAGTGCATTCTCGAGCAACGAAAGTGAAAGAAAGAAGTGGTTCATGTTCGACAGTAAACTGAGGAAGCTGTGAGGCATTGGAGAGTGGGAGAGCGCTGTCTTTCCAGGCTAGCTGTTTTTAGCTGCTGGCTAACTTGAAGCAGCGCTCCGGCAAAACACGGTGAATTGATGATACGGTAGATCAAACAAGACACAAAATCACCGCTTTTAGTTTAAACATACCTAAAAGGAGGACTCTGTGACTGGTGCGAGAGATTCACACTGCAGATAATGCTTTTACACAGCGAGCGTCAGATATACTGCGGTTCACCCCTTAAACTACTACGGTAGCATAGAGAAACCCAGTCGTCGCCAGCTGGTGTCTGAATACTGTGATCTGCTCTGACATGGATGTGGTAGGAGTGACAGCAGTGACCTACCGAACCGAGTCGACGATGTTGAGAAACTAAAGAGTTTAGCGCTGTTGTTGGCCACTTGTTTAGCATTTGTAACGGGATAGCCGAGCGCTCGAAACCAGACAGCTAAAAATAATCTGTTTTCTTTCTTAAATCATGACTATTACAAAAATTGCAGCTGTGCTTTTCCAGCTGATAAAAACAGCTCAGAAACTTTCTCCCACTGTGCCAAGACAGATTAGTGAAATGTTCCACTGTTTGCCGAGTGTTTGTCATGATCGGACCATAAGTGATAGTTTAAAACCACAGTTAACCACCCAGGAGTAAAATCAGCCTTAAAACGTGAAAGAAATAATGATTTGACATTTATCGCGATATGTATCGATATCGAACGATATGATTTTGTTTATCGTGATAACGTTTTTGGCCATATCGCCCAGCTCTAACTCAGGCTTTAGCAGAGCACAGTAACACAGATTAATAACTGATCATGTTGATTTATCGGTCTACTCAGGCTTCATTTTTATAACTTTCATACTAACTATATATTTTAGTTAAAAGCTGTTAGTTTCCTGTAGACTTGTGTGGTGGAATCGAGACAGTGTGAATCCCAGCTGCTGCTGCTGATGTCATAACACCCTTGAAGCTAATTGGCTGAGCTTGTTTAAAGTGCTTCTGCTGCACTCTGCTCTTCTTCGTCTTTCCTTCCTTTTTTTCTTTCTCTCATTTTCTTTTTTTCTCTCTTTTGTTTCTTTTTCTTGGATCCTTTCTTCCTTCCGATCTTTTTCTTTCTTGTTTTTCTTTTTTCTTCCTTCCTGTTTACTGTTTTTTTTTCTTTCTTTCTCTCCGTCTTTCCTTGCTTTTTCTTTTCTTTGTTCCTTTCTTCCTTATATCTGTCCTTCCTTTTTTGTTGCCTTTTCCTTGATTCTTTCCTTCTTTTCTTCCTTCCTTTCTTTTTCCTTCTTCCATTCTTTTCCTCCTACTTTTTCTTTTCTTTTCATTACTTTTTTCTTTTTCTTCTTTCCTTTCTTCTTCTTCTGTTCTTTTTTTTATTCTTTTTTATTCTTTTTCTTCTGTCCTTTCTTGCTTCATTCCTTCTGTCCTTCCTTTTTTGTCTCTTTTCTTATGTCCTTCCTTCCTTTCTTTTTCTTTATTCCTTTCTTGCTTTCTTGCTTTCACATTTTACTTCATTTGAATTCCGTAACTCATTCCTTACAAATATTATTCCATTTTTATATTAGGAAATGCAAATCAAATTAATTGACTTGCATCTTAATTATTAGTAAAACTGTCACATTTTACGTCCCTTTTAAATCTTAACAGGCGGTTTAACTGATCACACTGTACCTGCACGCGTCCCCCAGCTAACGCAGCTGCTTTTCGGCCTTGCACTTGGCACGATGCTAATTGATGTTCCATTAAATGTTAGCGACTTTAGCCTCGTAGCTCTAGTAAAAACTAAAGACACAAACGTCAGACGCCAAGCATCTTCTGGCTGCGTTTGAGCCAAGTGGAAAAAACTATGCAAATTTGATTTTTCACCAAACTGTTCCTTTAATTTTGAGAACAAACTGCAGGTTATCTGTGGATTAGCCGATGGCAGAACACCAGTGATTTATTTCGGCGACTGCTCTCCATGAATGCCTTCTTCTTTACTTGTTTCCAAGTGCCCCAGTTTCTCTCTTTCTCTCGCTCTGTCTTGTTTTTGAAAGGAGGGAGGCTCTCTAGTTATGGCCCGAGCTCTGTGCGAGTTTGTGAACGAGAGGCAAAGAGGCCGTTAGAGTTCCTGCCAAGGCCTCGGCAGGTTTTCCCCCATTCACTCCGCGAACAATGGAGGCGATTCAGCGCTTCCAGTAGCCTGTAATCAGCGCTACAAATAGAAGTGCTCCAGAGGGCGCTGTGATGGATGCCTCTAGTTCACTTGGAACCTCTTAAGACACCAAGGCCATTACTTCAAGGACATTTATAAACATGTAGTTAAGTCTGATTATGTGGCGATGTGCTGCACAAGTGGTTAGATAAAAATGTATTGTAGTGATTTACACTAACCAGCACACTGTCAGAGTACAGGTTGGTTATGGGTGGTCAGTGCAGATTGGGAACGATTTTGGATGCAGACATGCAGAATGAGCACTCCAAACTAGTTTAACTTGGATTTATTGGTAGCCTAAAACATTTAAGCAACTGCAGCTACATCATATCACTGAAATCAACAATTTCTTTGCTTCTTAGTGGAAAGAGTTTGATAGAATATGTATCAAGTAAGTTTCTAAGGTCAGGATTTGAGTCGGTTTTTGAGCGTTGCAGTTTTTCAGTCCAGTCATTTGAAGGTAGGTGTGTCCATAGCATAAGCCCTGCCCCTCACCACCCACTTTACTCTGATAGGATGGACCTTGATGCCTAGTTTTGATCATTGACAGTGACAGTGAAAGACACAGTGATAACAGTTGGAACTTCTTTTTTTTTAATACTTTATTGAAATTGTTACACCCTTAGTATGTAAATAATAAATATTTTAAAACATACCAGTCACTGCAGTTCTTATGTGAAAAACGAAGCAGCAAAATCTGCTCATTTTGAATGAATCATTTTTGTGTCAACAAAAAACACACTTAAATTATGAAGGGTTTTGTTCCAAAATGTATTTTAGATTATATCACTTTTAATTAGAAAAATAAAACTATGTATTATACATCAACTGTTATTCTTGTTCGTTCTTGTAATATCTAAAAATGTTACACGTGTGTGTACAACAGCATTTTGCAATCAAACTCTTCATTTTCTTCTGTTCGGCCTACAGTTATAAAGACTATTTCAGCCCACACTGCTTCTAGCCTGCAGCCAATCAGACCAGAGGTCATTTTCATACATTCATCTTAAAAGCTCAGTAACAGAAACAGACTGTTTAATTCTAATTGCAGTTTGTATGTTGGCGGTCAATGGCAAAACGGATATTGTTGTTAAAGTGACAGTGGCAATGACACCATGTAAATGCAGCATAAGGGACAAAGAGAGGCTGGAAATGGTCATGTGAAAATGAATTGAGACTGATTTGATAAATAAAACCATACAAAAGTCATACAGTGAACGTCTTGAAGAATAAAATACCCGAGAAATGAAGGAAATGGGCCCTTTAATCAAACGTTTTTCTATAAACTACTGAGCAATATGTGAACAGCAGAAAAGTATCATGGATGTGTCAGCACTCGTCAGAAAAAGTGTGAATCCTTTCAGTAAGTGTGACGTATTCCCACCCCTGTCGTCTTCTTCCTGTTTTGCTTCCTGGCCCTGACGTACAGGTCAGCCAGAGCAGGTCTGCTTCCTGCCCAGCTCACTTATCCCATTAAGGAGAGAGGAATCAGGGGTCAGAAATCACACTGCCCCTCCTGATTGAGGGTCAGCGAAGGTTAAAGGAAATGTTCCCTAATTTTTCAGAATTCCCAGCATTTTCCTGTTCTAGTCAGTTTTTCCAAAAGCAGTATTACGGCAGCCGTGTCCAGTCCTTTCTGAACATAGGATTGCCGCTCAGGGTGGTCAGTATGACAATATTTCATAACTAGTGATAGTGATAATTTGCATCACAGTATATTTTCTGCAGGGATCATAAAGATTTAGACCAATCATAGAGAGCCTGTAAACAATAGCCATTGTATGGTAACTGCATAGACTGCATAATAAGAAGTAGAAATTAAATATCAGCCCATTCTGACACCAGTGTAATTTATAAATTTATGTTCAACAGTTGTTTGATGTGTTCAGTATTTATTGCCATACCAACTCAGGAGTTTGTCTCTGTGAGCTCATTACAGTGCAAAGAGATTAACACAACAAACAACTGTTTCTTAAACAGTTTATTTTTCAAACATCGAATTAAGGAAAAAACACTATGCGTGTAGTTTTTCATGAATGTTTCAAATATGGCATTACTTTTTTGGCACATTTTAGAGCAACATTTTTGTAAACGTTTCTGCTATATATATTATGTATTGTGAAAATGCATTCAAATCTAGCCTTTTGAAATGTATTCGTACAATGTATGGTGTGTTTTATCGTGTGTTGTTTTGTATGTTAGCTTGGAGCTAACATACAGTTGTATGCAAAGGTTTTGCTGTGCCTGGACAAATTCCACATTCTCTACAGAGAACACACTTCTGCACACTTTAATACACAATTACTGATTATTTGCTGAAAAAAATAATAATATAAAATGTGGCCTGTGCGAAAGTTTATACACATTTTATATTTTATGTTTTATTTGCTCAGCAAATTAATGGAAATTGTGTGCTAAAATGCCTTATTTATCTGGGTTATCTGTAGATGATGTGTTTACCTTTCACTTAAAAAAATCAACAAAGCATGTAATTTGACCAGGGATGGGAACACTTTCGCATATGACTGTGTTAGCTTGTGGCTAGAGATTGGGTTAGGGGTTCGAGATCAGATTGGGACATTATGAGGCACAACTTTGATTTCAAATATTGTACTTTTAATGTCAAATGCTTTAATGTACTAAAACGTATTAAATCAAAACGCCGCTGTATCATATCAAATAATGAATTTTGTGAATTGTGACACCCCTAATTGTGATGTTATGTTTTGCCGTATCGTCCACCCTTAATAGCAGCTTAGTCTAAACTTTGTTTATCTGAATGAACGACTTGCCTTTCATTAAATGGCCATTTCTGGTCAATCATTATTAATCATTTCTCTTCAACTTGCGCTTGGGGCCACAGCAGATCTCTGTTTTGGTCAGGGGTCGTTGGGGTCATTGGCTAGTTTGCCACTCAAGATGGTTTGGTGACAAACACCCTTTTGTTCTCCCTCTCTGTCCTTTTTTCTCTTTCTCGCTTGATTCTCATGCTCAGTATGATTCACTCTGATAGACTAACCCCCTCCAACCACACACACATATAAACACATACATGTACTGTATCTCACTACGACTAACCTGCAATTACTGAAATCTGGTCTCTCTAGAGCTCCAGGCTGTTTCTGTCTGTGCTTCAAAGCACTGTGTCAGTTTTATTGTTCTCCTTTTTTGGCATCCTTTGGACTCGGTTGGCCTGTTTGGAGCAGCTGAATCATTATGTTTTGACTTGTGTGTCTTCTGGCTCTGTTTAGGGCTTGTGGATCATTCTGTTGGTTCCATGGGCATCAATAACGGGCTGTGATTCTGTGACTGTTTTAAAGAGCCTAAAAGTTCAGATAACCAAAAATGTCAGCCGATATCATTTATATGGTCAAAATATAACTAAACCCCAGTAGTTTTAGTGCTTTAATGACCGATAAGACTGTCGTTCCTCTACTGTGAATTGCTATCATATATCATTTCTGTATTTCTTAATCCCCAAATAAACAGAACAAACTAATAAAATATAATATATGGAAAATGAATATTAGAATGTTAATATTAATGGAATATTAATAATATTAAAAAATATTAATAATTTTTGTAGTTGAGGTGGAGCTTCCTAGAATTCCTGTTTTATTTTGTTTCAAATTTCACTCATTTTTCATCATCTATATTAATAAGTTTTTGAATAAAAGTAATGCAGGAAGAGCTTGTAGTGACGCTCTAATGTAAGTGAAGACTATATCGGTGTTGTCGGATCACAACCTCGCATCTCTAAAATGGTAAGGGAAAAAACATACTTCACTTTTAGTGTAAGTCAATGGAACCAGACGTTTCTCCAAGTTATTTTGGGCCATTTCTTTTGGTCCATTCGTCATGAAATTTACACACAATGTAAAAGGCAACAGGTATTTTTGAATATGTCAAAAACTGAAAAACAACAAAAAATGGAGATATGAGGTTTTGTTCCAACAGCAGGCAATATGTAAATGAATGAGGAGGTTTTAAAGTTTAACAGAAGTCTTTGGTTTTGTGTTGTAAATGGTAGAAATTTCATCAAGTCTTTCTTCATATTGTTTATTCTGTTCAGTTTTAATTATATCAAGTATTGTGTGATGGTCATGGCACAGAGCTTTTCTGTTGTCTCTGTGGGCTTCATAAGGTTTAAATCAAGACCTCATCTATAGTCTGAACATACTGACCCTAATGTGACCCCATTAGACACCTGAGACTAGCACCCCATTAGTCCAGTTTATCAGTTCAGCTTATCTTCCCCTTTAAAGAATACAACACAGATGTCTGACGTATGACTGCAAAGCTCATTTTAATTAACCTAAAGTGATAATTCTGGTGTCTTCATTTAGCTGATTATGGATCAATACAATTACTGCTCTTTATGCACTACAGCAATCTGTGAAAGTCATCACAGTTGGCCAATTTTGTCAAATATAACACATTTTGGATCGCAGTTTGCCACAGTTTGGAATCAGTGTTTTTGTTTTTTTTTCTAATATAAAACCCATTTGGCTGCAAACAAGTGCATAATTCTCAGAATGATGAGTGATGAACGATGAAGATGACAGAGAAAGCCATATAACATAAAAATGAATTTCTGATAAAATCAATCAGTATTCAGCCTTAACCTAACATGGACACCAGAGCGATCGCCACTCTTCTCATAACGCCTGAGAACCTGCATCAGACAAGGCCGTGGCATCAGAGCCTTGTATACAAAACAAGCCGTGGACCAGCTGGTGCTGATAGCTGTGTAACTGAAATATTTCCCAAATTCCTGCAGTGGTTTGATGGTCGAAGGGGTGGGTGTACGGGGTGAGAGTATGAGACACATGAGGAATTAGACAAAGCTGATGTTGCCTTATATAAAATTCCCATTCCGCCTAAAATGCTGCAGCAGTTACATTCAGGAAGCTGTAGAGGTCCCATAACATAACTGCTGCTCCATTTAAGGTGGTACAGGAATTTCAGCCTTGTAGAAATTAAGACCTGAAACAGTACCATTTTGTGTGGCCCATAGAGCGAGTGTTAGAAAGCAACCAATCATCATAGGTTTTTAAATGTATTGTTCTAAAGATGCACCGATACCAATACCTGATCCTTTAGTATCGTCCAATGCAGAGTACCAGTACTAACCCAACTCACCTATAAGTCCTGATATTTATACAATTACATTTTTAAGATATTTAATTTTGGTAAAATGTATGTTCTGCGTCTAAGTGTTTTTTCTGGCTTGGTTCAAGTGATAGGCTGCGAGATGCCACTGCTGAGCGATACAGTTGACCGATGGAGGCGCACCAGAGGCGGGGCTAGTGGATGCATAGGCGCGGCTAGTGGGCTGCTATGCTAAAGGCTGAATCGAGGCAAAACGCTATCATTACGCTGAGAGTCTGGGGGTTCCTTCCACTCTGTCAATAACCATAACTCAGGCTGTAGCTGTGTTCCAAAGTCTAGGCTGCAGTCAAGGTAGTGTGGGTCCTCGGTAGGACTGTCCTATGAAGACTCCTTAGTAGCCTATTGGTCACACAAATAAAAACAGTCCTAATGAGGCTACATGGTGATGTCACCAGAAAGGTTGCGCCTCTTGCAGTTGCAAGAGAAAACTGAGAAATGCAGCCTACCTCAACTGCAGCCTAGGCTCTGGAACACGGCTTGTAAGTGAGCACTCAGCAGTTTAGCCATTCAGGTAAGCAGCTCCATTAGTTCTTAACACCAAAAACTATCGTCAGAAATTGCTTTGTGGTGTCAGTCACAGATATCGGTATCCCCATCACCGATACTGCGTTCAAGTGCCAGTATCGGCACCAATACTGTATCAGTATCGGTGCAACACTATTAAGTTTTTTACTGTTTTGCAAAATACAAATATTTCAGGTTTACTCAGTCGTTAAAATTGTTTTCGTTAGAAAATTAAGGGACGTTCCAGTATAATAAGCCAGTGTTAAACTGCAAAAATAGGTTTACTTAAGCATCTGAAACTGTCAAAAATTTTAATTATACTGTGATATTAATTTTTGGCCATGCCATCCACTACTACATTTTATACATATGTTATTACCATGTATAAAAAAAACATTATTAATATTGACAAACTTTTAAATAGTAGTGTGTAATGTACATTTTATGGCTACAAATTCACGCAAGAAGAAAATCCAGTGTCATCCAGCTAAGAAAATATTCTCTGTTCTTGCAGTGAACAAGCCTCGGTTTCCAGACAGCAGAGTTGCTGTCACTGCGGCAGAATCAGCCTGTTTGGAGAAACGTACGTCTTTCAAATACAAGTCAGTCATTTATTTTAGCGAATCAGGGAATGGGAGAGATGTGAGGCGGCGGGACTGCTTTTCGGGCTCTGCGCATGCAGCCAATCAGACTCGTTCTCCTCTCTCTCACTCTCTCGGTATGCCTCGCGCTTACCAAGCAGACACGGTCACAGCCAGAGATGGAAGCTTTTGTATCAGCTCATAATAGCTTCATTCTCCTCCACTCACACACACTCACACGCTCGCCTGCCACACTGAGCCTGTTTAAAAGGCAGGGAAAGAGGGAGAGAGCAAACTTGGACATGAGTGCATGTGCATTGCATTGCACTATATTTAGGCCTATGCTTGTTATGCTTTTATACTTTTCAGAATGCATCAGTCATCCACACAAGTTGGAAAGTTGGCTCACTCGCTCTCACTAGCAAGTAACCTACATACCTTTATCGTGTGGCAAATCAGATTTCACCACATCGCAAATCATAATACAGTCTCCACTGAAATGAATAAGATGCAGAAAGGTGACGTTGAAAGGTGGATGCATACTGTTAGCACTGGATGGTAGTAGTGGTCGATATGCTGGTTTATGCGTTATAAGTAATATTTAGAGAGCAGCGTTTGGACAGCAGCCTGCATGCCACACCTCTGTTTCCTCTCACACTGCCTGCAGTGCCACCTCTCTCAGCCAGCTGCATCGAATGACGCCGCAGTCTCGAGGACTGGTCCCGTAGCAAGCCATAGCCCAGAGGGTACAATGCCATATTTACTCCAGCAGAGTCTGGCGGTCACAAATGTGAGCATGAGTGAACGGGACGCACGCATGAAACAACATCCTGTACTTACTCAATAATAAGCCTTAGTATGTAATAAGACTGAGAGTTTAAGCGGTGGGATTTACGTGTTAAGTATCACCTAATTAACAATGAAGGGACGTCCCGGAAGCATAATCCACTGATAACTTTCAGGAATAGGTTTACTTGGGCATCTAATGTGGTTTGATCTGGAGATCCAAACATTATAAATTGCCACCCCTTGGATCTGCCCCTGCCCAGCATGCATTCTTTAAAAATAAAAGTTTCTGGTAGAGGCACCCATTCACCCTTCATGGTTTGGTACGGTCCGCAGTTTCTGGGAAAAGGGTAGTTCGTGTCACTTTTCAGCATTTTTTTATTACACATAAGTTTAGTTTAATGTAAAATAAATAAGTAACTTTTTAAAGTTCTTTCACAGAGTGGTTGCACAACAAAGTGTAAAAACTAAATAAGTAAAATAATGTAAACATCAGCAAGAAGAACAAAACAACAACTGGAATAAACAAGGTAAACACTAAAATGTAGAGCAAATGTATCCGTCAGTGAGTGTAACGTGAACAGCAAGCAAATTAAATGTAAAAATCGAGTGAAATAAATCGTAACAGCCACTTGTTTTTTAAGTTTTCCTTTATAAATATCAGCTCTCTTGAGATGTCCAGCTCTTCACAAATTCTGCCTTTGTTTCTTTGTGCAACTTTGGCTCCATTTGTGCTCTGAAATGAAGATGTGCTTGGAAATTAAAACTGTAGCTCATGCACATTTAATTGGAATCCCTCATTCTCTGCAGGTTGAAATGGGTGCACATTTAACACAGTGAATCACCCGATTCTCTTTGTTATTGCTAGAGCAGTCAGAGGTAGGGGAAAGCTTCAGCAGAACCACAGGCTGTCAAACCGTGGATTTCAGTTTTGGTTCAGAACCGTTACTCCACTAGTTCCTGGATGGGTTCTAGGACTGAATAAACGGTTCTAGGGGGAAAAAAACTTAAATTAATGTAGAGCCTTTTATGTTATATGGTTCTTTAAACTTTCTAAACTTAAAATCTCTTTTACACACCTGGTTCTTCAAAGATCCATTCATTTAAAGGTTATTTATGGAACTCAAAGTGGTTCTTTTCGCTAAATAACCCTTTTTGACACCTTTATTTCAAGAGTGTAGAGCCTCAAGAACTTTGAGACGGCCTTGGTCACTCACTACGAGCTTGCTCGTGTCTTTGGTAGTGAAGGAGTCAGAAGAGGTTTGACCATTGCCCAGAGAAAGTGACTCAGGCATGCAAGAACTTCCCTTCGTCTGTGGAAAAAAGAAGAATAATTGTCTTTCCACTCTGGTCCTCAAACCTATACGGAACACAAATTGAGACAGAGCAAAAGGAAAAGAAGAGCCAATGAAAGAGGGAACAGGAGAAGAAAAGGTGGATTAAGGCCAGCCGTCGGCTGTTTTTCTTCTGTGCTGAAAACGTGAGTTTAGTGTAATCGGATCGTGACGGGGGTGAGATCATCGGACTCTATGGAGAGAGAAAGGCCATCCCAGTCTCTAACGCTGCACCACCCCTTCCAAACAGACAAGCTGGGCCTATTCTTTAACACCCCGCCACACACACACACATACACTCCTGTAATCCACTGCCTAGCAATGTTTACTTGCAACTTGATCTTGTTTGGCCAGTTTAAGATCTGCTGGAGTTTCACTGGGAAGAGCTGTCTTATCTGATGGCACGATTTCGTTCAGTAAGCACATTATGCCATTAAACGGCATGTAGTCTACATTTTCTTGTGTTTTGTTTTTCCTCTGAAGTCCTCATTTGTTTGGTTTCATGTACCAAAAACAGTCGTCGTGCATTTTTACATGATCATTTTCCAACCTTTTATCCACTACAATAAGACCTGTCTCGATCATTACATAACCGCCTGATCGTGATTATATAAGCTAACAACAATGATTTGCGCTGACTGTGATCATTTTCTAGTTATTTTATTACAAGCCCAACAAACAGAATATGTATTACATGCATTTTCTTAACAACAAAGAAGGTGAGACAAATTCATCTTATTTATTTATTTATTTGTTTGTTTGTTTATTTATTCATTCGTTTAAATATAGCTGATCAGCAAAGACACATATGGTTGTGAAGTTTACTTATTTAGTTTTAGCTATCTTCTCTCTGTCTCTCTCTTCCTTTCTGTACAAGTGCAGTAAAGTTTGTCCAAACATTTGACTTATAGTGTACGTGAATATGTTCATGGTTGTGACATCAGAACCACAATAAATTTAAAATGGGCTGTTTTTGCGTCTTAGTTTCCAAATATGGATGGGAGGAGTCAACGTTTTGAGATTTCCGTCTATCTATCTATCTATCTATCTATCTATCTATCTATCTAATAGTGTTTACATATTACAACAAACCCTTATTTTAAAAATAAGGCAAATTAGTGTTTTATCCATGATGTGGCCCCTTTAAGGACAATTTTTTTATGGAGAAGTGTTTTTAGAATCACTGAACATGGCAGAAACGCTGGGAATTCTCGGACTTTAAGCTAATGTCCTCACACTCTGAAGCTCAGCAGAAAACCTTGTAAGGGCAACAGTAGTGAATGTAGTAGAAATCCACATATTTGTAAGATTAGCTGTATGGATTACATGCGGTGTAGTTCTCTTCATTAATGCTGCAGTGAAAAATGCGTAATTTTTATATTTACTAAACCAAACCAATCACTTTAAGCGCATAATCCCTGCACTTACGTACAGTGTGTGGAGCGCAGGACTACAGGTTGTACCACAGTCACCTGGGAACCAGGAAAAAAAAATAACAGTTGGCTGACAGATTTCTTGTCTTCTTTGAAGCCTTATTTTGCGGGGTGAGGAGGCGGCAGTGGAGGGCTGGGTGTGGCCACATACTGCTTTTAGTTGTTTTATCCCTATAGGCTTTAATTAAGCCCGGCCGTGGCGTGCTTCCAAGAGCGCTTTTATTGTGAAACAGCACGTTATAGTGGGACCATGTGTGTGGAGCGCTTTTTCAAGTGTTCTGAAAGTCTGACACAAGCTGATTGAGTTTCTTCTTTGCCTTTAGGTGATTGTTCAGCCCCAATGAAGTCAGGATAATACTCCACCTTCATCACGGAACGTCCACTTCCCTGTCCGAATGGCGGAGATGGCTGGGCTGGGCTCAGACGAGGGAGCGACAGGCCTTGGGGGAGGTGGACTGTCAGTTGGAGATTGAGAGGAAGTATGAGGTCATCCCTGCTGTCATCTGCTCCATGTGCTGCCTCTTTGGAATTATCTACTGCTTTTTTGGTAAGTAGAGATTAACAGGAGAGATTTTCTAATAATAAAGTAAACTGCTTAGTTAGCTCTGCTGACTGAGCACTTTATGCAACATTCATTGAAAATCTCTCCTTTTTTGCAGTGGAGTTTAATGAACTTAAGTATTATTTTTGTTCACACGTTTAGAATATTATGCAAAATGGTATCTTTATAGGAGGATGTGCACTAATGTTGTGAGATTTTAAATAATTTTAGTCCCTTTCTGGTGGTCTATTCATCATGAGGTGTTCATTGTGAAGTCATGGAAAAAAAAATTAAGACGGCAGTGATATATTCTTTAATATACGTATTATATACTCAATAAAACTTTCGTTTTCAAGAAAAAATGCACACATCACTGTTTTGCTGATCTCAGAGCAGGGTTCAACAATAACTATTGCCCGGATGTCCAGGGCAAGTACATTGCGACATTGGGACGACATTGGGCGAGTTCATGTTGGTGGTGGGGGGCGTGGTGTGTAGAGAGAATGTAACTTACGCCAAACTCAGTTCACTTGAATATTTAAACCCTTGCCATGCAGAAAATGATCTGAAACATTCATGCAAAAAAAAAATGGTTTTATTAGTTTACAAATGACGTCAGAGTGAAACGCATAAGAAAATGGCAGCGAAGGGTGAATGCAAAGAAAAGCGAGCTTCGTTCCCTCATGGGAAAAATATGGTAATCTTAAGCGTCTCAGAGGTGCATTTACTTATGAACTAAAGACTCCCCTAATTGAATGGAAGTGAATGGAGGGTTTTTCTCAGGTGGTCTTCTCGTGACAGAGCCGCCTCCGGTGGCATGCTTTGGAAGGCAAATGCTGGGGGCCTGCGTCAGCACCACTGGTTAATTAAACAGTATTGATCAGTGGTCAAACTTGTAAACAGTGTTTTGTCCTGATGCTGTTGTACCTTTTATATATTTAACATAGAAATTTCATCCTTGGATCTCTGTTTTAATTGTGTGGTCACTGTGTTTTGGGCCTCCTGCCTCACTGAAGGACTTCAGTGGTGGTTATTTTAGGAAAGGCTCTTTGACCTAAATCGCTCCCATTCATTCCAGCTAAGTTAATGTTAGCATTTTGAAAACAAAACCCCATATTCATAGCAATTTTAAATGAACACTATGAACTATATTTTAAATGTGAAATTGTGGTGGTTTGCTGTAGTTTGTGTCTTATTTTATCTCTGTTCCAGGATACCGCTGCTTCAAAGCTGTCATGTTCCTCTCGGGCCTGATGTTCGGTTCCGTCATTATCTTCTTGCTGTGTCATAAAGAGCGAGTGTTGGACACGCAGCTGAGCGTGGAGGCCAGTGCAGGGATTGGTCTGGGCATCGGGCTGCTCTGTGGCCTTGTCACCATGCTGGTCCGCAGCGTTGGTCTCTTTATGACTGGCCTCCTTCTGGGCCTCCTGCTCGCTCTCGCTGGCTTGTTGGTCACTCACCAATTTTACACGCCTGGCACTGTTTGGGTACGTAAGCAGTACACTTTTTGAAGCATGCTACAGAATTTTAATACAAAGTTTAATATGCTGTGTAGAGTAAAAAATAGAGATAGTCTGAGTATCATATGACTAGTTATTGTTGTTCTGGTGTGTTTGTAAATAGGAGTTTAGTTTAGGTAGGTCAGAAAATGACTCAACTAGTGAAGCACAGAATAGATGGTTCTTTTTAAATGAACTGAACTGAGTTCTGTTAAAGTGAACCCGAAAAGGAACCAACTGCAAATGACCTCAGTTCTTTTTGCGTTCACAATGTAATTAAAGAGGACTTTTCTTTCTGGTCCTTTGAGATCTCAGACCACTACACCATTAGAACGCGGACCCCTTTCACACCACTCACAGTGAACGCAGTGCTCGCGAAGTGGGCAGCGTTATGTGATAAATCTCACCTTCCAAGTGGTGAGAGGAGCTTCTAGACACGCCTGCTGCTCTCCTATTGGCCACGCTGAAACAATTGGCCGGAATACATCACACAAAATTGGATGGCCCTGCGGGTCTGCCGTTAGGTTCTGTTTTCAGCTGTGCTCCTCACTGAGGTCCACCCGGTAAAAATCTACGACTGCAATGAAATAGTGTATTTGAAAGAGCAGCAGTGAATTTTCATTCATTCAGTGTTCAGTGTGAAAGCAGCTTAAAGCTAAGAGTTGTGTGCCCTGCATGAGCTTTAACATAGTAAAATTATGCATCTTATCGCTTTAATATGTCAGGGCTGCTGTCTTGTCACAGATCACCGACAGGCTTTATCCTGAGTAGAACCTTATAAATGACCCTTGGTGGTCTGTTTTATCTGCTGAAGTGCTGCAGACTGTGGCTGTGTGTACAGTAAACCTTGAGGTCTTCACCATAAAGCAAAGCAAAAGCGGACTGGGACCGTTTTCACAACGCACAAATCAATCGAACCACAAAAAGAACTACAAGCGAACCGAACTGAGACCACCTTGAGAGCTTCGTTTTGGGGGTGTTTAGAGGGGTCTGAGTTCGTTTGGTGTGTTCACATATGCCCAGAAAACCATGACTCAGCGGTCTGAGTCCCCTTCAGACTCTGAAACGGCCCAAGTGTGAAAACACCCTAAGAGTGAGTCACTCGTTCCAGCGTGATGTTACACCAAGGCCTACATGAATTTCTACCTCATCAGTGATGACCAGTGCTGGAGAGTACACGAAATGGTCCAGTGTTAGCCGTTAATTTTAATTATTTATAAAGTGACATTTTTACTTTTTTCAAAAGTTGGTAACAGTTTCAAACGAAACTTCTGTGCATTTTTATTGTTCTGGCAAAAAAACTGAAAGTGTTTTTTGACCATTTTTGGCCAAAAATGTTTGTCAGCTGTAACTAGTGATGCACTGATATGGGAACAGTGGGGCGATGCTCATGACTGATATTTTTATGTAGATATCTGCATCTAGTATTACAGAGAAATATAACATTGATTTTTTTAGAGGGTCACAAATGCAGGAAAATGAAAAAAATGAAGAGATTTAGTAACTCAGCGTCACTTAAACAATCTGCAGTTCCACAGTACAGTTAATACATCAGATATCAGTTTGAACTATGGATCAATAACTGATGCTGATCATTTTTTAACAAATGTCTGCTCATACCGTTATTGTTCCAATATCACTGTGCACCCTGTTCTTAAATAAAACCAGTGATTTTTGACTGCTTGACTGTCTGTCAGGTTCTTTTGATAGAGCTTAAGTTGGAATTGCAGTGCTGCTTCAGCACAAGAGCAGGCAGAGCTCTTATTGGGTGGGCAGGATTGGCTCAGTCCTCACTGCCAATCAGGGAGATCTGTCAGGTTACATAGTCAGATCACATTAGCAGACCATTTCCTGCCTGGAGAGATTATGGCCTAACAGACATTCTTTATAAGATTAGAAATTACTTTGTAAAGCTTTCTAGACTTATGACCGCCAGCGACTTTCACAGAGGGCTGAGATATACTTGCTTCTTTAAAAGGAGTCGTTGTGGTTTAATTAGATATTTGAATGGTTATATGTTGGGCTTTCACTATCAGTTATGTTAGTAATTTGTTTGTAATCTAAGGATTATTTTGATAATTAATCAAGAAATCTGTTTTTTAGGCCATACACTCAAAATGATCCTAACCTCACTGTATCATACCGTGCAGAGCCTTTGCCTTTATAAATATTTCAAAAAACGAAATACAGATTTACTGAAAAAGTTGAATAGATAACATTTGAAAACAATTCAGTGCAAATAAATGCCACAGTGAACTTTAATGCTGCTTCAAGCTTGTCATTTTATGAACTTACTGCAGAAATCTTCACTGTATAAGTACCTGGAGTACCACCTGTATGATAATGCTAATTCTCATGTGCCATTCTATGTGAATTTCTATGTCATTGCTAAGCTAACTGTGGTTTATACTGACTTTCCACACAAGATTTAATACTACTCAAGTCAGGTCTGCTTAAACATGGACGTGAAATATTTGAAGCTTGTAACATACAGTCTTTACTTTGTGTGTGTTGTACTTACAATGAATCCTTTTATAAAGCCCAACTGAATGTTATAGCCGTCTGCCGGACTGTTTAGCGTAGACCTAGTTCAACAAAAGCTTCTACTTTTTAAAGTTGTCCTTCATATATGTGCGATTTGTAGCAGAAAACCTTTTAATTTTACTTCCTAAACATAAAATTTGGAATTACAAACCTTCCTCCCTTTCAGTGATGAACACATAAAGCAACTTGTGTGCTGATAAACCTGGCCTTATAATGACCCTGTTTATTATTCAAATTGTAAACCAATCATGAAGCCATTACACTGATAGTGTAAAATTAAGTTCTTGTTTTTTTTATATTGAGTAATTATTTTGAATTAAGTAATCGGTGTTAAGTGTTTACCCTGTGTTATCTGCCACAGGTTCCCCTGGGTGCTCTTCTTGGCGCAGGCATGCTCTGTGCTGTCTTAACCCTTCAGTGGCAGAAGCTCTTCACCGTGCTCTCCACAGCAGTGTTTGGTGCGGCCATCATGACAGTGTGTGCCGATTACTTTGTGGAGATGCTGGCCCTGGTCAGTCACATGTATGAATGCCTGCGTCTGGTTCCCACCCCCAAACCCCTCTGCTGGTACAGCTGGGTCATCCTGGGCATCTGGCCCTACGCTCAGCATCATGGGTGTGCTAGTGCAGTGGAAGCTCACGGCTGAAGGATTCTCACACACAGAAGGTAAACGAAACAAACTCACTTCATTTTATAATCTTTATACATTCTAATAAAAGACCAGTAATTTTTTTTTATTATTTGATTTGATTGATATCATATTTGTTATTACCATTTTGTTTTAATTACTACCAGCTGTTTAAATTTCTGACTGTGATTTGGTTCGATTATGATTCTTTAGTATAAGATTTGGTCTCAAATTCTCAAATTTCACCACAATTCAATTCAGTTTGATTCCATTTTTTACCATTCAGTAATGAAAAGAAACTCAATCCACAAATGTGACTGGAAAAATATTTAGTAGTGGTATATAAACAATAAAAACAATGCACTAAGCATTTTTTAACTTTACACACACCAGGAATTTTATTTTGGCCAAATAATGAGCTTATTTCATTGAGTATTATTATAATCACCTAACGTTCCCGTTTCTGATCCATCGTTTCATTTCTTACATTATTTTGCTGTTACCTCTACTTTTCCACTATTATTAATTGTCTGCCATTCTCTTTGTTTTAGTTATCATCAGCAGAAGGCAGAAGAGAGTCCAACTCATGAAAATAAGACAGAAGGACGCTAAAAAGCTCCAGCTGTCTGGCGGTCAGGAGGGAACATATCGTCGCAAACCAACTCCCGTAAAACGCTACGCTGGAGATCTTCTAGCACCAGTTAGTTTCATAAGAACCTAATGGTGAATTGTCTTCTCAGATGTTCCCATGCAGGTATATGTTTAGCGGTAGAAGAGAAGTCTTCATAGACCACACAAGGCATTCAGAACTTAAGACCAAATTTTCACTCCAACCCTGGCTTTACACATATATTACACAGTACTGTGCCAGAGACCACATTTCTTTTGTTACATTTACAGTCAAAACAAGTTGTTCATTTCACAGGAGATACTTCTGAGGAGGTTAGATGTAAGATAATCCACTTGTCCAAGGTAGAGTCAAAAGAAGTCAAAAGAAAATAAGTGAAAAAACACGTTTCCAAAACTCTAGTTCAAAAAAATTAGAGAAAACTGGACTCCTAACAATCACCTGGAAGACCTGGTAGACACCAAAACTGCCCCCATCAGATAAACAGCACTTAAAGCTTTCATCTTTGAGAGAGAGGAGAAAATCAAGCTCCACTTATGCTTCAGCCGTCTACATTTGTGTTTGGGATTGCTTGGATGGTTAGAAGTAGGAAATGCTAAACCAACTTCTGAGACTAAACTTTGGAGGTGTGTCTGCAGATTTCTTTGAGAAACTGAAAGTGAGTCTCCTGAAAAGAATGGAAGCTGGAATAAAGGTAGCAGAGTCAAGACAATAAATGCAGAACAATTTAGTTGTTGAGGTTTAGTTTTGTGTAATTTTCTGTTAAATATATGTTTGTTTGTTTTTTCTCACTGAAAAATGAATGAATGTGCTCTTACCAGCTATTTGGACTGGCAAGTAAATAAATTTGGTGTCTGACTTTTGCAGTGATGATTATGTTGTTAGATCCCAGTTGGATGTGAAGGAGAAGAAATGGAAATTAAATTAGCCATATGAAGCACTAGAACAATTCTACAGAGTTGTGGACTCGAGTCACATGACTTGACTCGAGTCCGACTCGAGTCACGAATTTGATGACTTGAGACTCGACTCGAGAAAATCAGGAAAGACCTGTGACTCGACTTTGACTTCAACACCAGTGACTCTGACTCGGACTTCAGCTTTAAGACTCAGAAAGAGACTCAAAGTGGAAGAAACATGGAGAGTCTGACTGCAGACTCTGCAGAGTCAGTTGCTGTTCATGTGAATGAATTTGTTTCCTGCCGTAAATTGAATAAACAGCAGCGTCGTCAGATGTCTGTTACTGTGTTTATGCTCGCCGTTTTTTATTTCAGAAGATGAGAGAAGCGTTAGAGCTCAAGTTCGCCTCCATAAGCTGGAAACAAGTGAAGTGTCAACAGCATCAATGCGCCCAGCTCACTGCTTCCTCATGGCAGCAAAACAAAAGAAACACAGCTCTGTCTATTTGAACGATTTTAACAGCTTCTGCAGATAAAACAAGCTCAACATTCACCACAGAGCTGAAATTGACTTTTTATTCACCAGATTCACATTGGAATTTGCCATTTCCCCTTAAATGGTGCAGCAGTGAGGTGCTGGAACATAACTGCTGCACCATTTAAGGTGGAACGAGAAATTCAAATAAGAAGCTGGTGAATAAAAAGTCAACTTCAGCCTCATACCTTCATCATTTTGCTGTATTCTCTGTAAAGTTTGTTCAGCTCGATCATTTTGGTTTCCATTGTTGTCTAAATTCAATTTGACCTAGCTGTTCTTTTTAGTTGGCTGAACTAGTTTTTATTTTAAACATGCGCGCCCATCAAAAATTATCTTTAAATATAACTTTTTTTTTTTTTTATTAAGTTGAATAGTACTCTGTTAATACAGCCATACACTGCTAATGTGCTGTCATTAGAAGGCTATAGTATTGTTACTATTATCCAGAGTTACGGCCTTAAATTAGCTGAAGAATGCAGACTGACTTGTTTATGACTCGAAGATTAGGACTGTTGACTAGGGACTCGACTTGAGACTCGTCTTCACTGACTCGGGACTTGAATCGAGACTTGGGACTTGGGATTTGAGTATGAAGACTTAAAACTTCCTTGTTACCTGCAACTTAGTGACATGTTCCCACCTCTGCAATTCTGCTTTCAGAGAGAAACCAGTTTTCATTACTGTCTCAAGGCTAATTCACTTTCATTTTCTCCCTCTTTCTCTGCTAAAAACAAGAGCTACCTGCAGAGTCTTCGGGACCGTCAGATGGGAACAGGCACATCTCTGAGCAGCCTGAGCACCACCAACCACACCGTGGTTGACTTTGACTATGAGACTGGCTCCACAGTACCGCTCACAGCCACCACGCCACCAGCTCGCTCCTGAGTTCCATCAAGAGACCACAGCACTAACAGCCTGAGGAGAGTGCACAGTAGCATGGTACACTGAGGGTCAATAAAAGATTCTGACCTTAGTGACATTTATCAGGATACACGTTTAGTCTATATTGTGGGAATTTGAAAACACTAGGACTTGACGGCAGATCAAACTGTGCACAGATATGTGTTAGGCCTGTTTATAACATTAGTTTTGCTCTTCATTTGTCAACAAACCAATTTAACAGTATTTATTGTTCTATTGCTCAGCCCCTATTTTAGAACTTCCTTACTTTTACCATCAATCTAATCCAAATTTTAAGTTTGCCACCTTCACCCAGCCAGTACATACTGTCTGCTTAGGTTTAATATAGCTGTTATGACTTCTGAAAGGGGAAGTCAACGAACTTTTTGAAATTTCTGTGTTATTTAATGCTTGAGAAGTGAACAAAGTCATTCAGAGTGGTTTCGTGTGAGATTGTAGAGTCAGATTTCTCTACAGTGGTGGTGATGGGAATGTTTACAGTGCAAATATAGACATTTTATTTACTATCCAAAACCATCAGTGTGAATACATGTCTACTGAGCTTTTATATGGAATGTATGTTTTCTTTCGGGAGTATTTTGCCTCACAACACCCTGCATGTACCTCTCCACCATGGATGTGTTCAGACCAAAATTATGAAAACTTTCATAAAACAGTGTCTCAGACATCAGACACCTGTATTTATAACCATTTAATTTAGTAACTTTCTGTGAGGGAGCTTTTAGAGGTGGACGTCTGGTTCCTATCACCACCACTGTGAACTATTCTGACTCAGTAAGTTTCTCTAGAACAGAGCGTTTCACACCAAACCACCCTGAACTCTCGGTTTACATCTTAACTATTTCATTATGCAGAAAATCAGTGGAATTCCCCTTTAACTTTTTTTTTCATGTAGCTTACAAGGTCTTAAGCATAATGTGATGTGAAGGCATGTGTGAATAAGTGAAAAGTGACCGATGTTGACACTAGAGGTGTCCATCTCTCATATTCTGCATGAACAGCTGATCTGAAGTGTTGATTAGTAGAAGTGTCTTCTCAGTTCTCAGCAGTAGATCTGGGATGAGGTTATTTGCTGTTACTGCTCTGCAGCTTCAAACTTCAGCAGAACAGTGTGAAGATGTGCATGTGTATGTGTGAGTGAGTTTTTTTTTGTTTTTTTTTGTTTTTTTACAAAAAAATTCATTTTTTAAAGGATGAATTGTATAATTGTGTATAATTGAGTTACTGGCGTCTGTGTTGTTTCTACAGTCGGATCCGTGTGAATAGTTTTATGATTTTATAAGGATGCTGAGACTGAGAGCAGTTAGATTTTCTCTTTCTAATACAGGACTGTCTTTTTACGTGTAGTTGTGTGTAATTTTATTTGCTCGTATGTTTTTCTAATACTCATTTTCATTCTTCTACACTATAGCAGTGCCTTTTCAGTGCTCAGCTGCACACTAAGCGTTCTGTAAACTAAAATACCTTGAGATTGCTGGAAGTTAGTGAGCCTATACAGACTGAAGCAGACTTTTGAGTGCACTTAAAATTCTATTAATCAGTGCCTTGTGGTGAAATTGAGAATTTTGTAGTTTCCATTTTGGTTCTGCTACATGAGACGCAAAAACTCATTGTGTAAGACTGTGTTCTCTCAGTGCCTTATTACTTTTCTTTTACCATCTGTCATTTCAGTCACTGTTACCAAGTAAATCACACTCAATGCTCTTATTGTTGCTTTCTTAAGACAATGACATGAATCTGAGTTTCTATAAATATGTTTATAAAAACTTATGAAGTCTATAAACCAGTATTACTGCGGTGTTGGTTCATTTGTTCAAACTAGACTGTCGTGGCTGTATTCACATCCTGTTTGACTGACAGCAAATATATTCAGTCAGTAGGGGGTACAACTACATCAACTTGTCTCAAGGTGCTGATTCACTTGCACTGATATTATATGATTTTATAAAGTATACACTTATTTTTTTTTTGGCCAAAATAAGATTCTCTGTCAATTTTTAAAACAAAACTATAGTCTAGATTAGGGGTCGGCAAAATGTGGCTCTTTTACAGCTCTGTTGTGGCTCCACAGCAGAATTAGATTTTCAGGTAAAAAATAAAATAATCCTCCTTTGCAGTAAAATGAAGCTCTGCTGATCGTTTAACACAGTTTTAACAATAAATGGTCTTAAACACTGAAGTTAATGTATAACTGCTAATTCACCCTTTAACCCTGAAGGTTGGTGCACAGACTCCTGGTCACCATAGTGTCACAGATAACAGTCTTGCCTAGCTAGTAGCGAAAAGGGCAAAGAGAAAGATTTAAGACGAACATCGATAATTTGGAGACAAATGGACTTATTTGTGTTTATAATCACTCCAGCTGGTTTCCTGATACGTTTAATCTGCAACAAGAAACTGTTGAACGCTATAAAGTCATGAAGCTGATGTCAGTTTCGCATTCACCAGATTCTTGTTTGAATTTTCCTGTTCCACCTTAAATGGTGCAGCAGTTACATTCTTTTTAAAAAGGTTCGTTATGGTACCATCTACAACACATTCTCCATCAATCTTTCTGGATGCAAGGAACCATTTAATCATGCAAAGGGTTCTTTAAATGTTCATGGTTCTATATAGAACCACTTTTCTTTTCTAAAAAAGCCTTGAAGGACCATCATTTTAAGAGTGTAGCATTTCATGTTATGCCATGTTATGTAATTCTGTCATCAGTTTTAAAATGTTTGTATCATTTTTGTGTTTTTCATCCATCAGTGTTCTTTCACTACACGACCCAGCATGCATTGCGCAAATAATGTGAACCATTTCCAAGAATTAGAAATTCATTGATGTAGCGGCTCCTAACTACACTTGTGATTTCCAGCTTGCTAGCAGGAACATTAGCTGTCAAGCTTCTTTGTGCATTAGCACCCCACCCCCAAAAACCCAATAAAAAACAGGTGTAGTTTTTCAGAATTTCCACCCACCTTCAAGACGCATCATCAAAAGGGGGTTTTCCTCATCTTTAAACCAGAGAACCTCCTGAGTCTACCTAGGAGGCGAGTACGCATGTTTACAGCAGAAGTAGTGATGGTTACATTTTTCACTTTGGAGTGTCCCTATATTTTTATATTTTGTGGGACTGGCCCTCCAACCTGCCAGCGTATAAACTGGGTGGACAAAAGCATGAAATTGCAGCTTAGAGTTAATTGTGGGCCCCACAAAGAGCTATCCACTTTCCCTGACAAAGAAATACATACTTTCCTAAAATGTGTTTTTTTTTTCGAAGGCCTGTGTCTGAAAACCACACCCGCCGTATTACATCACAGCCATCTTATAGTATGAAGCTACTCTGTTCACACAGTTGAGTGAAATGATCCCTAAACACATGGCTTGCACCTAATTTGACATCATGCATTTATTTATGATAGCTGTTTCTCATTAGCTGTTGGAGTGACATCATACTCTGTCTGGAGCCTGTGTGAGGCGCTGGGTGTGTTTAGCTTGAAGAAGAAAAGGCTTAAATCAATACAGTGTCATTATATATAAGAACTCCTTGTGTTGAGTAGTTTGGCAATAAACCCAATCTGCACAGTTTTATCCTCGTACACCACGTTTTTGATCGTGTTTGCTGTGTGAAATGTGCTTTAGTTTTGCACTGAAGCTACGTGGCTAATGTAGTCTAAAGCGCATGTGGAGGTGCTCAATAATGTCTAACAGACTTAGCAGATTTAGTATGCTGCACATCCCTGCAGTCAGAATAAAACCTCCTATCTCCATTTTTATCAGTTTTTCAGTTTTTTGCATAATTTGAAAATGTTTGTCGCCCTTTATATTGTGTGTAAATTTCACAATGAACAGACCAACAGAAACAGCCCAAAAATACAGGGTGATTCAAAAAGATTCATTTCAAAATTATTTATTTCACTTGTAAATCATTACAGAACAATGCAGTAAGTTGTAAATGGTTTAAATGAGCATAAAGTTTATTATGTAATTTTTTAAGTGCTCAGTATGAACCTCCTCCAGCTGTGTGGACAACATCAACACCATAGTCAAATTCGTCCCATACTCGATTGAGCATGTCGGGGGTCTCTGTACTCACGGCTCTTTCAATGCGATTTCAGAGATCATCCAGTGTTGTGGAACCAACGACGAACGCTCTGAGCTGTTGGAGGTTCACTGCCAACAAAAGTCACGTTGCACAGTTATGACTGATTCACTCTTCTTGAAGTGGAGAAAACGCTTTCTGCTCAGGGGTCTCCATCTCCCCTCAGACTGAAGGGAGCCATCTTCCAGTGACAGTCAGAAACTCGATGACCCCGTCTTTCAGTTGGTATGTGATTGGTTCCTAGGTGCCTCACGGTTGTAAAAATATGCCGCTTTGAAATCAGATGAATCTTTTTTGAATCACCCTGTACTTGGGGGGAAAAAAGTCTGGTTCCATTGACTTGCATCAAAAATTAAAGTAGTTTTTGTCATTTTGGAGATACAAGGTTTTTTTCTGACAGCAGCGATAGCTAAAAACTGTAGTTTTGTCCATTTTTTATGCACATTTTAAAGCACAAATTCTATTTATTAGCTGAATTAAACATGGTAAGAGGAAAAAACAAAACATAAAAAGGAGCTTGTGCAAAAGTTACTGCACGTTTTATATTTTGTCTTATTTTTATCAATATGTTAAACTCAGCACATAAATAGAAATTATGCACTAAAATTTGCAGAAAAAGTTTTAGTATTTTAGTGTTCTCTGTAGAGGATGTTAACTTATTTTCACATAGAAAATACATTGCATAAAACATGCAATTTGCAATACTTGCAATATACAGTATTTTCACCAAATTAGTCATTTAATGATGATGAAAATGCTAGAAAAAAACATGCCAAGGTTTCTTTTGTGCTTGTATGTTTAAAATTTATTAGTTAACATAACTGAACATCAGACGTATCAAATCTAATCTGGAATGCTAATAATTATAAGATGCAGATTTGCCTTATAAAGCTTAGAGAATCATACAGAAACGATGAAGCTACATTGAAAGAAGCAGAGCGTTTCACTCCAATAACAAAATCTCTTGCCCGCATACAGTCTTTGGTACTTTGGCTCAGGGCCAAAAAACATGACATGATTACTTTTTTCTTTATAAAACTTGTTTCATTTGCTTTTTGTAAAAGTACTTGGTGAAAATTTCTGAGCAAAACTAAATCAAACAACAGGCCTGAGTGATGTGAACTGAAATAAAACAAATATATATATAAAAATCCCCCATCTTGCCTGAGAACGGCCTGAGCGTTTACCCATGAAAAGCTCAAGGCACTTTTTGCTACAGAAAAACACTATAATACACGTGGCAAATGTACTCAAGTGTATTCAACTCTTTCTCAGTGCACCGACAGTATGTTTGAAGTCCGTTCCCTGAAATGAGCACCCATGTAATAACACGACTGAACTGAGACTTCAAGAGCTGAGTAAAGGAGTCCTTCAGGCCTGCATGAGAGGAACCCGAGTGTTAACCGTTCTCAGCCCAAAACAGCTATAATCACGTAGCTTGTGTTTCTAAAACCCAAAAGTCTTGTTGTACAGTGACAGTATTGCGGACACCCCATTCTGAAGCATAGTGTTCTCACAAGGTCTTTGCTGCCCTCTAGTGGTTCACTGGTTGCATCTCATCCAGCGCTCACGCTTGCTGAGGGGGTATCCGGGTTCAGCAATCAGCTGGTTACTCATGCGCCAGTACTTGTCACCCTTGAAGAAGTAGATCTTTCCGTTGGCCCACGTGAGAGCTGCGTCAGGATTGGATGGGATGCCAGTGAAAAGGCGGGAAATGGGCTTGGGATAGATGCTGAGGTCATTGTAAGCTATTTCGTCCCACTGCCAATAACCTGAACCCTGTAGAAAGAAGAGAGGCAGGAAACTCAGACTTCTCCAAAAATGTACACAGTTTTCACTCATCGAACCAATGCAGTCCATCAGCCAAGGCATGTTTGGAGTCTGAAGTTTGCATCTCTAGTTCTGCACTGGAGCTACAAGGCTGATGCTAACAAGCAATGAAAGCTTAAACCTCACCAATTATATAAATGGACACAATTCAAGATGGCAGACAGGTTTTTAGTAGGACTGTAGAAATACAACATATGATATTGTCTTGTTCAATATAAGCCTCTCAATGCAGTACACACAGATATTGAATAACACATTCCACATAGGCCTACTGGAGCTAATAAAAGTCCCATATATTGGTGCGCTGGCTTGATAAGGTTGGCACCCTGCTGACTGTATGCTACTGCTGGTCTACTTTCGGACCACCCAGATTATTGTCTTGTGTTCAAGCTCTAACTACTTTTTAATCTCCTCAAACAGATTTTAAATGCACATAGACTTTTATTTTGGAAAATAAACTAAGACAATTATTAAAACAATTGAGAGAAAAAACTAAGACTAGGCCTAATATAAACGATTTTGTTGAAAATGTTGTTGCTGACACTGTGCTTGATTAAAATGATTTACTAAACTAACTTACAAAGGAGAACAAAAGAAATGAAGGAAAAATAAGTAAACTGGACAGTGAGTGAAAAATGAGCGCTGAAAAGCAGCATTTTGTCAAATACTCTTCTTAACCACTGGTGGGCCGCCCAGAGAACGCTGAGCAAAACTCCAGTGGGTCGTCAGATTTGCCGTCAGTGGGCCAACAGTGGCCTGCTGCCCTCTAGTAGTTTGTAATACTCGGCTTAATACTGATTGTACTGAATGAAATATAAAAAAAGAAAAAAACAGCCCATAATGAGCCCAGACCCTTGCATCACTGAAAATACTGCTTCCTTTTTACCTTAAAACCGAGAGCAGGGAGGAAAAGCTAATACCTGTGATAGCAAGAGGATAGTGGACCACCGTCAGCCTGCTGACGGCAAAGCTGGCGGTCCAGTGGCATTATGCTCAGCATTTTCTGGGCGGCCCACCGGTGTTTAAGCAGAGTATTAGACAAAATTCCACTTATCATTGCTCATTTTCCACTCACAGTGCAATTTACTCATTTTTCCTTTTCTTCTTTCTTTAGTTATACATCATTTCTTTAGTTATATACCATTTCATATTAGACCTAATAATTTATTTTTTTCCTCTCAGTTGTTTGTAATATTTGTCTTAGTTTATTTTCCAAAATAAAAGGCTCTGTACATTTAAAATCAGTTTAAGGAGATTAAAACCTAGTTACAGCTTGTATGCAGGACAGTAATCTGGGTGGTCCGAGGGTGGACCAGCAGTGGCAAACAGTCAGTGGGGGTGCCGACCTTATCAAGCTAGCAGACCGATAAATGCTTGCTATCTGGGTATATTAGCTTGTGGCTAGTTTTTGTAATGTTGAATACTCTAATAAATGAAAATGTAAACACTGCCAATAACCTAAGGCAGATTTTCAGGCACTCTGTATTTTTGGTTGTATTGAAAAATTTATGAACTTGAGAGACCACAGTACCAGCCTTAGTTACTGTGTTACCGTGAGCTACTGCGTAACTGAAGACAAATTCCTTCTATGTACAAACATACTTGGCCAATAAAGCCTGATTCTGATTCTAATATCAAGCCAAATTATGAATTTTGTGAATCATCACATCTCTAGTTTTTAATCTACTGAACAACTCGGCACAGTTTGAGGCAAATGTGATAATTAAGGCATGTTCAAAAGTTTAAATACCCCTAAAACTGCATGTTTTGTTCATTTCCTAAGTGAAAATAAGTCATAAATACATCCTCTGCAGAGAGCACACTCAAATGGCATTTTCTGCATGTTTTATTGTTATGCAGTATGTTAAAATCAGTAAGTAAACAGTAATTCTGCATTAAAATGTGTTCTCTTTAGAGGATGTGTTGACTTATTTTCACTTTTCAACAAAACATGTAATTTAACCAGGGGGGCCCAAAGATTTGCACATCACTGCACAGTTATCACAATGTTAATTGGTGTATATAAGCTTCCATTATTTGTTAGCCATATTAGCTTCAGCCCCAGTGCAAAACTGAAAAAGCATATCTTGGATGGTTGACTGTATTACTTGTAAGGGGAGAATTTAATTTGCTGAACGGTCACTGTAATGTATGCTGATACACTCCTAGTGCTGTGTAAGATGGAAAGTTCATGTGTGAAAAAAGGAGGGCAATAAAATATCACACTAGCAACCGCTCTGACTCAAAATAATCACACTGGATGTAGTTCATAATTAGGGGCTGCCTAGAAGTCAGTGTGTGTGTATAGATGTAGCGTGACTGCCTCCTTGTGGTCCTGAGTTACAGCTGCGGTGTACAAATATGGAAAAAGCTGGTGGAACTTGGGCAGCTGTCCACGTGGCTGTGCAGTACCTTAAAAAAGAAGATTTTCTTGTTCTTCTCGTAATACAAGGCTGCATCAATGTTGGCAGGGATCCTCCTCAGCTCTTTAGGGTATCTGTAGTCGAGCAGGAAATTTGTAAACCGCCATACTTTGTCACCTGGAGAGAAGCATAAAGGATAAAGAACACAAAGTTTTTGAAGGTGTTTATATAGAGGGGCCCTCACTATCCACTGTTACAGAGGGGCCCTCACTATCCACTGTTACAGAGAGGCCCTCACTATCCATAATTCTGATAACTGTATAAACTACTTTCATGATTAATCACGTAACTGAGGTTTTAAAAAAGGCCAACCAATAGAAATTCATGCAAATTGCCAACTAATTATTGACAATTAATCATGAAAATTTTAACCAATTATTTTATCTTATAATCAATGGCATTATGAAAATCCAAACAGCAATAAAAACGACAGAAGCACATTCTAAACTGTTAACGGTTTTCCAACTGCAGAATTAGCCCAATATACACACACACACGTATATATATATATATATATATATATACACACACACACGTATATATATATATATATATATATACACACACACACGTATTTATATGTATACATATATATAGTCAAATTTTAATTTGTTTTCTAAGTGTAAATAAGTTGCCATTTTTGAGGATGTGCTAATGTATTTTCACTGGGGTGCCCAGAGTTTTGCATATAACTGTACATATATATATGAAACTGCATTGCATCCAGGCATATTCATTTAGCATAGATGGAATGCCTTGGTTTGTATACGAGTGCTGCTGTTTGCTATCAGTTGTGTTTATTCCTCTAGTCACACAAATATTTCTGCTGAAGAAATTTGACTGCAGTCAGACTGCAGAGTAACAGCAGTGACTTACATTCATTCTGTTTGGTCACTCTAAGTACACTGGTCATAGTAAGCAAAGCTGGAAAGTGTATCTAGTAAGAGTTACCGCATTCACGTCTTCTATGATGACGAATCTAAGAGTCATTACTCTGTGTTTTAAGCTGAATACCCAGAAACAAAATGACTCACAATGAACCGTTTGTTAGTCATTAAACAGCCAAATAAAATCATGTGATGCAGAATGCAGCCGTTTGAACGCAGCTTTGATACATTTTCCAAAAGCATCATAGCACAAAGATCACATCCTGTCTCGTTAAAACTATGACGCTCCATCCTATTTCCTGCCCTGTGATTAAATTCAGACAAATTGTCCAACAAACTATCAAACGTTATATTTAGTGGAGACGTGAAAATGACTAAATAAACAATTATTAAGCCTTTATTAATTTTATTCTTTATTCACTCAGGAATCAGAATGCGCTCTTTAATCATTATAATTATTATGATATTATGATAAATTTCTATCCTATTTGTATGAAAAAGGTTTTAAAAAAACCTTTAAAAAAGTAGGTCTTGTTGGTTCTCTGAGAGTGCACAGCTGCATTGAGGTTCCCTGGCAGCCCCTTCCACAGCTGGCTGATCTTCATGGGAGGGTTATGGCCCATATCTGTTATTGTCCACACATAGTCCCCGCTGAAAGCGAAGGTCTTGCGCCAAGGACCTGTTATGAATCAAAACAATGTTTTATGGTGATTCTAGTACAAATAAACCTCATGGCATAATCCTGTTTCGGAGAGCTGCGGTTTTTCTCTCTCTTACCCAGCATTATGGCGTCAAGTTTGGCATCACATGGATCTAGAACCTCTCCTCTCGGAAAAGGTGATATGGTTGTGGGGTACGTGGTATAAATATTTTCATCTGTGGTTGTGCTTGAGATTCTTTTACCTGAATGGAAAAGAGTGGTGGAATAAGTGGTATGCACAATAAAAATGTATCCAAAAGTATCCAGACACTCGTTCTAGTTAGTCAATTCAGACACTTTGAGGTGCGCACACAGCCATAGAAAAGCACTGCTAATAGTCTGGGACACTCTGGAGAAGCCACACATGAGCCTAAGGTGACCATGACCAATGCCTAATGTGGGCTAGAGGGGTATAACCCCCCCAGCATTGGGCTGTGGAGCAGTGGAACTACGTTCTCTGGAGTGATTGAGCTCCATCCAATACCTTTGGGATGATCCAGAACTGACCATCCAACCAACATCAGTACCTGACCTCACTAATGCTCAATCAAATCCTCACAGCGATGTTCCAACATCTAGTGTAAAGCCTTCCCAGAAGAGCAGAGGCTGTTACTGCAGCAAAAAGGGGCAAACTCACTATTAATACCCTTCATTTCAGAAGAAATGTCTTCAAACTGTTGGGATTATGATGTAATCTAAGGATCCAATGTATTTACAGTGCTATTCGTTTTATATTGTATACAACATAAAACACTGTTCTGGTACCTGAAAATGATATCTGAAAATTACATCTGTAATTTCTAGTATCACACAATATATTTTACTTCCGTTCATCTCGTGCTAATTTGATATGCCTAGTCATTTAGAGTATTTCATAAAAAAATGGTTTCACATCATAAACAATTATGCCCCTAAACTTATGCTAATGACATGCTTCAATCACTTCAAATGAGTCAACTAAAGACATGTCATTAAAAAAACTACAGGGGCCAGATTCACAAAAGCTTTCTCAAAAAAAAACTTGTGAAGGTTCTTAGGACAAACAGTAAGAAGTTCAGAACATTGGACCTCACTCTCCAATATCTTCCTAAGTTTGTTCTTAAATGTGTTCTTGAGAAAGGTCCTAAGAAAAAGTCTGCGTCAGATTCATGACGTGTTCTTAAACCACATAAAACTGTTCGCACCTTTGTGCTCGAGTGTGTGTAGATTCTGTTCTTACCTAAGAACAAATCCCAAATAAGAAAACATTGGTGAATGTTAGAGTCTTCGTGAAAACTGCATAAGTGAGAAAAAATTTCTTCTTAAGCACGGTTGGTGAGTGAGGCCCAGTTCGGAAAGAAAAACTTCAGAAGTTCTCAAATGTTCTTATAAGATAATCTTAATCATTTCCTTCAGATTTTCATAGGAAATCTTTATTATTTTCTCATGTAGGCTCTGTTGCATTTTACCCTTTCATATATTTTGGATTTGTTTTAACTGTTATTTCCATTATTTAGTTTAATCCGCTCAGAGGAGCAAAATGGAGAAAAAACATCAAACCAAGTCTTTAAAAATTTTAGCAAACAAGAACTAGAGGTGATGATGGAAAAAACAGCCAACAGAAAAAAAACCTCCTTCAAAAATACGATAATTGTGGAGTGACGGTGGAAAGCAAGAGATGAGGATGGGCAGAAGGAGCAGATAAATTTAGATTCTCACCTCATCAGCTCTTACAGCCTAAGACAAGTGTGAGGCCATTGTAAGGTTAAGAAAACTTTTAAGAACACGTTTTCACTTATTCTTAGAAATTTTCTTAAGAAAATACTTAAGACGAAGAAAAAGAATTCTTGAGACATTATTTGAAGAATAACAATTTTTCATAACTTTTTTCTTAAGAATGGATTAAGAAAAAACTGGGTAACACTTTATTTGGAGCGGTCCTTTGTAGATGATTAATAAACTCTGAACAGATTATCAGTAACACATTAACAACATAGCAGTGAAGTAGCAGTAGTGAAGCATCTGAATACATTGAAGTAAATATCTTGAAGATGTTCTGTTGATACATTACTTACATTAAGTAGATGTAATGTTAATATTGTAATCCGAATCCTAACCTTAACCTCAACCCAAAACCTAATCCTAACGCTGGCCCTAATCCTAACCCTAACCTTAACCTCAAACCAAAACCTGATCCTAACCCTCACATATTTTTGACATGTTACTGAGAGTCTGTTGAGTGTTTGTTTCATCTAAAAAGGACCATCAAAATAAAGTATCACCAAAAACACATTTAAGCAGATTTTCTTTCGTGAATCCAGCCCTTGGTTCCCTTTTCACCATTAAAGACTAGATTATTTTGTATAATTACCATATAAAGCCTGGATGCCTCTGATGTCATCAGGGTGCAGTCTGAAGTTGGCTTGATAGCCGGTGTAGTGTGCAGCCATAAGAGCGCTTTTGTACTGGGAGTGGCCGAGGCCGAGGGCGTGGCCTATCTCGTGAGCAGCGACAATGCGCAGGTTGGAGCCGTAGTACTTGCCCTCCGTCCAGAACTCATCCTCATCGAAGTGGACGATCCCTGAAGGAGGTGCTTCAGCATGAGCAAGTACATGACCTACGGACAGGACGGGATTCAGCAGGTTAAGAAACATGGATTAATAACTGCACTGGCTGGTAGATTAGCATGGCTGGGGTTTTAATAAAGCAGCCAAACATGATAACTTAAAGAGGCATTCCAGCCTAAAACTAGCATGTGTAATGTGTCACTTGTAACCTCAATTAGTTATCAAACATTTTTTTGTTAAAGAAATAATTCAGTTACAGTGTTAGCCTCCACTTCAAAGCACTTAGCACAAAGTTAAGGGTGGGTGATATACACACATTACACATTGCAAAATAGAAGTTATTTATGCGGATATAATATAATAAATTTATTTATCATATATTATACTGTTGCTGTTCTTAGAACCCCTTAAACCCACTTTAGCTGTGGTAAAATCACAGTAACTTAAAGGGAAACTCTACATGACATTCTACATGATTAAACATTTGAGATGTAAACAGAGCCATTCAGAGTGGTTTGGTGTGAAATGCTCCGTTCTAGAGAAACTTACTGAGTCAGAATTGTTTACAGTGGTGGTGATAGGAACCAGACGTCCACCTCTAAAAGCTCCCTCACAGAAAGTTATTGCATGAAATGGTTATGAATACACTGCCTGATGCCTCAGACATTGTTTTATGATAGTTTTCTAGTAAGACTTTGGTCTAAAATGTAATGTAATTAATTTATTTTAATCCATTCACGGTGGAGAGGTACTTGAAGGGTGTTACAAGGCAAAATAGTCCCCAAAGAAAACTTTTGTTTTCAGATTTATAACTATTTCTCTATCATCAGTTCCATATTTTTGGATAGTAAATAAAATGTCTGTATTTGTGTTGTAGTCATGGCGACCCCTGGTTCCTATCACCACCACTGTAAAGAAATCAGTCTCTACAATCAACCATATCACACCAAACCACTCTGAATGACTGTTTACACTTCGCATTGCAATATTTTTACACATAGACACAAAGGACTCATAATGCCATGTTTAAAAACAGCCATGAAAACTCTGGGCCTCATTCACCGATATTTTTCCTAAGTTTGTTCTTAAATTTGTTCTTGAGAAAGATCCTAAGAAAAAGTCTACGTCAGATTCATGGCATTTTTAAACCACAGAACTGTTCACACCTTTGTGCTCTTGAGTGTGTGTAGATTATGTCCTTACCTAAGAACAAATCCCTAATAAGAAAATATTGGTGAATGTCAGAATCTTCGTAAAAACTGCATAAGTTGGTTTTAAGAAGACATTTCTTCTAATGATCGGTTGGTGAATGAGGCCCAATAAGTTTTATTCAATGCTTCACATACTGTACTGGATTAGTCCAATTATGTAGCACTAATAATGCCCTCATTTTAATAAGCACTTGGCCAGTGTTCTTTAACAATAGACAATATCCACAATAGGGGTGCGGGAAAAACTCGATTCTTAGATGCATCGCGATGCGGACGTGAGCGATTCTGAATCGATTCATAAATGTCAAAAATCGATTTTCTAAATATTTAATTTATAATGTAATGTTGACAGAATGCAAAAGGCGGATCTGGAAGAGGGTAAGTGCAGCGCCCGGACAGTCTGTGGCGGCACATAACAAAAACACTACTGAATGAGCGAGAAATCCGACCGGCTCCCTCTGCGTTAAAAGCCAGGTTAGGTCAGGAGTCACAACCCAAATGTTCAGAAGAGCCATTTTGCCTTTCAACAAAGTCAAACCACCTTGGGAGCCGCAACATTTAATGTCCAGTATGTGTCAGTCTGTGATAATGTGCTAGTATAGGCTAAACAATATAAACGAGAGCGCAGATTTACTTCGCTCTACTTTAAGCTTTAGCTACAGCTGCGTTCTAGCTGAGTTCTAGACACATCTCTCAGCAAAACTCTCCACTTGGAGACCAGAGTGCAGTTCCAATTATGAGTGGGTGAAAAAGCAAATATATAACATCACGATATTTGCAGTCATTTTTATGATACACAATATGGATTATGATGCTTGTTTTTTTTTCTGAGGTTTGTAAACAACTCACACATTTAAAAAGGCTATGAAGTGTTGTAAGTACAACAGTAGATGTCCAGGGTTGGTGACCACTGCCTCGTTGGCCTGTAGTTGCGACAGTTGTGGTCAAAGGCTTTAAAACAAGTGATTCAAGACAGATAATTTAAGACTAGCCTTCCGTAAAACGTCTTTGCTGTGTTATCCCTGGCGTTCCAGTAGAGGTTCTTCTGAGGTTACCCACTGGCAGTACCTTAGGATCTGAGCTCATAGTTTAAGGAACATTGGTTTTAAAGTAAAAACTTTCAAGCTTTCGAATTAACTCCAAAACCTTCCTACTGCATCTGAAATAATATAGACCAGCGCTTAAATAATATAGGTCAACTTCTCTAAAGCCCTGGTGAGTGACTGTAAAACAAACTAATTTTATAGAGATATACAATAATATTCTCTGTACATCATCTCTAAAGCATCTAAACATCTAAAACAGGTTTTTTACCTGTTATTCTTATTGCAACTCATACAATGTAGATTTAGGTATTATATATAAACTATTCACCAAAAGGTTTTCTTGTTTACTTTTTTTTTCAATATTTCAAAAATTCTGAGAACAAGAAGTGAATAAAATTAATAAAAACCCCACTGTAATCTGTTCACATACATTTTTGTTAACTTATCTTTGATCTCCATTTTAGCAATGCGTTGCATTCTGCATATTTATTTTACTAAAAACTGAATTCTCATCATTCCTCGATCACTGTACAGCTTTCTCAGTCTTGTTAAAATCATCTGTAGCCGTAGCTTCAGTCTGGACACTCTTCACTTTAACTCTCTCTTTTACTGTCCTTCTAATTATTTTAAAGTTGTGAAGTTGAACAGGACGAGGATATTAGAATCATTTTATGAATGTGTTTGGTTTTATATTATTTAAAACATTGATTCCCATCATTTGAATAGTAGCGTTTAAGAGGGATGTGCAATATGATGATACATGAACCTCAATCCTGACAATTTTCGGAGTCTAAGAGAGCAAAACTGTCTCTGATTAAATAGTGACACACAGCATGTGAAGCACTGAATAAATATATATATATATATATATATATATATATATATATATATATATATATATATATATGTATATATATATATACACACATATGAGAAAATATTTTGAAGAGTCTTGCCCACACCTAGTATATACACTCATATGCAAAGATTTGAATACCCAAACTACATGTTTCAGTGATTTTCTATGTGAACACATCCTGTTTATTAAATAAACTTAAAAATTTCATCGCACAGTTTCTATTCATTTGCTGATTTTAACATATTGCAAAAAATAAAACTTAAAATATAAAATGTGCCATAACTTTTGGTTTATTTTTTCCCCAGTATGCAAAAATTCTGTACAAAAGGAGCTGTGCATTACAAAGTGCAGAAGTGTGCTCTCTGTAAAGGATGTGTTCATTTATTTTCACTTAGAAAATCAACAAAACGTGTAAATTTGACCCCAAATTTTGCATAAAACTTTATAGTCTCTGACTCACCTGGCCCATCAAAAGGTGAGGGACATCCCTTCCTATCATGGAAGGAGATTCTAATGTCTGGACGGCCGTAGTCGACCTCCTTGAAGCTTAAGGGAGCGACGTCACTCCAGTACTTGAAGGCAGATCGGATGGCCCTCTGAGTAGCAGCCTTCCCCATATCTGGGGTGTAGTTATAGATACGATAAGTGAGGCTTCTCTTTCTCCAAACTCCTGCAAAACAAAGGAAGAACAGAGTCACAAATCTGCGTTGCAACTGCTTTTGAGCCCGAAACATACATATTATTACATATAATAAGTATTATTTCAGTTTTCCAGTCAACAGTTTCTGCAGGACAAATTCTACCTCTTGAAAATGTAAAAGTAAACAGTAAAACGGTCCCACGCGCAGGGTCCAGGATGAGTCATTTTCCTGGAATGAAGAACACAGGCTACAAACCACCCCTCCAGAGCTGTTCTGCATGCACTGCCAAGATTAGAGGACCTTCACTAGCTCATGTACAGACTTGCAGCATGAAGAAAACTCTCTGTTAAAAAATACCACAGCTGCCCAGCAGGAAAATGAGCTGACAAATGAGAAGTATGAGAGATATGTTACTTACCACCAAACCTCCTGTATCTCATAGTCTTCTGGTTGAAAGGGTCCTCCACACCACAGCGTGGCTGCCTCATTTGCATAATAGTGGCTTCATCGATTTTTCCAGTGATTGGCAAGCCTGACACTTTCTGAAAGAGACTAACAGGAACATGAAAGAAGTTACACAAACATTCAGATATGTATAGATTCAGATAGTAAAAAACTTCATTCCTCCATTCCTGGGCCTCATTCACCAACCGTTCTTAAGAAGGAATGTCTTCTTAAAACCCAATTACGCAGTTTTACGAAGATTCTGACATTCACCAGTGTATTTGGGATTTGTTTTTAGGTAAGAACAGAATCTACACACACTCAAGAGCACTGAAGAAAGGTCCTAGGGCCTTTCTCAAGAACACATTTAAGAAAAAAACAAAGAAGATTTTGGTGAAAGAGACTAAAAGGGGAATTCCACTGAAAAACTGAGATGTGATTGAGATGTAAACAGCCATTCAGAACTGATTTAATGTGAAATGTGTCATTCTAGATAAACTTACTGACTCTGGTGGAGATAAGAACCAGGGGTTGTGATGTCAACAACACACATTTTACTTACTATCCAAACCCACCACAATGATAAAATAGTGGACAATTTGTTTTCTTTGGACTATTTTAGCGCTATTGTCATAAAACTATTCATAACCATTTTATGTAATAACGTCCTGTGAGGGAGCTTTTGTAGGAAGACGTCTGGTTCCTATCACCACCACTGTGAAGATGTTTCTCTAAACCAGGGGTGCTCAGTCCTGGTCCTGAAGATCCACCACCCTGCAGAGTTTAGCTCTGACCCAAATCTAGCACACCTGATCCAGACAACGAAGGCCTTCAGGGGCATCTAAATAGTACAGCCAGGTGTGTTGGGTCTGGACTCTCCAGGGTGGTAGATCTCCAGGACCAGGAGAGATTTGGTCACCCCAGCTCTAACCTAAGGCATTTCACATCAAACCACTCTCACTGACTTTGTTTACACCTCAACCATTTAATTATGCAGAAATCTTGAAAAATCAGCAAAAAAAATCTTGGTAACGTTCACTGACTTTGTGGACAGGTGCATTATTTACCTGATGGCTTCTTGTATTTCCTCATCGCTCCACTGTCCTTGGGCCTCTACATCCAGTGGAGTGTCGAGGTATCCAAACTGCCTCAGGTAGGTCTGCATTCAGTAAGGACAAAGCAGAGGGATTCACTTTGCATACAGTACAGACCACCAAAATAGAGGTGGGCAACATGGCACAATGTAATAATAATAGTAATCATGATGCTTCAAGAAGTTATTTATGATTTTTTTTCTGACATCTGATAAGTTACACTCTTAAAAAAATGGTTCTTCAAGGATTCTTTAGGAAAGACAATGGTTCTACAAAAGAACGATGAACACTCAGAGAATCATATGCATGCTTAAATGGTTCTCTGCATGGAGAAATGGTTCTTTAGGGTGTTTCTGATCATGTTTTGTTCTTTTTTAAAAAAAAAATGGTTCTACATAGCACAAAAAGGGTTCTGCTATTGCTACAATATGTTCACATAACAACAAAACACTTTTTTTGATGCTAAGTAGAATCATATACAACACATTCTCCATCAATCTGAAGAACCATATCAGCATGCAGAGAACCATTTAAGCATGCAAATGTTTAACTGAGTGTTCATGGTGCTATACAGAACAATTGTTTTGAAGAACCATCTTTTTTACGAGTAGAACAAACAAAATAGTGCAAAATTTTTTAAGAAATATCATCGAAAACTATGAATCTAATCCAGTTAAACAGGACTAATTATGCTCTTTGTAATCAAACATGCAATAAGAAGTGATTATAAGTACTGAGGATATCCAAGATCTGCTCAGAAAAGCATACGCATGATAAGGATAAACACAAGGCGTCCTGGTTCTTACCACTGCTTCTGTGAACTGATTTCTTCTGTCCATTACGGTGGTGGACGCTGCGAACAGTGCAGCAGCCAGGAAGACTGACAGCTGCAACAGGTTTTCCATCTTGTTTTCTGTTTACGTTAAAGTTGATTAACTTCTAAGGTTTGGGGTTTCTGCTCTTGGATTCACTGGAGATCTAACGCCGTGCAGCCCCAACTTCAGCTTGTCCATGCATGAGCTTTATAAGTTAAGGAATGGAGTGAGTCATCTGCGCTCATGCTGAGGCGAAATGATGCATTTCCGATGAGCAAGCAGACCAGCCCGGGACTCGAACAGCTGCTCGGCATTAAAAGAAACTCCCCACAGCCTCCGCCTTACCTTCTGAACTCCTCTTCTGGAAGGCTTCGCAGAAGCTGGGCTGCTGTCATTACTGAAAACCCAGCACATCCCGCTGCTCACCAAGTTATAGCTGCTGTCCCCGACCATTCAGCGCTGATTACGCCACTGCTTTACGCAAATGGCTCGTTTTTCTTTCCTAGCTTGGCACCCAAACTGCAGCAGAAAGACTTCCAGGCAGCCCTCAAACCCAGTGAGGCTGATGTTTACCTGGCAGAGCGGTGACCTGACTGTCCTGACTGCCCTGACGAGGCAGCGTTTCACGGCCAAACCAACCTGAGGAAGATTTATTGGGGTTTGAGTCCTCGTGTTATGACTGGGTGAAGTGTGGAAAGGTCAGACCTTCACCAGGTCCGAATGTCCACACACAGTAAAGGAAGATTCCACCAATTTCAAAGTGTCTTAAAAGGTAATTCCACCAAACGTCAGTCTCTGAGGTGTAAACAGAGTGATTTAGCGTGGTTTGGTGTGAAATCGTTCAGATTTCTTTACACGGTGGTGACAGGAACCAGCGGTCACCATGTCTACAACACAGCTATTTTATTTACTATCCAAAACCTTTGTTTACATTTCAAAACTTCAAGTATGTAGCTAGAATTTTGGAAAAATTGGTGGAGTTCCCCTTTAAGTTATTTGAGATGTAATTTTATTTTAATATGTAATAATTGTGAGTACAATGAGATATCATTCATTTAGAAAATGTTAGCGTTTCCAATTAATAGACTGCTAAAGGAGAAACTAGCTAACTAGAAATGTCAGTTGGCAGTCATTTCATTAACCTTTTACATTTTTATCACATTATAATGAAAATATTATAATATAGCTGTGTATATAGCAGAAACATTTGCCCTTTTAAGTAGTTTTTGCTCACTAAATTAAATTACCACCTCAAAGATAATGCTAATTTTCACTCTAAGTGATTTCCTGCGTTGTGTTAGCATCAAGCTAACAAGGCCACACATCGGTTTTCCCACTCTGGGATACAACTTAAGGCAGATCTAACTAAAACATGAACATTTAAAGCATGTTTATTCTTCAGTTTTACAGAAAATCCTTCAGTAAATCCTTAAATTCAGTGCCTGAGTATGAGCAGTTTAGCCTGTTAGCAATCTTTTAGCCCTGTTTAGCCTGCTGACTTTAGCCTAACTTAGCTGTTAAAAAAACAAACGGTCAGCCCTTCAGTGTAAACAAACAAGGGTCTTTCCTTTATCTAAAAGTACTCCTGGTGGTCCATGTGAGCAGAATAACATCAATTGTTGTAAGTTGATCATGTAACTAAAGAATTAAAACTGCTTTGAATGTGTATCAATCAGGGCCAGTCAGATTTTAGGACCAGAACTCTCCATTATATAAATGTAATATTGATAATAGTAATATAGTGGTGATTCTGTAGTTCTTTGCCATAGAATGCCATGCATTAATGAGTTTTATAAAAGAAAATACAGCAAAACTACCGTAAAACACTGTCAGAGTCGTGAGGCTGTGTAGTCGTAACCATTTCATGTAATAACTTTCTGTGAGGGAGCTTTTAGAGGTGGACGTTTGGTTCCTATCACCACCACTGTGAACAGTTCTGATTCTGTAACCTTATCTAGACTGGAGCCACACTGTAAGACTTTGTTTTCCTCTTATCAATAAAGTTATGCAGACATTTTGAAAGATTGGTGGAATTCCCCTTTCAGCCCAGGGAAGACTTCAGGTATAAAAGGACTTGTTTGAGTTGGTCTTCAAAGCTTTAATTTCCATGAAGTCCAGAGCCAGCCTTCAGCCTTGGACAGGGAAACGGCAAATCGGGCACCTTCTTACGACTTGTTTAAAACAAAAAGCCCATATTTCAACAAACTAAATTACCCAAGCAGCATTGGTAAATGGGTTCCATATGTGACTTGTGCTATTCTTTTAAACCTCTGTCTACGCACAGGCATGAAGAGAACCCGCAGCGCGACCATGGCCTAGCCAGAACTGGATCCACCTGGTAAGTGATGTGCCACCATAAAAAAGCTAAGCTGCTATTCACAAATATGGAATGGTGTTCCATTTAAGCTAAGTAGGTCAGCTTTTGCATGTTTTTCTGTATATAATATAATTTTCATCCACTTTGAATGAATACACTGAAAAAGAATGATGAATGTTCGTACTTATGTTGCTTGATCATTGATTTTGTGTTGATTTTCCCACTGGATGAAGCAAAGGACATTTCTGTTGCACCAGTGTTTCTCAGCCCAGTACTCGGGCCTCATCAGATGGCCCACATAGACAGATATATGTACATATATAGATTTACTTTGTTGATCCCCAAGGGGAAATTTGGGTGCCTTACTAGCAGAGGAACATGGAATGAATACATGTAATTACACATACATCAACTAAAATATTCCCATACAGTGGTGTGTGGGTTGCGAGGTATTGTCCCTAAAGGAGAATTCCAATGATTTTTCAATTATTCCTGCATAATGCTGTGGTTGAGACGTAAACAGTCATTACAAGTGGTGTGATGTGAAATGGTTCATTGTACAGAAACTTGCTGACAGTGGTGGTGATAGGAACCAGAGGTCACCAAATACAGCCATTTTATTTACTACCCAAAACCACCATGTGAACCTACATGTCTTCTGAGTTTGTATATGGATTGATGTTGATTGTAAAATAGTGGTAATATCCTGCAAAGTTATTAGTTTTTCTTTGGGGGCTATTTTGCTATTTGGCCAAAAGCTTTTCATAAATCAAATTTAAAACAATGCATCAGGCATCATATTCATATGGAGCCCCTGAAGGGGTGTAGTGTATTTTATTTTAGGTATCAAGTGCTACCAGGTGCGCACCAGATACTGTGAGGTGAGCACCAGATGCTGTATGGTAAGCACCCAACACTATCATGTGCGCACCAGATACTATGTGGTGCAAACCAGATACTATGTGCATCTAGTGCGCATCTAATAGAATTGGGTGCTCACTACATAGTATTGGCGCACACATTATAGTATCTGGTGCTCACCTGATAGTATCTGGTGCGCACGACACAGTATTTGGTGCGCACCTAATTGTCACTAGTGCTGACAGCATAGTATCTGGTGCTAATCACATAGTAGTTGGTGCACTTAAATCTAGTGCTTACCACAGAATATCTATTGTGCACCTAATAGTCTGTAGTGCTGACCACATAGCATCTGGTACTCACCACATAGTATCTGGCACGCACCTAATTGTCACTAGTGCACCCCTGATAGTATCTGGTTTGCGCCTAAATCTAGTGCTTACCGCATAGTATATGGTGCGCACCTAATGGTCACTAGTGCTGACCACATAGTATCTAGTGCTCACCACATAGTATCTAGTGTGCACCTTATAGTCTCTAGTGCTCACCACCTAGTAGCTGGTGCTCACTACATAGTATATGGTGCACCTAAATCTAATGCTTACCACAGAATATCTGGTGTCACCTAATAGTCTCTAGTGCTGACCACATAGTATCTGGTGCGCACCTAATTGTCACTAGTGCTCACCTGATAGTATCTAGTGTGCGCCTAAATCTAGTGCTTACCACATAGTATCTGGTGCTCACCGCATAGTATCTAGTGCACACCTTATAGTCTCTAGTGCTCACCACATATTATCTGGTGCTTACCTGATTTTTACCTAAAAACAATACACCACGTCCCTTCAGGGGCTCTGTATATTCATTTACATTTTATGTAATAAAAGAACTTTCAGAGGGAGAAATTAATAAAAATTCCCCTTTAAATGTAAAATCAGTGACGTATACAAAGAACATTTGAGCAAAAAGTCAGTTGTCGGCTGCAATAGACCAAAACTATGGACCGTCTGGTTGGCTCTGAGGACTGTGTACTGAAATACTAATACTTTTGTTTGTTTGTTTGATTTTATTTGCCTGATTGATGGACATTAATATACTGGCAAACGTGAGAGAGACTTATAAACCATGCAGTCACACCATAAACCAGTCCACATTCCTGACTCACACCAGGAGGATTAACTTTTGTTGTTACAGGAAAACAGTCATTTTAAACCACAAAGGAAGTTATTTCTGTTGTGCAGAAACAGACGCATGATTTATCCTCTCCCTTAACCACTTTGCTGATCAGTACTTATGAGCATGTGATCATACACAGGTCATTCATCATTCACTACTCTGACACAATGATGAAAAGTATCGCTAGAACAGTAACAGGAAGGCAGGTTTCCGTTCATAAAAGAAGTCTGCAGGGTTATTTTTCACCTCCACAGTTCAGTCTTAAAAGTTGGTTGATCATTTCCTGAAGTAATCCAAACACATTCAGTGATGTTGAGGTCTGGACTCTGGGGTGGTCAGTCCATTGTTCAGCTTCTTTGTTTGATGTGTCTGTCTCCTTTTCTCAGTGAGGCTTCTTGACAGCTACACATCCTTTCAGACCCACAGCGCTGAGTTGTGTGGAAGGATGGACAGAAACACCTGTGGATGTTTTCAGATCTGAAGCAGCTTGATTTTCTCCTCTCTCTCAAAGATGAAAGCTTTAAGTGCTGTTTATCTGAATGGGGCAGTTTTGGTGTCTACCAAGTCTTCCAGGTGGTCTTCACCATGATGCTATGATTGGGTCAGTCTGTTAAACAAATTCATATGTTATAGGAACCAGTCTACAAAACACAAATATAGCCATTTTATTTAATATCCAAAACCACCAGTGAACCTACACATGTCTTCTCAGTGTGTTTTTTTTTAATGTAGGCCAAAAGTTTTTTGTAAAACAAATGTGGTAAGCACCCAATACCAGATACTATGTGTATTGTATGTTTATCTAATAGTTTAGGTGCTCAGTACATTAGTATTGGTGCACACCTAATAGTATCTGGTGCTCACCTAATAGTATCTGGTGCTCACCTGATAGTATCTGGTGCTCACCTGATAGCATCTGGTGCTTACCACATAGTACCTGGTGTGCACCTAAAAGTCTGTAGTGCTCACCACATAGTATCTGGTGCACACATAATAGTGCTCACCACATAGTATCTGGTGCACACCTAAAGTATCTAGTGCTCACCACATAATATCTAGTGCTCACCACATAGTATCTGGTGCGCACCTAAAAGTATCTAGTGACCACAGTCAAAAACGTTTTGTGGATTTTTTAAGTGAAAATAAGTGAACACCTCCTATACAGAGAACACAATTTAGTGCACAACTGCTGTTTATTTACTAAATTTGACAAATAAAACCAAAAATGTATCCTGTGCAAAAGTTATGGCACATTTTGTATGTTATGCTATAATTTCTCTGTATTGAAGTCGTGCTAATAGACCTTATAACAGTGTGTGGTTTTAACAGGTGCAGGGCCATGTTTAATACAAACTTAGAAAGCTTGCACAAGATCTTTATAGATGCGAAAGCTGGACAACACAAAAGTGACAACAAAAATATTAACGCCATTGAACTTTGGTGTTGGTGAAGACTTTTGAGAAGTCAAACAAAATGAAGATCAGATATCCAAACTGAAGCTCTAATTTTGGACATGTTATGAGAAGAACCAATTCCTTGGAAACGTCAGTTATGCCAGGAACAGCTGTAGGTGGAAGAGACGAAGATGACCAGAAACAAGTGTCTGTAACTTGTGAAAACAATGGCAAGTCTTAAGGACAGACTGAGATCACACAGCTGTTTTTTCCACCAGTCTGTGGAACTGGCCCACAGTACAAACTCAGCAAAATCCTTTAATAGACATATGCATGTTGCAACATCATGTTTTGAGAAAATGGCTGAACTAATGGCTGCAAACTGTTCACAATAGTAAAGTTGATAATTTGCAATATAAATGCACATGAGACCTCAGCTTACAGTGGGTCAAGATTAATGCTTTTACTGAACAAAGATGTTGAGTGACAGTAATGGGGTGGGGAGTGTAGGATGACCACAATTTGCTCACTGCTGACCTGTTACGCTGAAGAATACCAGGATGCTATGGTTAGTCATCTGTTAGTTTACTGTGCGCTGACTTCCGCTGAGTCAGTATTTGTTCAAGCTAAATTTGCCCTAATATCTGTGCCAAAAGTGATTTATTAAATGTAGGTCAGGGTGAACATCCTCGTGCAACTTAGTCACATAAAACATCAGAGGTGGGAACAAGTCACTAAGAGCAGAGAAATCACACAACTGTGCTCTCTTATATACATGCAATTGTCCATCAGTGATAACTACACTCTTAAAAAAGAGTTTCCATCAAACTGAAGAATGATTTCACCATGCAAAGAACCATTTAAGCATGCAATGGTCCTTTGAATGTTTATGGTTCTATACTTCGTGGTTCATGGGTTCTTTAGAAAAGTTTCCTGCTGTCTTTACTAAAAAACCCTTGAGGAACCATCTATTTTGAGAGGCATTGGGCTGTGGAGCAGTGGAACTTTGTTCTCTGGAGTGATGGAGCTCCATCTAATACCGTTGGGATGAGCTGCAGTGATGCAGAACTGACCATCCTACATCAGTACCTGACCTCACAAATGCTCAATTAGATCCTCACAGCCATGTTCAACATCTAGTGCAAAGAGGAGACAGAAGAAAAGTTGGTTAAGCAGGTGTAATCAAACTTCAGGACAGGGCAAAAATGGTAGCTCCCACAGTATTAAAATCAAACCTACATAGTTGACAGCAACAGTCACTATTCTTTAGTAAAAATATTGACGCAGCACCACTAAAGGTCACAGCTCATAATTATCAACATAAACAGTGGGTTTGGAGAGAATGATGTAAACTTCCTTCCCTAATATCCAAAAACAGAACAATGAATGAGGAACTAGTTTGAAACAGAGTGCTAATACTCCATGTTTGACGCCTCAGGCACCATTTAAGCTGGAATAGGAAAATTTGAACAAGAAGCTGGTGAATGAGAAGTGACTTCAGCCTCGTAAAAAATAGAACATTGAGAGACATTTTACAAGGAACTTCCACTTTTGGGAAAGTTTCCTGCCAGAGATACGAGAAAAGCATTAGCACGTACTGAGACATATTTACAGCCAAGACTGTAAAATGAACATAAAATGTTGAGGCTCCCAGCTTGGTTTGATTTTTGTTAAAAGGACAAAATGGCTCTTCTTAACATTTGGGATGTGACCCCTGGCATAACCAGACGCACACATGTAAAGCTTTTGTGTGAACTGTGAGTTAGCTCTACCAAATAATTTATTTCTGTGTTTTTAATGTTCTTTTATCATTGTCTTTTTTGTGTTTTTGTCTTTATTTTAATATTCTTTGTACAGCGTCCTTGGATGTTGGGTATTATTATTATTATTATTATATGAACATTGCCAACACTCTCTGGCACCATATACATTGTTTTTCAGTCAGAACCATAATGTCGCTGTCCAGAGACACACATGTATCTCCAAAATAGTAACTTTACAGGAGAGGACAAAAATGTTTTTATCTTATAATATAACTCAAGTTATATAGTTTTGGAGCATTTCTATTGGTTGAATCATCATGAAGTTGTCACACAATGTAAAGGACAGCCTCTGTGTTCAAATGATGCAGAAAAATAAAAATTCACACATTTGGAATAATTTGGCATATTAATAATTGTTGTTAATTTTATTCGCTAATAACTGTGGAGTGGAGATTGTAATATTTTAAGCTGGACATCAGGGAGTAATATAACATTGTTCAATATTTACATTTTTTGGGAACACCAAGAATTTATTAAATTATAAAAATAAATACACTGTAATGATCCATTCATAGTAACTTCTTGATAAGATATCTGCCTGGTTTGATCACTGAATTTCAAATATGAGGCATTCTGCACTCTCAGAAATAAAGGTAGTAAACTGTCACTGGGGTGGAACCCTCAAGTGTACATCTCAGTACCTTTATTCAGGGAAAATAACTGTACCATAAGTTGTATTGACTCCACACCCCCCGTCTCGTCTCCAGGCTTTTTATTTTATTGTTTCGTAAATTGTTTGTAGCTTGATGAATGAAAAATGTACCTGTACACAATCTTTATTTCTAACAGTGTGGGTGTTATTTTTTATTAGAACTTCATTCTCAATCATCTACAGCTCTGTTCACCATCGTGGACACATCTAACATCTACAACTCTGAAACTGTAGAGTAGTGGCATCTTAACAGAATGACGTGTTTTATATGTACCTGCAGCAAAAACATTCAGCAAGATGCATGAAGAAGATTTTTCTAACAGGTCTGGTGACCAGCAGAGGGCGCTCGACTCAAAATAGCTCTCCAGGAGTGAGGAAGCCAGAGTCCAGCACAGACTAGTCACCTTCCTGCTCTAACATACACACAAAGCCTGCTAACTAACTGCTGATCAGGAGCGTTTTTAGCAGGAAAATAACCAAACTCTGCTGGAATCCGGGCCTCCAGCACTGAAGTTCACCACCCCTGTCTTAACCCCTTAAAAGGCAAGGGTCGAATATGCGGCCACACTCCTCACTCTCATAGCAGCTGAGTCTTAATCCTGCAGTTAAACTGTCATGCATACAGGATTGCCTTCATGTGAGAGAATAAAAGGTAATATTTTTCCTCTGTGGAGGATGATGTTTCTGGATTCATAATATACCGACTGTTATATTCTAAAATAATTATGAGATCATTTGAAATTACAGATAATAAATAATTAATTCAGATAAGAAAAATAATAATTATTTATTTATAGTGCACGTTTTACAAAAAAAAATAATCAGTAATGGTTTAATACAGACCTTAAGGTACCCGCCAGCAGCAGCTAATATGGCTAACATGTCAGCAGAGTCGTTCAGAGTGGTTTGGTGTGAAACACTCGAGAAACTTACAGTCAGAGCTGTTCACAGTGGTGGTGATAGGAACCAGACATCCACCTCTAAAAGCTCCCTCACAGAAAGTTATTACATGAAATGGTTATGAATAAACTGCCTGATGTCTGAGACACTGTTTTACAGTTGTTTTGTGATAATGTTTCGGTCTAAAACATATTTTAATCCATTACTTTTTCCCATTCATGGTGGAGGGATATATGAAGGAAGTTGTAAGGTAAAATAATCGCCAAAGAAAACTTAATTTTTTCAGATTGACCACTATTTTACCATCATCGTCATTCCATATAAAAACTCAGAAGACACATGTAGGTTCACTGGTGGTTTTGGATAGTAAATAAAATGGCTATATTTGTGTTGTAGTCATGGCGACCCCTGGTTCCTATCGCCACCACTGTAAAGACATCTATACATTTTTCTAACAATCAATTATTTCACATCAAACCACTCTGAATGCCTTTGCTCATATCTCAACCACTGATTTATGCAGAAATTTTGTGGAATTCCCCTTTTAATCCAGCTCACAAATTATGCGCCAACAACCCATCACTGTTTACACCCAAATAGTGAAGTAAATAGTAAGTCTAGGGCTACATAGGGAATAGGAAGAAGCTGATCAAATGTTAGACATCTAGCACCGGTGTTAACATTGTCATCTTAGCCGGCTTTATAAAATCAGCTCAGACTGAGATTTACAATATTAAAGCAATAATAGAGCGCAGTGTGCAAGAGGAACCTTTCAAACTACAACCTGATGCAGTATTAAGGCCGCACGCTGAGCATGCACGACTGTAATTTAACTATAACTAACTTGGCTGTTATTCTAATTTAGACCGACAGTTAGTCAAATCTGCCGTCGTGGATTCATTCAGAACACAACAGCAGATACAGCACATCAGAATTACCAAACAATTCCACTGAGAACACGGATTTAACTGCTCTGCCAGCCCTTCACTCACATTCAGCAGGAATGCCAATGCTATCAAAATAAGAGTCCCATGTTATTCTATTATTACATGTACGTTTACTTAGCTTGTACTCTGATTCGGATTCTGATTGGAAGATACAGTACATCAGATATACCACAAAGTCTACTGAGAACACAGATTTAACCACTCTGCCAGCACTTCACTCACACTCAGCAGGAATGCCAATGCTATCAAAAAAAGAGTCCCATATTTGTGTACTGTTAATGTGGACTAAAAAGGACTAAAATTACTAATGATATATGCATGTAGGATCTCTCAATAGGTAGGATAAATTAGAACACCATCAATTAGAGCTAATCATAGCGGATAGGATTTAGTAGCAGCAATGTTTTTTATTAATTGTTAATCATTTATATTAATAATTAATTAATCATTAAGATGAGGCAAAGCTTCATCTTTTTTTTATTAGCAGCAGTGTATTCAATCAGCTTACATTAGGATTTCAGAAAATGAACTATTGTTTTACATAGCAAATTTCTCTGCCCTTTTATATAATAAAATGTGAAAAAATATTATACAGTAAATTAATAACAGTGTAATAAAGTATGAAAGGGATGACAGAAAAAGAAAACATAAACAATGGCTCAATCTTCAAATGGCTCCTTGATCTATATAAATAATAAAACTGTGCCTTCTACACCCAAATAGTGAAGTAAATATTAAGCCTATGGCTGAATATTGTCTCCAAAATGGTAGCTTTACAGGAGAGGGCAAAAATCCCCTTAACTTTTATTGTAACTTAATGTAAAGAGATTTTATTCTAAGTGATTTCAGGGCATTTCTATTGGCCCGATCATCATGAAATTATCACACAATGTAAAGGCGAGCTGCCTTGTTCAAATGATGCAGGGAAGAAAGACAAAAAATGTAGATACATGTTTTTCTTTGGACAGCATCGATATTAAAGACTTTCTATTAGACTATAATGCACTATTTGGGTGTGTAGGCGGTTATTTGATGATTTTATTAGTGCACCACATAGGGAATGAGAAGATTAGGCACAGTAAGATTCAGGCACACGTTGATCAAATATTAGACAGCTAGCGCTGGTTTTAGCATTGTCCTTTTATCCTGCAGGCTACTGACTTTGGCTAAATCGGCTAGAATAAAACTGACCTATAAAATGAATTTAACCTAGAAATAAGGCTTTTATCACGACAGGTGTTGCAAAAACCACTTTCTTCTTCACAAAAACTGCAGATATATTTCGAGCTTGCGGTTGATGGAGGACCTGGAGGATGCTGTGACGACAGGACTAAAACTACAGGCCTCACGCAGCAGCAACCCTGTACTGTCTTAAGTGGGAAAAAGTGAGTGTAACACAAGGCTAAGGAAAGTTCACTGCATAGTTCTCTGGGAATTCCAGACTAGGCCGTGAGTGAATGCTTGTAGATAATGCAGTGTTGCAAAATTTTGGCATTAATCGCCATGGTGACTAATACAGTAGTAGTAGCCTACTCATAAACTTGCCTTTGGATCCATTTAAACCTCTTTAGTCACAGTTTTAAGAAATGTTAGGTTGATTTATTGGTTAAAATTATGCAGTTTTGGACTCTTTGGGACCAAACCAAAGCGTGAATGAGTTGAAGAGGAGGAGTGAAGATCACAGATCAGCCAAAACATAACAGTTTGTTCAGTACATTTGAGCCAGGATTGCTTTGTGAATGTGGTGTGCCTGTTTGTCTTGAGAAAGGGGTCAGCCAAAAGTCTTTTACATGTATCAGTCTTAAAGACACAGTAGCCAAAAACAGCTTGTTTAAGTCCACACTAACATTATAAGTGGATTTAAGGGAAGAATAATTAAGAAAAATGTAGAATGTGGGCAGTTTAACACTCTGTGTGTGGATTATAGGAATTCTCCAGACTTTAACTGCCGCATTCGTATCATATTCATATTTACCACAGACAATGTTTCCCTGTGACTGTTTACTCAAAACACACAACTGGGCAGTTGCCTCAACACATAGAGATCAGAGTAATAAATGCTACAGTATGTTCCTTTATGCACAGTCTTGGGTTAAATTAATACGTCAGTAATGGTTCTTTGTTGCTTTTTAGTCTAGTCTTGAACTTAATCTGGCTCTGGGAAACTGGCCTTCAGTTGTGTTGAGGTACATTGTGACATGCTAATGAGGATTATGATACATTTTTCTTTGAACAGTAATAAAGTTGCGTTTTAGCACGTGGCTCGAACTTGATTCTTGTTATCTTGGTTATGTGTGTGTGGGTACTGATAGGAGTAAGACTGTAGTTAAGCCTGCTGTAAATTATTCAGTAGCAACTATGCCCTGTTTAGTAACTAATTTAAATTATTCAGTAACTACCATTAATTATAAAGTAACTACCATAAAATATTCAGATTCTACTGCACATTTTTTTAGTAACTGCTATGGATTACTCATGTTCTACTATTAAATGTTTATTATAAATTATTCAGTATCTGCTATGAATTATTTAGTAACTACTATGACATATTAAGCATCTACTACAAGTTAATAAGTAACTGCTTTGAATTATTTAGCAACTATTATGAATTATTAAGTAACTGCTATAAATTATTCAGTGTCTACTATGAATTATTCAGTAACAACTATGAATTATTCAGTATCTACTATGAAATATTTAGTAGCTACCATGAATTACTCAGTATCTACTATGAATTATTCAGTATCTACCATGAATTACTCAGTATCTACTATGAATTATTCAGTATCTACCATGAATTATTCAGTATCTAATATGAATTATTCAGTATCTATTATGATTTAGTAACTACTCTGACTTATTTAGTATCTATTATGAATTATTCAATAACTACAATGAATTATTCAGTATCTACTATGAATTATTTAGTAACCACCATTAAGTATTCAGTATCTACCATGAAGTATTCAGTATCTACCATGAATTATTCAGTATCTACTATGAACTATTTAGTAGCTACTATGACTTATTCAGTAGCCACTATGAATTATTCAGTATCTACTATAAATTATTCAGTATCTACTATGAATTATTTAGTAACCACTATGAATTATTCACTACCTACTACGCAATATTCAGTAACTACTCTAAATGATTCAGTAATTGCTATTAATAGTTCAGTAAATGCTATGAATTAATCATCTAAATAAATAATTCAGCATATACTATGAATTATTGATTATCTACTATAAATAATTCAGTAAACACTATAAATTCATCATTAACTGGTTTAATAGTTCAGTAACTGCTATGAATCAGTCATCAACTATGTAAGGAATTCAGTAAATGTTATGAATTATTCAGTATGTATTATGAATTATTCAGAGCTTATGATGAAGCTGAAGTGTAAGCTGTGAGTTTGAGGAACTGAAGTGGATTGACGGGTTAAAGATCGTGTCCTAAGCTGCTGCAGGCAGTATCACTGTTAGCTCTCACAGCTGATTCTGATCTTTTGACACTAACAGGTTTGTTATTATTGAACTGCTTCTGGAATTTTATTGAAGGGATTGAAAAGAGGAGGAATCTTTAAGGAGGGACTGTGTAGAGTTTTCTGGTGGAAGGTATTGAGCAGTAATTTATTGAGCAGAGCAGCTCACACTAATGAAATTCACATTCCAAGCATTTCACTTTCAGCACTGCAGTCTCTCTGAACTCCTTCCAGTGGCGCCTGCATGCAGCACGACTCCAACAAAACACTCATAATACTTATATGGATTTAATTGTTACATAAAATACAGATAAGAGGCTTTTTAGCCCTTTATTAAGACGCCTGCAGATCATGTTAAGATTCAGTAGACATTTGATTTGGGTGATATGTTGTAATGATGGTCCTGTGAGTGAGTGTGTGAATGAATGAGTGTGTGTGCTGTGTGAATGCGATGGTATTTGGAGCTGTGGTGCTGTTCGGTTAGTGGGTGCAGAGCTGCATGGCTGGTCGGTTGGTCAGGTGCTTCACAGGGTGAACAGAGAGGGCAAGAAACGCTGTCCTGATCAGCACATGAACGGTCACATGCATTGCTAATGGCTCTGTGTGTTTTTAAGTGTGTGTGTGTGTGTGTGTGTGTGTGTGTTTGTGTGTGTGTGTGTGTGTGTGTGTTTGTGTGTGTGTGTGTGATTTATTAATCACTGATTTCGTATGATTATACTGTGTGTCTATTTTGGTAATGATGTAATAGTGTTTTTATTAGTATCATAGGTATGCATTATTTGTTGAGTTTAACATAGTGGAAAAAAAATGAATAAAAGGTGCCATAAGTTTTGCACAGGCCATGTTTTACTTTTTTTCCCCAATAGGTAAAATTGAGCAAATAAACACTAACTGTGCATTAAGATGTAAAGAAGAGTGTTCTCTGTAGAGGATGTGTTAAATTATTTTCACATAGAAAATCAACAAAACATGTAATTATGCTTTATTAATTCTTTTTTTTACTTTAATCAAATTTTATTTTTTATATACTTAATTTATTAAGTATATATATTTGAAGATTTTTTTCTTTTAAAAACATTTTCTGATTATTTATTTATTTATTTATTTATCTATCTATCTACCTATCTATCTATCTATCTATCTATCTATCTATCTATTTATCATTTTGTTAAAGATTTAAAGGCAACCATTTTTGCCTACACACCTAAGAATAATGGTTCTTCAAGGGTTCCTTAGTAAAGAAAATGGTTCTATATAGAACCATGAACACTCAAAGAACCCTTTGCATAATAAAACAGTTCTTAAAGGGGTTCTTCAGACTAACGGAAGATGTCTTGTGTATGTCCAGCTTGCTATGATAGAAGAACCCTTTTTGGTGCTATATAGAACTCTTTTCAAAAAGGTTCCATATACAACCATATACAATACATTCACCATCAATCTAAAGAACGCTTTCATGATACAAAGAACCTTTCAGTTAAGCAAAGTGTTCTTTGAGTGTTTGTGGCTCTATATAGAACCATTTTCTTTACTAAAGAACCCTTAAAGAACCATCATTTTAAGTGGGTATGTTAACTATGTCTATATTTCATCTGTTAGATTATTTATCTGGACTTTTTTAAGCAAGAAATTGAATGTAACGGGACCTTTGCAAGTTTTATTTGAGCACCCCTGGTGGAGAACCTTTACATCAGGTGGAGCTTCTTTGAAAATCAAGACAATCCACCATGCATGGATTTTAAAATCTGTTTTAAGCCAAAACCTTCTCAAAACTGCCATAAAACAACGTCTCAGCCATCAGGCAGTGTATTCATAACCATTTCATGTACTAACTTTCTGTGAGGGAGCTTTTAGAGGTGGAAGTCTGGTTCCTATCACTACCACTGTGAACAATTCTGACTCAGTAAGTTTCTCTAGAACAGAGCATTTCACACCAAACTGCTCTGAATGATTCTGTTTACATGTTAACCGTTTAATTATGCAGATGTTTTGACAAATCAGTGGAGTTCCCCTTTAAAGAGCGATTCGTTGAAAGGTTCTGTTGGGAACCAGAAGAACCCTTTTTTAGCACATTCATTTTGACGAGCGTAGGAGAGTCATAACATAAGACGTGACCTGAGGAAGGACAGAGAGGAGAGAGAGAGCTGACGTATGAGAGAGACTCAGGCAAAGAGTGAAATGTAACGTGGTGAAAGAACATCATTGATGGGCCTCCACAGACTCTCATCTTGTGACCCCCATCCAGTGAGCTCCGAGGCTTTTCACAGCGTCTTCTTACACCAGCATGACCTGGAGACACGGCTCCCGCATTCCAGGCCCTCTATAATGGCCCCTTTCTTTTCAAAGCTGCGGCTTACTGTACTCACAGTCCTAATGAGCTTTTATCACAGGTTCCCTGCGTGTCTGTGGAGTGAGGGAGCAAACCTGTGACCTCAGTGATTCGATTCAGTTATGATTCTTTAGGAAATGATTCAGTGCATCGTGAAATATCAAGGTGCTCCACGACTCGATTCGACTGGAAGAGCTGCATGGATCACTCTGCTGAACCGGTTGAAGGTCTGTTGAAAACGTTTGCGACTTTCAACTGAATTTGGACTTTTTCATAATATTTTACATGAAAACATTAAAAAATGTCCTTAATTGCAGAAAATATATCTTGGTAGTGACCATTCTTCTAATTTTCAGACTTTGGGACAGATTTACCTCAAAACAATGGGATCTAACTTCTCGCCATGTGGCCATGAGGGACAGGGATGCAGTCTCACTTCCTGCTGTAAAATGCAGGGGCATGGCTAAAATAAGGCTCCACCTGCGAACAAAAAATTCTTAATGTTTTTTTATTTAAACTTATGATAAAATTAAATATTTCAACTTCACTTTAAAACAAATAAAAAATATCTTTTAAAATTGAAAAGATACAAAAGTAAGTATTTACAAGTATAAGTTTAGGGGTTTTGGGACAGACACCTCCCAGTAGAAAGTATCCTATAAATGATGATTTTTGGGTTTATATAGACCAAAACATAACATAATCCTCATAAACTCATAAATGTCTAAGATCTGAGTACTACATTGCTTTATGTATATATATATATATATATTTATGTATATATATATATATATATATATATACCAGTGGTATATATACCACTTTTCACATTCAGTTTTTTACACATACATCCTGGTAAAATCCCATGTTAGGAGCCCATATTGTATGTTGTTTGGTCCATTTATAACATTTGTGTGGTTCAAAATTAATTTTTTAATGACCATTTTCCAACCTATCTCTTAGCATTAAACAGGCTGTTTTTCTTTCTGTGCCTTTAAGACTGATATATGATAAATGAGCTCTGTTCTGATCATCAAAAAGCATCAAAAGGGCTTAGATCTTTCAGGAGGCAGAAAGGGCTCGTCATGTTCTACTCCTATGGGGTTTGACTTTGTCACAGATTTTTAAAGTTGAATTTTTAAACTATGCTTGTTGCAGCGTTCCCATCTCCTGTGGATTTATGACGTCATCAGTAATGAATCAACGTCGACTCGACTTTCATTACATACCTGTTGAGTTGTGCAGCCCCTAGTACAAAGTAATGCATGCAAATCCTTATGTTTATCGAGGTAGGCTTGATAAACAAAAGGGAAAAAACATCTTTTTAAAGAGTGTACTATAGGCATCATTCTTGTGACATCACAGAAACAATGAACTCAAAACAGGATGTTTTTGCAGCTTAGTTTTCATAGATGAATTGTATGAATTATGTTTTGAGACTTTAACAACACTTACAAAAACTTTCAAAAACGTTTCCGGTCATTTAAAAGTGTCTTCTCACTTGGTCACCTAATTTTACAGGAAAGGTACTGTAGAAAGGCTGGGGTGCACTGAGCGTAGGCAAACGCAAGCAGCCAGACAGCATCAGTGCAACTCAGCCCGCTCATTTCAAAGCCTGCTTTTCTTCACATTTGACTCAGGAGTCAAACCTGATCCGCTCCGATCTTAATTTAATACCTGCCGCTAATAATTATTAGAGGCTTTGGAATAATATAAAATTCTCAGTGATTAACTGAATCCTGCTCGAACAGAGCCTCGGGGAGGGGGAGGAGCCGGGCATGATGTCAGAGCTGCGAGCGCTCTTTGGGTGATTAAAGAGGTTGAGCCTCATTTAAAGACAGTTTGGCACACCTCAGGGGTCTCGAGTCGGTCTGCGTTTCAGGGATTGTGGACGGGGGGATTGCAGTCTTGTTGGGTGGGGGTTAAACTTTACAAGAATGAGGACGATTCTCACAGTTCTGGCTCTGGTCCTCTCTTCTGCTGCAACAGCCAGTGAGTATGCATTTATTGCTTCAAATGTTTAGCTGATGTGATTTTTGACACAGTATAAAACGAGACACTACAGTGGTGTGCAAAAGTATAGGCGCCCCTAGTCGATTTAATGTTTTGTTGATTCTCCGAGTGTAAATAAGTGAACACATCTTCTACAGAGACACACATCTGCACATTTTAATGCACAATTAGTGTTAATTTGCTGAATTTAACGTATTGGGGAGAAAACACAAAATGTGCCCTGTGCAAAAGTTATGGCACCATTTATATTTTGTGTTTCATTTTTTCCAGTTTGATAAAGTAGAATTGTGTACTAAAATATTCAGAAAAAAAGCCATATGGCTTATTTTTTCCTAGAAAATCAACAGAGCATGCAAGTTCACCAGGAGTGTTCAAACTTTTTTATACGAGTGACCAGACAATGGACTATTCAGTGGAAAAATATATGGAATTAGCTCATGTTTATTACAGCCTCACAGGGCATCAGCCAATAATGATGTGTAGATTTGCATAGCATAGCTACCATTAGATTCAGAGCTCAAATGCTCCAAGAGGAACCTCAAATAATCCAGTGTTATCTCACTGAAAAATAATGTCAGGGTCAGAATGGAGTTGTACAGCTGTTTATCATCACTGTCAAAACAAAAACCTCTATCTTCATTTTTGTCATTTTCCGTTTTTAACACAATTGAGTTGAAAGAATGGACCAATAGAAATGCTCCAAACAGATTTTGTTTTCCATTAACTCCCAATCAAAGAAGATTTTTTTTCTTCTATTGTCCTTCTACTGTAAAGTTTCCACTTGAGATCTGTGATTTTTTTTATTTTACATAAAATTTCAATGTTAAAAATCTGTGTTTATGTTTTAAACACTTTTCGGTAGCAGTTTTTACCAGTTATTGAAGAGAACTCCTTTCAAAATATGTTTATTTATTTGTTTACATTTATCTGATGTCACAGTCTTGTTTCCCTCAATTTGTTCCCACTTCCATTCTTAGAGGGGCTAAAAAGCTTTCTTTGCATTTTGCTAGAGAAGAACCACTTTTGGTTCCCTAAAGAACCTTTTAATGGATGTGTGATGAGAGATGTGTGAGTGGAGAGAACCTTAATAAAGTTTTATGAACCTATGCATTGTGTAGAGGTTCTAGGAAGTGGTGTAGAACCTTCACAGTATGTGAAGGTTTTTAAACTTTTAATAGGTTCTTCAGACTAACAGGGAAAGTTAGGGAACCAAAAGTCGTCCATCACTCAAAGAGCTCTAAAGAACCCTCACTTTTTTAGGAGTGTAGGCTAACTTAAGTCTAACCTCTGGATCTAGAATTAGTTCTTACATAAGAATGAATGCAGCATTTAAAAATTAAGGTCATTAAATGGTTCTTAGCTTGGATGTACGGTTCTAGGAAAACCTGGTATAGAACTGAAAGGGTGCAGATTCAAAATCTCTCTCTTAAGTCCAGCTGTGGTAAATTACCCAACAAACTTTAGAACCATGAAGAACCATCCATTACAAGATTCATTAGGGAATGTTTAGGTACACTCTTAAAAAAGATGGTTCTTCAAGGTTCTTCTTTAGTAAAGGCAGTACTTCCATATAGAATCATGAACATTTAATGAACCATTGGCATGCTTAAAGGGTTCTTAGCACCAAAAAGGGTTCTTCTATCATTATAAACTATAGCAGAACCCCTTTTGCTGCTATATAGAACCCTTTTCAAAAAAGATTATATACAGAACCAAATACAACACATTCTCCATCAATCTGAACCATTTTACCATACAGAGAACCATTTAAGCATGCCAATGGCCTTTTGAGTGTTCATGGTTCTATTTAGAACGACTGTCTTTACTAAAGAACCCTTAAAGAGTATTTTTAGGAGTGTAGGACAACAGTAGTAGAAGGTTTCAAGTGTTCTGCTACACTCATAAACTAAACCTTGCATATGCAGATGTTTCTATATGTCCTGCAGATGTTCTGCTCTGATATCTGAGCTCCTCAGGCTCTTTCCTCATTCCTAAAGTTGGGATTATGACTGTATGCACTCAGCTGAGAATCACATGAAAAGGATTGAGGGATTGAGAGGGGTGTGTGACTCCCACTGCCTGGAACACTGCATCCCCCCAGTACGCCTTCATCTCCTCCCAGTCTGACCACAAGCTCCTCTAGAACATCTAACTCACTAAAGCGTTCTGATAAAACTGATGCACTGAATTTACCTCAAATCCGATTGTGTATAGTACAGTACACTCTTAAAAAGATGGTTCTTCAAGGGTCCTTTAGTAAGGAAAATGGTTCTATTTAGAACCATGCACACTCAAAGAACCATTTGCATGAATTAAGGGTACTTTGCAATGTGAAATTACTGTTTATTTGCTGAATTTAACATATTGGGGGAAGACATTGTGCATTAACATTGGCACAACAAAAACATACAGTCACTGTCCAATGAAAAACATGTATATATATATTTTTTGCGATTTTTACTTTTATGCATAATTTGAGCTCAGCAGCTGTCCTTTACATTGTGTGAAAATTTCATGATGACTGGACCAACAGAAATGCTCCAAAATTACTTAGAATAAAAACTCTTTCCATTAACTCAAATTGAATGTAAAGAACATTTTTGGCTTCTCCCGTGAAGTTACTATTTTGGAGATACTAGTTTTTCTTTGGACAGTGACAATATTTAATTCGGTTCTTTTTGTCACTATCTGGTGACTGGTTGGCAGGTGAAACTGACCTGAAAGTGCTTAATAAAAAAAATAATAATTAAAAATAACTACATCGTAATCTCTGGTAAAGGAGAAAGGCTGTACTGCCACTGCTGTTGTTCATGCTTTTTTCTGAGTGAATGTTAGAGTCTGTATGATCACACCCATCAAAGTGGCACCATGTTGTATTTTTTGCAAGTTTGTCATGGAAACTGAGCGCCCAAACAAAAATGTTGGTTACATCTGTCATTTTGTACACGTCACTGATCTGTGAAAACTGGAATTTAAACACTTTTAAAATATAAAAAGTGTCTGTTCTGTTAAAAAGTCCAACAATCTGTTTTTTTACTGCGATAATATGACATTTCCTTTTTTTTTTTAAATATACACAATTAAAAATAGGCGGTTCTTCAAGCGTTCTTTAGTAATGACAATGGTTCTATATAGACCCATGGACACTCAAAGAACCCTTTGCATGATTAAAGGGTTCTTTGCATCCAAAAGCATTCTTCAGATTGTTGGAGAGTGCCTTACTCTCCATATACATATCTCTTCTATACAGAACCTTTTTTAAATTGGCTCTATATAGCACTAAAAAGGGTTCTGCTATTGTTACGATGTCAAACTTGTTATTATAGAAGAACCCTTTTTGGTGCTATATAGAACCCTTTTCAAAATGGCTCTGTATAGAACCATATAACACACTTTCTCCAACAATCTGAAGAACCGAATACAAAGAACCCTTTAATCCTGCAAAGGGTTCTTTGGGTGTTTTAAACAAAAAGGACAAAAATAATTATATTAAAATAAAATAAAGTAAAACAGCACAGAAAATAAATAAAGTTGCAGTGCATTATAACTTTAAAGAAAAACTAGATTAAAAAATATATTTTAAATGTTTCTTAAAAACAAATTTAAATGATTAATAGGAATTTTAGGTCTTTAATTTTTGTGGAATTTTTTTTTTTTTAGCATGCTTTACAAATTGCACATCAGTTACAGCCTTTATTTACATCATGATCTGTGTTTTATAATGTGTTATGTAATGTAAACTTGCTGGTCAAATGACTTTAGAGCTTAATTAAGACATTAGTACGGCCTCCTGTTTCCTTTGTCTAACACTGTGCGGCGAGGGCAGGACTACACCAGGAACGTAAACAGTGGTGGATGGAGCCCATCAGAGTGCTGAGGGTGATAATGAGTCTCCTAGTAATGTCAGTGCAGCAGTTTCTGACTTATCGCTGCTCTTTCAGGTTCCAGAACACGTTTTACTCGATATCGCTCATGGAATTCCCGCATGTACCCGGTGTGGAGAGATGGTGACCCCAGATATAGAGACTGCTGGACAGGTATGAGCTCTCATACCACTCTACCTGCTGAACACACAGTAAACACACTTACTGCCAAGATTGACGGCACAGTTATAATATATTAAAATGAAAATCCAGAATTAAGTTATAATAAAATTAATAACCAAAATGCTTTGTATTTGAAAAGTGGTGACCAAATCTGCCAAGAAAACTGACAAAAAATGAGACATTATAGAAAATATTTTGCTTACTATTATTTTTGCGCCTCCCAAAAAAACATTGGGAATGTTGAAAGGCATCCAAAATAGGGTCAACCAAAAATGTTTTTTTGTATCACTTTAATATTTTAATCAACACTGAATTATTTATTAGTGCCAAATGGTTATAAACCTTTGAACCATATTCCAAAAATTTAACCATGTTCCCAAATTCCATATCCAAAAAATTGAACCATATTCCAAAATTCCATATTCCAAAAATTTGACCATATTCAAAAATTCCATATTCCAAAAATGTAATCATATTCCAAAATTCCATATTCTAAAAAAATTGAACTACATTCCAAAATTCCATATTCAAAAAATGGAACCATATTGCAAAATTCCATATTCCAAAAATTGAACCATATTCCAAAAATTGAACCATATTCCAAAATTCACAATATTTCTGTTGTTTCAGGTGGAGAAGTGACATTTGCCATCAGGAACGATGGCCCCACCCTGACGGGCTCCAAGGCCACCTTCAACATTGATGTTCGTCCTCCCCAGAACCAGACTGTGCTGCCTGATGGGCAGGTGGTGTGGACAAGGAACTGCACTGTTAACGGTCAGTACCGAGAACACAAATACACCCTTACATACACCCTTGCGTATCTGATATGTAAATGTAGGGAGAACAATAACATTATAAATCATACAATTAACAAAGTAATAATGAGACTAAAATCATTTTGCTTTGAGTGACCCTAAACCTTAATCATGTTTATTTTATTGAAACAAATGATCGAACATTCTATTTTGTCACTACCAAAACAATCATAACACTTCCCAAACTTTACCAAATGTCTCAGTAGTGACTGTTTCGGTAGTGACAGTTTTAGCTCATTTTGAGCAGAACTCAAAAATGCAGGCAGTACATGACCAACAAGCACAGCTTTGAACAGCAACCAAAAAATTGTACTTAATTAAAGAAAACATATGTTTCAGTAGTGACAGTTCCTAATGTTCCACACTGATTTTCAGACTTTGGGACACATTAACTTTAAAACAGTGGGATCTAACTGCTCACCATGTGGCCATTAGAGACAGGGATGCAGTCTCACTTCCTGCTCTTAAATGCAGGGGCGTGACTAAAGTAAGGCTCTGCTTACAGACTAAAAGACTGTATTTCGGTAGAGGCATGAAAACGTGGAACGGCATTAATTGAATTTATGATAATTCAAAAATTATCACGTCAATCAATTTTTTATCTCACTTTGAACGAAATCAAAAAGATCTTTAGAAAAAAAGTGTAAATTTAGGGGTTAGGGAAATAGAAAGTACCCTATAAATGATGATTATGTATATATTTCTATCTCTATTAATGCATATTTACATATACACACACACACACACACACACACACACACTTATATACATACCTTATACATTTACAAGAATTATCTTATGATCTATTTAAACCAAAGGCATGTATGTACATATGCAAACATACATATATATATAAATGTATATAAATTTATGTTTGCTTTTAGGGACGCAGTATGTTGAAGGTCAGCCGGTGTACCCAGAACTTGACACTCCTCAGGAATGGACCGGTGTGTTTCCTGATGGAACGCCCTTCATTACAACGTCCACCAGAAAGCCACGGTACATCTACGTGTGGAAAACTTGGGGTAAGAGAAGCTTCACAGGTTACATATTTACAGTTTATACTACATCACAGTTATTAAAACATAATTACACAATTACATAGTAATTATATTATATATAATATATATATATATATATATATTATATATATATATATATAATGCATTATACTGTTATAATGAAATTATGTTGAAACTAACTGTTGTTCTTTAAATAAAGCGTGCATCATTTTAAACAGCAAATCAATTTAGTAAAAGTCAATTTAGTAGCTGGAACAATATTAGCACAGCTTGCATTTAACTGCTGCTAAACATCATTGGCCATTCATAAATAGAGATATGGAGCCGCTGCTGCATTTTAGACATTTTACTTCTTCTTTTTCTGCTCTTGTAGGTCGTTATTGGCAGGTAGCTGGTGGCCCCTCCTCTTCACTGTCTATTGGCACAGATAATGTGCCCCTGGGTTCCTATAACATGGAGTTGGTGATCTACCACTGCCGTGGAAAAGACAAGTTCATTCCTCTTGGATACGCATCCACGCAGTTTTCTATCACAGGTGCGTATGCTGAAAAGATGAACAATGTATGATGTTACACAATAGGTCCAAAAGTATCTAGACAGCCCTACTAATTAGGGAATTCACCTACTTTATGCTCACAGCTTGTATAATCTCCATAGAAAAGCATAGACCGATAGAATGGATAATCTCCATAGAAAAGCATTGACCAATAGAATGGAGCTCTGGAGCAGCTGCACATGAGCGTAAGGTCACCATGATCATTGGCAAGCGTGGGCTAGAGGGGTAGAAAGCCCCTCAGCATTGGGCTGTGGAGCAGTGGAACTGCATTCTCTGGAGGATTGAGCTCCATCCAATACCCTGGGATGAACTGGAGTGTCCAGAACTGATCATCCAACACCAGTATCTGAATGCAATCAAATCCTTACAGCAGTGTTCCCACATCTAGTGTAAAGCCTTCCCAGAAGATTAAAGACTGTTACTGGACTCTTCATTTCAGAAGAAATTGTGGTGTCTACAAACTTTTGGACATATCATGTAGTCTGATTATCAGGCATTTCAGTAATGTAACCTTTCAGAGTCTTTGAAAGCACCAGTAACTGATCAGTTCTTCTTTCCTTCTTCAGATCAAATCCCCTTTGCAGTGACTCTGTCCCAGATCGGTGACGTTAACCAGGCCGATCAGAGCTTCATCCAGAATCGACCCGTGTTGTTTAGCATCAGCCTCCATGACCCCAGCCAGTATCTCAGCGGCTCTGACCTCACCTTCAACTGGGACTTCGGGGACAACAGTGGAACCCTGATCTCTCGGGAACCGTCTGTTAGCCACACTTACCTTTCAGCAGGCTCTTTCAGACCACAGGTGGTTTTGATGGCTGCCATCCCAAATGGATGTGACCCAAACCCCACCCTTCCTCCAGCACCTCCTGGTGTGGTCACCACAGGTGAGTTTAAAGGAATTAAACCAAATGTACAGTTTCCCGTTGAGCCCAAATGCATCAGCCAAGCCAGGTTTAGTGTCTGAAGTTTGTTTCTTTAGTTTCGCACTGGAGCTATGAGGCAAATGTAGCTGACAAGTAATGGAAAAAAAATTAATATGGCAGATTCGTACTGGATTAAAATCTCTTCTGAAATCGTTCAAATTATGATAACGCTTTATCTGGATGGTCCACTGTAGATGCTTTGTAGATGCTCAGTCTATCTTTAACCAACATTCAACAGAACACTTCTTAAATGCAGCTGAACTTGAAGTTGTGTGTGAAAGATTCTATTAAATCATTCCCTAACCCTAAACCTAACCCTAACCCTAACCTCAAGGCAAAACCTACACCTACTCCTAAACCTAACCCTAACCTTAATGTTGCTGATAATCGCCAACAAGTTTGTTAATAATATAAGTATTTGCAAATCATCTGTAGGGGACCATCCAAATAAAGTGTGACCCAAATTACAGTACCTCCCCAGGGAAAACTAACCCAGGTAGAGCAGGGCTTTAGACCAGCATGAATTCCATTCCAGTTTGGAAGGTTTGGTTGCATGCTAGCAACCAAAACACAACATATGCTGCTGTCGGAACAAAACCTTGTGTGTAAATTTCATGATGAATGGAGCAAAGGAAAATGTGTGGTTCCACTGATTTATATTAAAAGTAAATGACGTTTTTTCCTTCTCCTGTAAAGTTGTTATTTTGGAGATACAGAGTTTTGTTCTGACAGCAGCAATGTGCTGGTTTTGGTGGTGATCAGCATACTAACCTCCATCACTGCTGACCAACATACCAGCATCCAAAACACATATGCTGGCCTATGCTGGCCAGCAAGGATGGCTAGCATTGGTACCACAGAATCCATTTGCTAGAGATAAAATACATTCAGCTCATAAATAGCATCTCTACAACTACTCCCATTGCTTTTTTTCACAGGAGGTCCAGTCATTGATCCGTCTGTTGGCCCTGCAGAAGCAGTGGCGGTAGCCTCGATAAATCCACCAGTTCTTGCCCCCACTGAGCAGTCTGATATTGCTCTAGCGGTTCCTGCCTCTGAGGTTCCACCTGCTGATAATATCGCTTTGGCTGCCTCCCCTGAGCCTGTTGCACCTGCAGTAGAAGAAGGAGTAGCAGCTTCAGCTGATCCAGTGGTAGCCAATGACTTAGCTGTGGCCACAGCAGAAGCAGAAGCAGATACCGCTGCTCAGGAAGTGGCCGTGGTTGCTGAAGATCCAGCCGCTGTGGCTGCTGATGATGCTGCCGCTGGCGAAACAGCCACAGTTGCCACCGCAGGTGCAGAACAGGCAGCAGATGGCCTTGTGGTAATCGATGCTGCTGCCTCACTTGCTCCTGCTGGGGAAGCAGAGGAGGGCACAGTCCTTCCAGAAGCTCCAGTTGTGGACACAGCAGAAGGTGCCGTGGACAATACAGCTGTAGAGGTCCCAGCAGCTGCTGAAGATACTGAGGTAGACACAGTAGCACCTGCTGCAGATGTGGTTGTTACCAATGTTGCCACAGATGCTGCAGTTGTTCAGGTGGTGCCATCGGTGGTGCCAGTTGAGGGTGAAGTTGTGGAAACAGTAAATGAAGCTGCACTGGATGAAGCAGAAATTGCTGCAAGTGAAGCTGCAGGTGAGCCTTTTGTGCTGATTTATTAAAGAAATTACACAAATTTTCTTTTTGCTTCAAATGTGGCTGATCAGCCAAGACATGGTTGGTGCCTGTAGCAGTCTGTAGAATTTTTTTCGTTTTGCACTGGAGCTACAATAATAATAATAATGCTAACAGTCATGAAAGCTTCCACCCAAAAAAAAGCATTGTACAAACTGAATCATGTCTTTAATTGGGGCGGGGGGTGGGGGGGGGCATATGGCAAAAATATAGTGTCACTTGATTTTCACAATACACGGTATGTATCACTGTTTTTGGTTTTTAGAGGTTTGATAGGTTGGAGCATGACAAAAAACTGTACTGCTACAATTACAAAATACTTTCAACATCTGTGATTACAGTGATCTTTATTCAATTAAACACTACACGCTTTCTCATGCCCATTTGCATGAACTAGACACCATGCAGTGCATGCTGGGAACTGTAGTGCAGCTCATGGTAAAAATGGGCTAATATTAACAGAAGATTAAAATAATTTGCAGGCCGAATAGGACTGTGCCACAGGCCTGACTTAGCCCATGGGCCTTGTGTTTGACGCATGGGCTTTACAACATAGAGTTACCCACAAACATGGGCAAAAGTGAGGACAAAGTTATAGCTTCAAGATGGCGACTACTGTTTTTAGCTATCCCTGCTGAAAAAAAACAGCACAATCTAATCTGGTTTATGTTGGTTTTTGCAGGTCTAGTGCTGGTCTAGAGCTGGTTTAGCTGGCCACCCAGCATGGTCATGCTGGTTGACCAGCATATCAGCATCCAAAGCATAACATATGGTTTTTGTTTGTGACCAGCCATGCTAGTCTATGATGGTTTTTCTAGCAGGGATGCTACATACTTTTTGCCCATGATTAAGGAGAACAGTTAGTCAGTAACAGAAACCATCTAAGCAAGGCTTCTTAACATTACTGAACAATTTGACATGGTTTGAATTCGGCATGCAGTTGGCAACATGCTAACTGGTTTATCATAAGCTTTCAATACATCTGGCATGTAAATTACGTTTTTACTATTTATTTTTTGGTTCTCTACTGACTTTTGTCTTGTTTATCTAGTTGCAGCTGCAGCCACTCTACCTCCAACCACACAGAACGAGATAGTAGCTGAAGTGGAGGCAGGCACAGAAGCACCACAGGTCGCTCTGGTCATCGCTAAAACGGCAGGCTCCAGAAATGCCAGCAGAGGGAAACTGCATGATTTACCGCTACGGCTCTTTCTCCACCACTTTGGATGTAGTTCGTGAGTGCCATCTCTGTCAAAGTATATATATCGTTGTTGTCAGAACAAAAACTCATATCTTCTTAATAGTAGCTTTTCAGGAGGTTGAGCAAGCACACCATGCTACACTAATAAGAGTCCTTGGGCAAGACTCCTCATGCTTTACCTACCACTGGAACATCGTTGTAAGTTCTAGATAAGCTGGCAGTGTACTTCAAACGGAAATGACGTTTTGAAGCAAAACGATGTCTTTTTGGCCAAAACACCTTGTGTTTTTGCGGTGTGCACTGCATCATAAAAGCATTCTTCACATTGATGGAGAATGTGCTGTGAATGGTTCTATATAGAACCTTTTTGAAAATGGTTTTACATAGCACCACAGAGGGTTCTTCTTTTGTGTCAAGTTTGACATCGTAACAATAGAAGAACCTTTTTAGTGCTATACGGAACCCTTTTCAAAAAGGTTTTATATAGAACCTTTTTCTTAACTAAACAGCCCCTGAAGAACCATCTTTTTTAAGAGTGTAGCAGTGAAATGACAGGGTATTCGGGTGGGGAGTTCGTTTTTGTTTAGTTCTTTTGTCATTTAAATAATACTGCCAGCCTAAGATAGTCTGTTAAATGCATGTTAACATAAAAACTTTCTTCAAACTACAATAAGTACGTTTTGGGGATTTGGAGACCTCTCTGGTTGAAATATGTAATTACACCCAACAAACATTTTGTGGTTTGAAAACCCCCCCTACAAAATAAAAACCTTCACCTATGGCGTTCAAATTATTATTTTAGGCTTTACCAGGTGACTTGCAGCAGTGCACAGCACAAAGCTCTATAACACCCACCAAGGCAGTATTAAGGCTGAATACAAGCCGTTTTTGTAGAAACCTTCAGAAATGACCCCGAAATTTAATGTAACATAAGAACTGTGTACTCTTTTAGGTGGTAAAATGATAAAACCTGATAAACTACTCACAATGGTCTGCATTCTTCAAGCTCCTATTGTATCCACATTTTCCCTTTGGGATCACTAAAGTACATTTACTTTGATCTAAATGACAATGATTAAAAAAACGTAATCTTACATACTTTATATTATTACATTTATTTGATGAGATGTATTAATGTATATTTCAATGTATATTTCCTGTGGTTTCTTCCTCAGAGGGAATTGAGAGTGTGGAGATTGTGGACGTAAACAATGTGGCGGTTCTGGCCACAGAAGTAGAGCAGAATGCTGTGGACCTCACCATCACCTGCCAAGGAAGGTCAGTAATATACTCACCTGCCCTGCATTAAAAAGGGAATTCCACCGATTTTTCAAAATTTCTTCATAAATCAGTGATCAAGATGTAAACAAATTCATTCGGTTTTCTTTGGGGTCTGTTTTGGGTAAAGGAATAAATTCTGCTTTCTCTCTTCAGTCTGCCGAACGAGGTGTGCACTGTGGTGTCTGACGCAGACTGTGCCAGCCCTGTACAGACTGTGTGCAACTCCGTCACTCCAACCACTGAGTGTCAGATGGTCCTTCGCCAGTTCTTCAACGACTCTGGAACTTTCTGCATTAATGTGTCCCTCACCAATGATGTCAGTTTTGCTGTGACCAGTGCACGGGTCAGCGTGACCGTAGGTAAGGGCCACTCTAATGTGAAAATATCTGAGGCTGTGAATAGGCTTGCTGGAATGGATAAAATAACTAGCAGTATTTTTAGCTGGTATGTTCCACAGACTTGGACTTCATTTACTTGTTTAATTTTATCACCAACAATGTATTTTATTATATATTACTTCATTTGAACTCTTTCCATTCCTTATTGCTATATAGCTAGAATAAACTGTGGTATTTAAGGGGTTCATTATTTTAATTAACTAATTAATTGATTGATTGATTGATTTGTACTTAGCCATTGTTCCAGTTTTAGCCAAATTTTATAAACATGCATATATTCTATTCTGTTCTATTCTATTCTATGTAGGTACACCTTCCACTGCAGGAGGCACTGCTACTGCAGTACTTGGCGTACTTGTGCTTGTCTGTGCTGTAGGTGGTATTGCTTTGACATACAGGTTAGTTCATCAGCTTTAATATTTGTAATCTGTAAGTGACTTTGGGCTGTATAAATGTGATGATATTATTAGTCATGTATTAATATGAAATGTAAAATGAACTACCTTCATCATCAATAGTTTAAACACATGCTGTGCAGATTCTGTGCCTGTTGTGGCTGCTTTAAAAGAATAATCCAGCATTTTTCATCCTAATTTCTATATGTTGGATTTGTAGCAAATGGTCAGTTACCACAAATAAATATGTTTTCCTGTACTTGGAAAATAACTAAAAACTTGTTGACGTGACATACAATCATTATAGAAGCCAATAAGCAGGTGCTGTTAAAAATTCTGTCAGTAAATATTTGTGCAAAGGTCAAAGGGTTTTATAAATGAAGCTGTAAATCTGTATAAGTGCTTCTTTGAGATATGGGACTGGTTTTCCAGGCTGAAGAATCTGTGATTACTTATCAGTGCAGAGGTGTGGGTGGAGTTAGTCTCCTCTCTGATCATGTGTGGATACTAGAAAACTAAAGTTGAATAAAACATCATAAATAGCACTTTAGTAAAACTTTCTCTCAGTCTGTCTCCTTTTTTACCCAATATTTCTCCCCAATTTAGTCATTGCTAGTTAGATTTCCTGCTATCACATGATGAAGGTGACCATGTGCTACCTCAGAGACACTTCAAACTCCACTATCTTTTAAGTCTACTACTAACTCAGTGCCATTTGAAGCTCCACATGCTTGGAAGAGAATGATAATGGCTAATTCTGTTGTGTCAGCTATCAAAGGCTTATAAAGCACTTATGCAAACTCTGTTTTAGTGTTGTGAATGGGGCTAGCAAAGTATGCAGAGAAACAGACGGACTACAGTCTGTAACTGTAGAACTACAAAGTTCTCCTGTATGGTTAGTGGAACTGATAAAATGGACAAAGAGTGTAGAAACACCGAAATGTACTTAATGAAGTGGCCGGTTTGGTATACAACAACAAAACAGAGTTTGCATGAGTTTAAAAAGTTAGTAAATCTTCCCCGTAAATTGTTGTGCCACTCGGAAACCATCTGGCTTTTTTGTTTTTAATCTGCATTATATTATAACATATAAAAAATGTTCATTTATTTTATTCAGCATCTGCCCACTGACTACTATTATAAGTTTTGATCCAACAGGTTTTCAGGGTTACAGGGTTTCAGGAAACTTGACAAAGTGATGTTCATTGATAGAACGATACAGATTCTACAAACAGACATCAGCTCAAAAAACACTGGAACATTCCTCTAACAGGATCTGTCACAGAATCTCCATATTTCTAACCCTTGATGTGTACTTTCACCAGGCGGTTTAAGCAGTATCACCCCCTGAACGAGGACTCAGGCAGCAGTTTGGGAAGCTCTGGATGGACATCTGTGCCGTTGCTGCTGTGGAATCTACTGAGCCGACAGTCGACTGGCGAAAGCCGCCCGCTGCTTCAGGGAAGAGTGGTGTGAACATCACTAAAGCACACTTTCACAAAGCATCGTTAATACAGCCACTGCACTCAAGGAACAAACGACACCAAAGGCTGTACTTTTACTATACACACACATATATATACACCAACCAGCCACTTCATTAAATCCACCTCCTTGTATCTGTGCCCTCTGAGATCTATATGGTACAGCAAAGTTAATTTATTACTTTTTTGGGCAATATTTTATCCCAATTTCATAACCAACATATCTGTTACAACTCATTACCAATGTTTATCATTTATTTTTTGCCTTTTTTATTAGATAAAATTGCCAAATTCTATATTTTGATACTTAGATTTAACGATTAGTTTTAATAATTAGCTTCCTTAAAATACTTAGTCAGACAACAGTATACACATTATAAAGAGCAAAGTTTTTCTTGGTAATGAGAATGTGGGCACTTAAATTGGAAAACGTTCCTGAAAGTATATTTACATTTAAATAAATTAAATCATTCAGGTTTACGTTTGGGAAAATAACCTCATATTTCATAAAAACAATGAACCAAAACACATAAAGAATTGTACAGAACGCACGACTTCTCTCTAATGTATTGATGCTGTCTTGAAATAAACGAATGAATGCAACTGTATGTCAACCAGTGTTACTTATTACACTACCTTAGAATTGACATTATACAGCTTTTCTTTGTTGTAGGTAAATAACTTCTAAACTGACACAGGTTATGTATAATTAACACACTCTTTGCTGGCTGATCATGATGTAGAAGTTAATATCTGTTAAAAATAATGTGTATTCTGCTTAATGTGTCTGGACAATATCACACTGAAAGCTGTGGAATAAATACTATATTGGACTCTCTTCTGTTTCTGATTGAAGTCACCCTCATGTTCTCCTACTGTTCATTAATAGCAAGCATGCCAACACACTCTGTCTTTATGGTCGCAGTCATTAAAACCCAAATCTGCCAGATAAATTCCCTCCTTTCACTTAATAATACTTTCATATTTGGCTATATGTTGTCTTAGGGACCCTGAAAGGCCGAGGGCTAAGCCATATAGACACTGTAAGATGTACACAGTATGGGTGGAGGCACATGTAATTATACTAATTATAATCTTTATGCTTACCTTTTTCTCCAAACTGTGGATTATGGGGGTCAAATATGTATTTTTAAGTGTTGCTTGAGTGGATTCATGTCCTTAAAGGGCTCATAACATGGAAAAACATTTTTTTGCAATAAAAAAGTTTGACGTAGTATGTAAACACTGTCCATACAGTCCACATGTGGAATCTAAGCTGCAAAAAAAGCATTTACAGTGAGTGCTCACTCAAGCTGAAGTTATTAGGAGTCTTTTAGCCTGGGCTGCTTTTTGAATAAGGCACAGTACAGTTCAGCCAATCAGCACAGAGCTCATTTACATTTACCTTTCTTAAAGACACAGTAACAAAAAACAGCCTGTTTAATTGTAAGGGATAAAGCAAGACTGGAAAATGTTGTAAGTGGACATCAAGGAGAGAAATAAAATACAAGAAAAATGTAGGAAATGAGCCCCTTAAAATGAGTCTTATAAAGTAATAAAGGGGACTTTAAAGAAAGGGCATATCATAGAAAAACACATTTTACTTATTTTTTATTGAAATAGTCCTAATTTTTAAAGTTTAAAATGCACCCTTTATTCTTCATTTCAGACAGACCAGTTCATAATGGTTGTGATGTGACAACCATTGAACATATTGACATTCAGCCTAAAGAAATTTAGCCAGTTCTGTTGTTGCATGCAGTTGCAACAAAGCAGCAATTATTATTATATTTAATGATATGTTTTCATTTTATCAATTCATATAAAACCCAAAGCAGCTGGTTTCATTATGGAAAACAAATGGTTATTTTTCATAGATTCTGTTTATATATTTTTCTAGATGTAGTTTTGAGTAATACAGAATTTGAGAAATGTTCGGAAGCCAAGCCTAGCCATGTGAAAGATGCAGGAAAAAAGAAGCACAGACTGTAATAGGAGGATATGTGATCAGATAAAAGTGTATCATGTTACACATAAAACATTCAGTTTCTCAAAGGAATCTAAATAAAAGGGACTTTTATTTTGTATTCATGCCAAAGAAAGGAAAACACCATGCGGGAATATATAGAGTGGAACATCCTGCTAAACTAGCGCGCCACACTCCCTGTTATCAAGGTTAGACCTGCCAACACCAGTTTTCAATATTTAATTAAATGACTTTACTGTGAATATCAGTTTGCAAGTATTTCAATTAAAAAATTTATAACTAGAATATCTATTCTGTGACAAAGTGAACATGTTATGCTTGATAACAAATAATCAAAGTTCAATAAAAGCAAAACTTACCAGCGTTTGAACTCGGCTCCTCTGAAGGCTTAACCCTTCCAGACCTGAATTATGTTCCAGTTATGGAAAAAATATAAGAATGCTGATTTCTGTCTGTAATGCACTCAAAAACAAGACTCAGTAAAATAATACATTATATATATATATAACATTTTTTATGACCAGCACAAACTGTGCAGCAGCAGATGAGCTATTGTCTCTGACTTTACATCTACAAGGTGGACTGACAAGGTAGGAGTGTCTAATAAAGTGGACAGTGAGTGGACACAGTGTTTGAAAATTCCAGCAGCACTGCTGTGTCTGATCCACTCATACCAGCACAACACACACTAACACACCACCACCATGTCAGTGTTACTGCAGTGCTGACAATGATCCACCACCCAAATAATACCTGCTCTGCGAGGGTCCATGGGGGTCCTGACCACTGAAGAAGAGGGTAAAAGGGGGCTAACAAAGTATGCAGAGAAACAGATGGACTACAGTCTGTAATTGTAGAACTACAAGGTGCACCTATATAGTAAGTGGGGCTGATAAAATGGACAATGAGCATAGAAACAAGGAGGTGGTCATAATGTTATGCCTGATTGGTGTATCTATATATATATAATACGCTAAACTTTACTTTTATGAAGTGCATTTTGAACAGTAGCTCCAGTCATTGTCTATGGGCTGCTTTTAAGCAGTTTTGTTGTGGAACAAAGCAGTAGTGGACCTTGCTCTTTTCACAGTACGCAGTGTTTTCCCAGTGCACTGTGGAAATGTATACCTGGTTGCTTCTTTACAATCATTGTAACTTGGCATGTGGTCCATGTACTGTCTCAACAACAACTTCTTGCCCCATCAGTGGTGCCTCCTCATCCCTGACATCTCCTGGAATCAATAACAAAATATATCTATAGATTTATTTTTTATGGATGTTTTTTTAAGAACAAACTTTACTATACAGTAATAAACTTTCACAGATAGTTAAACTCAACTGCACTTGAGGGTCTTGCACTGTCTACATCTTCATTCTCATCATCACTAGCCAAGTAAAATTTTAGCAGCAGCACTTAAAAACTAACCTGAACAATATACCTCGTGACCCACTGTCCACTGTAATGGACAATAAGATTTATTAAAAATCTTGATATTTAACTTTTTATTTCACAATCTATTCCTACACAGTAAAATAAACTCATAACATGATAAAAAAGTGCTTTAAATCTGATAAAATTAGATTAAAATGAGCCCTTTACTCTGCCTCCCTGGCTGGAGTGCTGCCATGCCTCACTTCAGTGTGCTGATTTTTTTTCCAGTGCTGTGGGTGGGGCTAAGCTGCTGTTTGATTGGCTGGTAAAGGTCTATTCTGATGGACAACAGGTCTCCTCAGTTGGTGTTATGTGAAACAAAACATAAAAAAGAAGAAAACACATGATGTCCATCGCAATAAATGCAGGGTCTGATAATGTTGTTTACTCTTTATTGGTGCATTCAGTACATTAATTTTATGGATACGTCTGTTGGTATGAGGGGAGAAGGCCAAAGATAAATGAACTTATTTTACATTTGTCTTGGTTGTATAGTAGTATTGCTTTGTATAGTTTACTTGATTTTAATGATCGTTTCGTGTTAAAGTGATATTTGTAGTGTTATTGTGAAAAACACACATACCATGTTAATGATGAGCTTTGAATTAATGCATTTAAGCTTGAAAAACACTTGATTTTTGTCTCATTTATGGCACTGTTTTCATCTGACCATCCCTTGCATTTAAAAGGGAAAGTCCTCTGACTTTTCAAACTTGGTGCAAAAATACACAGTGAAGATGCAAACAAAGTCATTCAGAGTGGTTTGGTGTGAAATGGTCTCTTCTAGAGAAACTTACCGAGTCAGAATTGTTTACAGTGGTGCTGATAGGAACCAGACGTCCACCTCTAAAAGCTCCCTTACAGAAAGTTATTACATAAAATGGTTATAAATAAACACTGCCTGATGTCTGATGTCTTTTATGATGTAAAACATTATTTAACAAGGTTTCGGCTCAAAATGCATTTTTTATTTGTGGTGGCGAAGTACATGCAAGGTGTTATAAGGTAAAATAGTCTTCAAAAACAATTTTTTTTTTCATATTTTACATGAACAACATTACTTATAAAAACTGATACGTGTAGGTTCACTGGTGGTTTTGCATAGTAAATAAAATGGCTATATTTATGTTGTAGATATGGTGACCCCTGGTTCCCATCACCACCACTGTAAAGGAACCTGAGTTAGTGAGTTTCTCTACATTTCACACCAAATCGCTCTAAATGACTTAATTGAGTTAGTTGAAATTCCACTGATGTAAACAGAATCGTTCAGAGTGGTTTGGTGTGAAATGACTGATTGTAGAGAAAATTTATTTTACAGCGGTGGTGATAGGAACCAGGGGTCACCATGACTACAACACAAATATAGCCATTTCATTTACTATCCAAAACCACCAGTGAACCACTGTCTTCTGAGTTTTTATATGGAATGATGAAAAAATAGTGGGTAAAATAGTGCTGAATCTGAAAAAAATAAGTTTTCTTTGGGGACTATTTTGCCTCGCAACACCCCTGGTGTACCCCTCCACCATGAATAGGTTAAAATAGATGGTTTAACAAGATGCTTTTTTGGCCAAACTTTATCACAAAAGTATCCTAAAACAATGTCTCAGGTATCAAGCAGACTATCATATCCAGTTTGCGTATTATCTTTCTGTGAGGTAGCTTTTACAGGTGGACGTCTGGTTCCTATCACCACCACTGTGAACAATTATGACCCAGTAACTTTCCTTAGAACGGGGAATTTCACCTCAAACCACTCTGAATGAACATTGTTTACATGCTCACCATTTCATTTTGAGGAATCGGTGGAGGTAATGACTGAAATTTGGGAGAAAAAGAATCGGTGGAGTTCCCCTTAAAGCCCGGTTGGTGGCGATATAAATGGTTATTTTGTTCGGAGGAGCAACAAAACCGGAGAGAAAGAAGACGGAAGGGCACCGCTTTGTTTTGAGGGCGTGTTTTAGTGAAGGCGGGAACTGGCGGGTGTTCATTCAGCTCTCCTCCTCAGCTTAGCCGGCGTGCTTTTAGCTGGACGAAACATCATGTTTTAGCCTGACCCGCTCCCTGACACCGAACATCTCACTCTGTGTGAATGTTTTCTGCTTTGTTTAAGCTGTCTAGCCGCAGCTAACTTAGTTTGAGCAAAGTTTTAGCCGCCGGCGGGCGCCGAGGAGGAATCTGTGTTCCCCGGAAAAAAAAGGGGGGTTAAGTGAACGTTACCCGTATGTCTGACATGGAGTCCTTTCAAAAAGTCGAAAAGATCGGAGAGGGCACGTACGGAGTGGTGTACAAAGCGAAAAACAGAATCACCGGAGAGACTGTGGCCCTCAAGAAAATCAGACTCGACACGTAAGTAAAGGACAAAGCTGAGGTCAGCTTCTTAATCGCCAGCTGCTTGTTTGAAATTTCCCGTTCCACCTTAAATGCTGCAGCAGTTGTTTTCTGGCACCTGAGGCGCCAAAATGTAACTGATGCACCATTTAAGGTGGAACGGGAAAATTCGACAAGGCAGTCAGCTTCAGCCTCTTAAGTATAAAAACAGCTGCGAAAACTGGAGAAATAACACTAACAAGGCAAACGAGACTGAAGATGGCTTTCCATTCGAATTTGCCGGTCCACCTTAAATGGTGCGGCAGTTAACGTTAGCTAACGTTCTGTAACCGTTGGTACTGCTGCGCCATTTAAGGTGGAACGGGAAAAATGAATAGGAAGCCAGCTTCAGCCTCGTAAGTATAAAAACAGCTGCGAAACTGTGAAGAAATAACGCCAACAAAGCAAACGAGGCTCAAGTTGGTTTACCATTCTTTTTTTGTCGGTCCACTAACGTTGGTACTGCTGCGCCATTTAAGGTGGAACGGAAAGTTCGGACAAGAAGTCAACTTTAGTAGTCTTAGAGCAATAAATTAGCCAGCTGGCTAACCTAGCTGACTACCTTAACACATGACAAAGCCGTGACGGACAGCTCTTTGTGTGACAGATAACTTGATAACTTAATACTTAACGTTTCGTCCATATTTAAAAAAATACACTTTATTAAGTTCATGTGCTTTATTGCCTGAGCGGAAATCTGATAACGTTTCAAATGGATGCTACCGTATGGCTAAAATCGAGCTTTTATCACTTAACTTTAAATTCATCCTTTTGGTTGCACTAAACAGCTTATTTTAACAGAACACTAGAAATTCCTAATTTTGTAGTCACTAAAACAGATGATAATAATAATAATAATAATAATAAAGTGGGCACTGTTGTTCATTAAAGGTACATCCTTAACGAGGATGGTTCTTCAAGGGTTCTATAGTAACGACTGGTTGTATGTAGAACCATGAACACTCAAAGGACCGTTTGCCTGCTTAAATGGTTCTTTGCATGCTGAAATGGTGCTTCAGATTGATGGAGAATGTGTTCTATGATTCTGTGTAGCACCAAAAGGAGTTCTGCTATTGTTACAATGGCAAGCTTGTAACAATAGAAGAACCATCTTTGGTACTATATAAAACATTTTCAAATAGGTTCTACAAAGAACCACATACAGCACATTGTCCGTCAATCTGGCAAACTATTTCACAATGCAAAGAACCATTTAAGCATGTAAATGATACTTTGAGTGGTCATGGTCCTACATAGCCCCATTGTCTTTACTAAAGAACCTTTGAATAACCATCTTTTTTAAGAGTGTGACTTGATCACTTTAGACCATCAGTACATCTGTTGTATTCTTCCTTATTTTAAACTTTGTTGTTGGACAGCAGAATAGACGATTAACAGTCCAAATCATGCAGCAGCCGTTCACTAAGTTATCTGAGAGAGCTGGACAGTGTTAAGTTGTGCTCTGTTCAACTGTCTTTAGTCTTCAACTGTAGTCTTTAGGTAAACTGCAACTGTAGCTCCCTCCATACACTCTCAGAAAAACAGGTATGAAACTGTCACTGGGGTGGTGCCCTCGAGGGTACATCACAAGACCTTTAGTCAGGGAACATAACTGTACCATAATCAATTGAAATTATATTCTCTAAATTGTATTGACTCCACACCCCCTGTCTTGTCTCCAGGCTTTTTATTTTAATGTTCTGTTTTAAAACTTTAGGTTATGAAAACCTATAAATCTTGGCCAGACTAATGTATGTTTTGTCTAGACCGTAATGAGTTTACTGATCAATGAATATCTAATACTGTTTGTTTTCCAGTGAGACTGAAGGTGTTCCCAGTACTGCCATTCGAGAAATATCTCTGCTGAAGGAGCTCAATCACCCTAATATTGTCAAGTATGTTGTAAACAGCACGCATTTGTAGCCCACACCTGCTCTAAAGCCTAGCCTGTACTATGTCTGTGTGTGTGTGTGTGTGTGTGTGTGTGTGTGTGTGTGTATATGTATATGTGTATATATATATATATACACACACACACACACACTATATATCCAAAAGTGTACATACATCCCTTCTAATTAGTGAGTCAGTTCAGCTGCTTTGCAGGTGAATTACACTGATTTTTCAAAATGTCTGAATAATTAAATCATTAAGATGTGAACTAAGTTGCTCAGAGTGGTTTGATGTGAAATGTAGAGTCTGAATTGTTATCAGCAGTAGTGGTAGGAACCAGACGTCTGAAACTTTTAAAGGAGTACTTTGGGGGAAAAATTAAAGTTACATGATTTTCCACTTACCCCAAATGCAGTCGATTAGCCAAATGTCCACATTTTGCTTCCTTTGTTTAGAACTGGAGCTGCTAGGCTCTTCATATATTTGCCGTTTATGATTGGCTAAAATGCCATGGATACACATTTACGCTGAAACTGGAACGACTGTCTTTCCCGTACCGTTACGCTTTTAAACACTGGGAGGCTGGAACATAGGGATGAGTTGTAAAACACCAGTTTCTCTACAGTGAAGCGTTTCACGTCAAACCACTCTGAATAACTTCAATCACATCTCAACCGCTGGATAATGCAGAAACTTTGTAAAATCGGTGTAAGGTCCTCCTATTAATGCTGCCTCTTTGGAGAAATGCCTGTATGTAGTGACCTTTTGTTTCTGTCTTGACCTGCTCCTCATGTGGCCTTCACCTTTTCAGGCTGCTTGATGTCATCCACACAGAAAATAAGCTTTACCTGGTGTTTGAATTTCTTCACCAAGACCTCAAGAAGTTTATGGACTCCTCAGTCACTGGAGTCACGCTTCCACTTGTCAAAGTGAGTGGCTTGCACAGATATGCTCTCAGCGTTACTGCGGATTCAGCTTGAAGGTCTACCTCCTACACACTTAGATATGATGGTTCTTCAAGCATTCTTTAGTAAAGAAAATGGTTCTATGTAGAACTATGAACACTCAAAGGGTGTTCATGGCTCTATATAGAAAAGGTTCTTCTAACGTAACAAGCCTAACATTGTAACCTTTTTGGTGCTATATAGAACCCTTTTCGAAAAGGTTCTGTATGTAGCATCATCTACAGCGCATTCTCAGTCAATCTGAAGAACCCTTTCATGGCGCAAAAAGCCCTTTAATTATTCACTTTACTATTCTACAATTAAGAGTCTGAATTATTTTAAAAATGCAATAATGTGACAAATAGTGGAATATACATAATAAAAGCAAGACACATGTATTTTGGTAGGAGTCCATCCTAGGTATCCATTAGATTAGCCATTTTATTTGATGGGTATAAAAAAACAGTATTTACCGTCTAATGGTGGCAGTTGAAGTCACCTTTTGGTTGCCAGCTATTTAATACTGTTAGCAACGGTCATATCAGTTCTCTCAACTTTTTATTGCAAAGAATTATATGCAAAGAACTTGCGTTGGTGTACATTCTCCTCTTCCAACACCTCCAGAACACAGCCACATCTTCAGCTTCATGTCGCCCAATAATCTCAAGGGAGCCTAAAGGAAAAGAGAAATTAAGAAACATTATTTCATTCAGTTCTTGAGGGGGAAAATATAAGGGTGCATGAGGATTTCACTTAAGCAAACCCTTAATTTCACATTTTTATTTTATTTCATTTCTGTGCAACACACTTAACCTTAAGAAATACTTATGGGTAATGTTAAGAGAAAATTAAATTCAAGGTGTTTTATGCCACCAGGCATTTATTTTATTTTAACGTTTGACAAAGGTCAGATCATTTTATTTTGGCCAGAAAATTGAGTGCATGCTTTTTATTATCTGTTGTCTGTATGTGGGCTGTTTCAACACTCTGTATAAACATTAATGTGCCTTTGTGTGTCCTCAGAGCTATCTGTTCCAGCTGCTGCAGGGCCTGGCGTTCTGTCACTCTCATCGGGTTCTGCACAGAGATCTTAAACCTCAGAATCTGCTCATCAATGCTCAAGGAGAGATCAAACTAGCTGACTTTGGGCTGGCCAGGGCTTTTGGTGTGCCAGTACGGACCTATACCCACGAGGTGATTAGTACAGTATTCTATATAAATAAATATATATACACACACACATATGAGAGGGACTGTGTTATTGCGAAATATCACAGCCGTAATGTTATTCGCGATAACACACGACCTCGAGTGTTCTATTGCTTTTATACAACAGTTAAATAAATAAAGTAAGAAGTAAACAAATTGGGCCATGAACGTATCATTTAATATGTTTTAACGAGCTCTGCTCACTCGCTGCACAGCCAGCAGTTCGTTCTCCAGCTCCACACAGACCAACTGACAGTTTGGGAATTTGGTGTAGTGTCATTGTCAGAGTCTGACCAAATCGGCTGTCGGTCAAATGTGATCTTTAAAGTATCCATTTTCAGTTTGTGCACAAAGTAAGAAGTTAAAACATTCAAATGGTTTGAGCGTCTCCTACAGCTGTCAAAGTCGTTGCTTAGCAACGGTGTCTCAGCGGAGTGATAGTGTTTGTTAAAAAAATGTGATGTTATGGCGAAATAACAGCACGGTCAGAACGCTTCTCAACCAATTAGCTAGCGTGGCCAGAACTAATGTGTGTGTATGTGTGTGTGTGTGTATGTATATCAGGCTTGCTCTCATAAACAGAACTGTAGAAACCAGTCCAGTTAATTTCATTGTCTCTCACATTTCATAGCATAAAATCTAACTACATGCGATATTGTGTCAGAACCTTTGTATTGAAAAAAATATTAAAGTGCATATTGTCACACCCCTAATTTGTACTGTTTTGACCTCAAGGTTGTTACTTTGTGGTACCGAGCTCCAGAGATTCTCCTGGGATGTAAATATTATTCCACAGCTGTTGACATCTGGAGTTTGGGATGCATTTTTGCTGAAATGGTAAGAGATCACTAGGCGTTCACGGAATGTTGCGTGAATGTGTCTGTACAGTTCATGTACTGAATGTCAGAGTGTGAAGGCTCCAAATTGTGTATGTAACTTTGAGGTGAAAGGATTTGGAAGTGAACTGAGGAACTGACAGTGATAAACAGGGAAAAATAATCGATTCTTTGATACGTTGTGAATTTTTCTTAAAATGATTCTGCGTTGAACCTCAGACTTTACATAGGCTTATGTGTGAATGCTGTCTATGAAAAATGTTGACAGCACAAAAAAATAAACAGTGTAGCTGACATTAAAACGTGTATTATCCAGAGAGTGATAGTTGTGTTGACTTGTTTGTTGTCAGATTACTCGGAGGGCATTGTTTCCTGGAGATTCGGAAATTGATCAGCTTTTCCGGATTTTCCGAACACTGGGGACACCTGATGAGTCAGTCTGGCCAGGAGTGACCTCCATGCCTGACTACAAGCCTTCCTTCCCAAAGTGGGCACTACAAGACCTAGCTAAAGTTGTGCCCCCTCTGGATGAGGATGGCAGAGACCTTCTTGGGGTAAGAGATTCAAGCCTTGTTTCTGTTTACTCATTGTTCATTTTGTGAAAGTTTGCAATTTTGGAAAAAAAATTTGGTATTTATTAGTAATTGAACAGTAATTTCGACAGTATTCAGACTTATGTGCACTCAAACGGCTAATGACAGGTTAGTACTATGAACTTTTTTAAAATATATTTTCAGGACGGGGTGCACAGTTTGGTGATGTATCTGATTACACTCATCTGTTAATTGCTAGGTTTAGTGGGATGTGTTTGAGTAGGGACATTACCAGACTGTGCCGGAAAATGTTGGTTCATCATGGGACGCTGCATTCAAAACAAGCTGTTTTTGCAGCTTTGTTTTTATGTGGATCATTCCACCAAAACTGTTCAGAGCAGAGAAGAAAACACATTTTGCACTTTTAAGTGACTTGGACTTTAGACTAAAATCCTTTGCCTTTGAGTGACCCTATAACTAAATTATGTTTTTTGAATTGAAACAAGTGACTGAACATTCCATTTTGTCTTTACCAAAACAATCATAACACTGCTGAAACATTACCAAACGTTTCAGTAGTGACTGAGTAGCGGTGACAACTCATTTTGACCAGAACTCAAAAACGCTAGCCAAAACGTGACTAGCAAACACACCGCTGAACAGCTATACACACATGAAATCATACTATTTTCATTAAAACACAATGAAGTTTTCCTAATTGCAGAAAATGTGTTTCGGCAGTGACTATTCTTAACGTTCCTCACAAATTTTCAGACTTCAGGACACATTTACTTATAATGGGATCTAACTTAATTTTTTTTTTTTTTATTTAAAAAAACATATTTACTACATACATAACTACATATTTTATCTTCACTTGTAAAGAAGGAAAGATTTTTGGAAAAAATCAAAACAATTTAAATATTAGTTGTTGTTAAATTTAGGGGTTAGAGTTTTGTGACAGTAATAATCTCCAAATAGAAATTACCCTATAAATTTTGTATATGGTTAGCTTATCACTATATCCATTATTGCCTTGGGTTTATATAGATCATAATATAATATCTTTGTAAATGACTAAGTTTCTAAATATTTAATTCTTATTTATTTAGTTTTTTAACTGTAGTACAGTGGTCTTTATATGGATTCAAACTTTAGTAGAGTTTAGTAGAGCATCAAACCTAATTAAAAAAAAAAGTCATGATATGGGCCCTGTATCCGTAGTAATGAAGTACGATAACTTGGGTATTTCCACTCTGCTTTTCAGTGTTATTTTTTCTTACTTCTGCAGTTCCTGTACTGTTCTGGTAGACGAAAGCTTAATGATTACTTTTTTTTCTCTCCTCACAGCAAATGCTGAACTATGACCCCAACAAGAGAATTTCAGCCAAAAATGCCCTTGTTCATCGATTCTTCCGTGACGTCACCATGCCGATGCCTTCTTTGAGGCTCTAAGATGAAAAGAAGAGAATAAACAGACTCACACAGGCTGCAGCGGACCAGGACTCAAGTGTTCCTTTTCCTGAAGAATTTCTTTCTGTAACCCAGAGACTGCTTATCAGTTCTACATTCATGGACTCTGGTACTGTTTAAAAAAGGAAAACAGTTTTGCCAAAGTTGATTTTCAGTGGAGAAAGTTCTTAATGATTCAAGCCTTTCTACCAGCTTAAGTACGTCTGCTCAGGGCTGTATTTTTATACTGTGCAGATGAGACCGTTTCTCCAGTTCTTTCTAAGAGGTGACATTCCAGTACTTGGTGAACTGCATATTCAGGAATTAGTTGACTCTGTGTGTGTTTAAAAAAAGAAAATCTCTTTAAACAATCTTATTATGCACCAGCTTCATTCATATGAATATTTATTTTGGACGGCTAAAACATTTTCGATTTCAAGTTCAGAATATTTTTGTAATTGGTGATTTTATGCCTAGTTAGGCAATTTTATCCATGTTTGCTAAGTATACATAAATTTGTTTTAAAAAAATGCTTATTTTGAAAACTTGTTTTTACTCATGTTCAGCATACTGACCAGCATTTAAGCTTGCTCAAAGCGTGCATTAAAATGGAGGTAAAAAGCTGTTTTACGACAGGGGTGTTTCTTAGAAAATTTCTTAAATAAAGCTGTATATAGCATTTTACAAAGAAAACAAGTTTTCTTCATTGGTGGACAAATATTCAGTCCTTAAAGGGAAACTTCACTGATTTTCAGACTAATGTTTATCTGCTGCATCTGTATTGTACAGCCAATTACTGAGGAAAATAATTTAGACAAGTTCCTTTGTACAATCCCATTTCCAGAAGAGTTGGGACTGTAAATAAAAACAAAATTCAATGATGTGCAAATCATTTAAACCCAATATTTAATTGAAAATAGTACAAAGACAACAAATGAAATGTTGAAATTTTATTGTTTTTCAAAAAATATATGCCCATTTTGAATTTCATGCCAACAACACGTTCCAAAAAAAGTTGGGATGGGGCAACAAAAGGGTGGTAAAGTTGTGTCATTCCTAAAACACCTGGTGGTTGATTGGCAACAGGTCAGTAACATGAGTTTAAAATAGCATCCCAGAGAGGCTGAGTCTTATTTTCAGTGGTGACAGGACTGCAGGCAGGCCAGTTTAGAATTTCAAATGTTGATTCGTCAGACCACAGGACACTTATCCACTTCCCCTCATTCTGTTTTAAATGAGCTCGGGCCCAGAGAAGGTGGCAGCGTTCCTGGATGCTATTTATATATGGTTTCTTTGCATTTAAGAGTTTTAATTAGCATTTGTGGATGCAGTGCCAAACTGTGTTCACAGGCCGTGGTGATTTCCACTACAGAATCATGTCTGTTTTTAATGCAGTGCCACCTGAGGGCCCAGAGATCATGGCCAGCAAATACTGGTTTTTGGCCTTGTCCCTTACACACCGAGGTTTCTCCAGATTCTATGAATCTTTTAATGTACTGTAGATGATGAAAGCAAAGGTTGTCTGTGTTACGTTGAGAAACGCTATTCTTGAATTGTTGCACTATTTGTTCATGCAGTCTTTCACAGAGTGATGAACTCCTCCTTATCTTTACTTCTGAAAGACTCAGCCTCTCTGAGATGCTCTTTTTATATCCAATCATGTTACTGACCTGTTGCCAATTAACCACCAGGTGTTTTTTGTTTTTTTGTTTTTTTTTAGCATGACAACTTTACCAGCCTTTTGTTGCCCCCATCCCATCTTTTTTTGGAACGTGTTGTTGGCATCAAATTCAAAATGGGAAAATATTTCTCAAAAAACAATAAATTTCTCAGTTTCAACATGTGATGTGTTGGCTTTGTACTATTTTCGATGAAATACAGGGTTTAAATAATTTGCACATCATTGAATTTTGTTTTTATTTACATTTTGCACAGCGTCCCAACTCTTTTTGAAATGTGATTGTACTTAGAATATACAGATGAGCGACTAAATTTTCAGAATTTCTGAGTAGTGAAATGGTTAATCTTCAAAGTGTTTAATACATCAAAACCTGATTCATGTCTCTACAATGAACTGTTCCACATCAAACCACTCTGAATGAAAGACCCTACTTTCCACATGTAAAGTTCTCATACAGGACTTCTGTATAATTAGAAATGCTTTGTTCTAGAGAAACCGTGACCCAGAAGGATAAGCGGTTTAGATGATGTATGTATGTATGTATGTATGTTCTAGAGAAACTTACTGAGTCAGAATTGTTCAGAGTGGGGGTGATAGGAACCGGACATCCGAAGAGTTTAATGCCTCTAAGAGCTACACCACAGAGTTATTATAATAAGTGGTTATGAATATGCTGCCTGATGTCTGACATATTGCGTTATGGTAGTTTTGTGGTAAGATTTTGGCAATTTTTAACAATTTTTGACAATTTTTAAACCCATTCATGGTGGAGAAACACATGAAGCACTTTGCAAGGCAAAATAGTGCCTGAAGAAAACTGTCTTTTTCTGGATTTGTCACAATTTTACCATCATCAGCATGTCATATAAAACTCGGAAGACTCGTATAGGTTCACTGGTGGATTTGGATAGTAAATAAAATGGCTATATTTGGGTTGAAGACATGGTGACCCCTGGTTCCTATCACTAAGAAATCCAAGTCTAAGGTTCTCTAGAACTAAGTGTTTCACGTCATACCACCAGATTTGTTTTTTGTCGCGTCTCGACAACTGAATTGTGCAGAAATGTTGATAAATCTGCCTTTTAAGCAGTTAACATCCTACTATGCTCGCTCATGTATAAAGATGTTGAGCATGTTCAGCAGATCCTGAATTTGGATCAAGAGGAAAAGATCTAAGTGACTTTGTAAGATGGCTCATCAGAAGCAGACAGATATGAAAAACTGCACTGACCACTTGGGCCACCAAGCCAATGAGTTTGGCTAGAATTATAGATTATAGTTCTCTGTAGAGGATGTCTTAACCTATTTTCAGTTAGAAAATGAACAAAACAGGTCATTTGTCCAGGGACACAAACTTTTGCATACGACATTAAATATGTTGGAATAACAAGTCATAAGTCTTTGTAGAAGTCTACATTTTGAGGACAAAATGGTGAGAAAATGTTATTTTGAGATTTTTTTTTCATATCCCTGTTTTATGAAAAATTAACAGCGATTACAAAATTCAGGTTTGGAATTTTCAAGAAATTGGAGCGTGGATGGTTTTGTTTACAGCTGTCTGGCTAACGTTGCAGAAAAAAATATTCAGATGTGAGTAAAAAATGCAGTCATTGAAGTGCTTTGTGCTCAAAAGCTAATGAAGCTGAATTGTGCTACTGCAGAGAAGCAAAATAATTTGCACACACACACACACACACACACACACACATCATCTAAACCGCTTATCCTTCTGGGTTGCAGGGGGAGCTGAAGCCTATCCCAGCTGTCATTGTGCAGAAGGCAGCAAAATAACTCATTAAAAATAAATAAGACTGTTAAGCCATTTTGGGACGCTGTCTAAGGAATTAAATATTAAATATTAAAATCCTTCTTTAAGATTAACACTGAAAACTGAAAAATATTTATTGTTTTAATTTCAATTTATAAATTAATATAATTTCATAGACAGTGTCCCAAAACGACTTATGTTTATGGTTCATATGTATGTATGTTAGTTTGCTTCTCTACATTGGCACATTTCAGATTACAAGCACAAATAAGTAAATAAATACGATCGTTAATGTAAGCCATTTTGGGACACTGTCTATGGAATGATATTAATGTTTAAATTAAAATTAATCTTAAATCGCTAAAATTATCTGTGCTCATCTTGAAGATTAACGCTGAAAACTGAAAATGTATTATCTTTTTTTTGCAGACCTTTTGCAGATGAAATACAATAAAAAATGTAAAATGTCTACATTTTATTGATTTAATACGAATTTAATACATATTTTGTAAAAGCTCAAAATTAACGCTACTTCAGAAATTCTTGAGTTCTATTTACGGCCTCTGGGTGGCGCTACTGTTCTGATTCCGTAGCGCAGCTTCCCGCAGCAGAAGGAAACACACTCAAGACGGAAAAGCTTCCAAAAATGGCTGAAGTCGTTGAGCTCCAAAAACTGAAGGTAATAAATACATTAAACTGGGTTTTGCGCCCTTTTTTGCGCTTAAATTCATGTATAGTTGTTGCGTTTAAACACGTTCCGGAGTGAACTGAGCGTTAAGAATGTCTGGGCTGTTTGAACGCTAACCTGCCTTAAGAAAGCTAACCTAAGCTAACGGTCGGTCTTGCCTTTACAGCCCATTTGTAGACCTTATTTAATATATTTTATTTCATAAAATGCTTTACGTTGTTGGCCTCAAAGCTGTTAACTGAGAAACACGAAGGAACATAAAGTCCTAAGACTCAGCTAGCTCACTCAGCTAGCTCGTTTGTAGCCACCTGGCCGTATTGTTTGCGTTGCAATCCGTTCGAATTTTCCGTTCCACCTTAAATGGTGCCTCAGCTCCAATCTGGCAAAAGCACGTGTGATATAATGTAACTGCGTCTGTTTAAGGTGGAACGGGAAATTTGTTAACTGCTGCACAGTTTAAGGTTAAAGGATAATTCGCAAAAGAAGCCAGCTTTAGCTAAGCTAGCTTCGTTTTCTGTTATCTCCTGTTTACAGAAGGTACATTTTTTTTGTGATGAGTGAGTAAAAGTAACTCGCCTTTTCATCTGTGTCAGATAAAAGTTATGTAAGATCTAATTACGAAAGTTAGGGACCTTAACGTTTCAGCCCTGAGCTAAGCTCTAACAACAAGGACTCTGAGAAACGTGGAGATTGTCCTCGCTGCAGAACCTGAAGTCCAGGGGGTTCGGCTGGATCCAACTCCTCCCACGTCGTGTTTTAATTGGTCTGAACTGGAGTGGAGCTGATAAAATGGACAGTGAGTGTAGAAACAAGGTAGAATGGGCTGATAAAGTGGCTTATCAGGGTGTATAACCTTTTTTTATATGTTTTTTTAGGCATATTGAGTCATTTTTATTAGACTTATGGAAATGTGTGGCAGTAATACCAAATCCTTTTAAATGTAAAAAAAAAAAAGTAATTACAAAGGTTTTTTATTATGAAATTCCAGGATTTAGTTGATAAAACACAGTTGTGTGGGTTATTTTGACCTGTCATATGTGCATTCTAGTGTTTAAAAGTGTTTAAAAGTGTTCAGCGTTTTCAACTGGAACCCGTCTATCATAAGTACACTTGAGATGAAGGCCTACCAGCTTGTGAAAAAAGCTTTTCGAGTTTTGACAAATGAGTGTGAACATCGTGAATCTTGAGCGATTATAAAGGCTGTGTTGTGGCATTCAGGATGGAGCAACATCGAGAAAAAAAAAACAAAAACACCAGCAACACCTGCGGGTTTTACCACAGGTAAAAACGCGACAGGATAGACCAATGAAATAAGTCGTCGGCGGAAAACGTAACTGACATGTAGAGCGATAGAAATGCGATGATTTTAGACCAATGAAGTCTGGTTCCTATCAGCACCACTGTGAACGATTCTGAATTAGTAGGTTTCTCTAGAATGGAGCATTTCACACTAAACCACTCTGAATGACTCTGTTTCTTCGGCATTTAATTATGCAGAAACTTTTAAAAATCGGTGTAGTTTCCCTTTAAGTTCTGTATACGAACTTTTCATGTAGAAAGTAGAGTCTTTCATTCACAGTGGTTTGATGTGAAATTATTCCTTGTAGAGAAATTTATCAGATTTCTTTATAGGAACCAGGCTCACAAAATCTACACCACAAATATATACAGAAAATTTTATTTTGTCCAAAATGACCAGTGAACCTATGACTTTTGAGTTACTGTAAGTAATGTTGATATTAGTGAAATAGTGGTAAATTTGGGCAAAAAAATCTTAAGTTTGGTTAACTGTATGGTTGACTGTTACGAAAAGAATTTTCATAAAAAGAAAAACTGTTGCGGTAAAGAATCGTTTACCGCTGGTTTAAAAAATGTCATTCATTGATTTATTTCATTTTATTTATTTCATATTAGCATTCCCACACATGCCCTTGGCAGTGTTACTAGACACAGTGAAATATCAATATTTTAGTATCACCAAAGCATTAAACTCACATGGAAATATCTTGTATTGCTGCACAGTGTGTCTGTTTGTCAGCTGCTTGTTGGGTACTAGATTTTGGTAACCAGCACTATTTAAAAAGTCTTCAGTGGCAAGATAAAAACGATGGAAATTGAAGCTGAAAGGCAGCCAAACTGTCACTTGTACTTGCCTGTGAATGTCAGTTCTGATTTTCTGTAAATTCTTCCTGTATTTATTTATTTTTTTATTTCTCTCTGTCTCTTCTCTACTTAGTTGGCTGAGCTAAAGCAGGAGTGTTCACTGAGAGGGCTGGAGGTAAAAGGAAACAAAGGTGATCTGATTGCCCGGTTGCAGCAATACCTAGAAGAACATGGTACGTGTGGTGTAAATTTGTCATATGTCATGTCTTTCAGAGCTTCACAGCATGCGTTTAGTTACTGTACGTTGAATTGCTTTTTATTGAGTGTGTGGCACGCTGATTTTGACACGTAGTTATTCAGAGTATAGATTGTTAATATGAATTAACATGTTTCTCTTGTCAGTTTGCAATAATGTAACAGATCAAACAGAAAGCTGTTTAAACTGCAGAACAAAAAAATACAACTTATCAGAAGCCATACTGTGGGAATAAAGCATTTTTATTTTATCTAAGACTTATGCCACTTTAAGCTAATTTGTATGGAAAACATTCTATTGTTGACGGGATCTGCCCCCCCGAGGATGTCGGATCAAATCAGCCGTGCCTGCCTTTATATTGTTGCTTTAATTGCGATTTTCAACTGGGATTCAAAATTTTTTGTAATGACTACAAAAAATGTTTTCAGAGGAAGAAGCAAATGAAGAGGAGGAAGTATTAGAGGAATACACAGAGGTGAGTGATGTTTTTAATACATCTTTAATGTAAATACAAATATCATTTTACAAATGACCTTGAGTGATCATATTTTTATATTGGAGCGAGTGTACCTTCATCCGCAGCACACCGTTGCCAGTATCTCTTAGGATAATACGACCTCATTAATGTGATTAAACTAATGATTGATATTAGCGTTTGAAACATTGATGTACATACTGATGAGCCAAAACATTGACAATAACAGTGAATGCGTTTATATGCACTTAATAATCTGATAACTTCAGAAAATCAGATTTTGTCAGTAATTTGTTCAGCCTGTTTACATGCACTTCGGTATTATGATAATGGGAAAACTCTGGGTCTACATGAGTCAGGCAGTGACTGGATTTCTGCTCTGCAGTAAAACCCACCAATAAACTCACAGAATAAGATGCGATGTAAATGTAATGTGTAATTTGTTAAGTGCAAGCAATTTAATGATTATCTCATAACAACTGCATGTCAAGGTCTGGCATATATTAGACCACAGGTCAGCAACATTTTACTGCCCTGTTGCGACTCCACAGCAGAATTAGATTTTTAGGTAAAAGTAAAATAATCCTTCTTTGCAGTAAAATATAGCTCTGCTGATCGTTCTAACACCGTTTTAACAATAAATGGTCTAAAACGCTGGAGTTAATGTAGCCTACAACTGCTAATTCACCCTTTAACCCTGAAATGCAGAAAACAAACTCGCTTAGCTAGTAGCTAGCAAAAAGTCAAAGAGAAATATTTAAGATGGACATTGATGATTTGGAGATGAATGTTTGGGTTTATAATCACTCCAGCTGGTTTTCTGATACTTTTAATCTGCAACAAGAAACTGTAAAACACTACAGCGTCGCGAATCTGAAGTCAGATTCTCGTTTGCCAGCTTCTCGTTTGAATTTTCCTGTTCCACCTTAAATGGTGCAGCAGTTACATTTTGGCGCCTCAGGCACCATTGTAGGTGGACTGGAAAAATTGGAACAAGAAGCTGGTGAATGAGAAGCGACTTCAGCCTCAAAAAAAATGTAACGTTGAGAGACATTTTACAAGAAACTATTGTACTTGTTTCCTGTCGGAGATGCGAGAAAACCGTCTTAGTGCTAAACCTTAAAGCAGAGCAAAGTAAGTCTATGTTTTCATTAATATTATATTTTTAGTCTATGCTAGTACATCAGCACATACTGAGACATATTTACGCCAAGATGGTAAAATGAATATAAAATGTTGTGGCTCCCAAAGTGGTTTGATTTTTGTTGAAAGGACAAAATGGATCTTCTCAACATTTGGGTTGCTGACCTCTGTACTAGACGGTAAGAGAACAGGTGATTCTCATAGACCTGAGCAGCTTTGACAAGGGCCAAATCGTGTCTACATGACTGGATCGGCACATCTCTGAAATGGCAAGGCTTGTGGAATGCTCCCGGTCAGCAGTGGCGAGAACCTACTGACAGTGGTCAGAGGAGAAATAAACGTGGCGATTGGGTGTTGAGTTCCTAAAGCTCATCAATGCACGAGGACAATGAAGGCTGTTGGTCTGGACTGAAACCGACAGAAGGGCTGCTGTGGTACAAGTCACTTTTTCAAAAGATGGTTACAGGCGAAATGTCACAACACCCAATGCATCACTTCCTGCTGTTTATGGGGCTGCGTAGCCACAGGCCGGTCAGAGAACCCTTGTTAACCCCTGTCCACCAAAAGTACCTACAGTGGGCACGCAAGCATCAGAACTGGACCTTGGAGCAAGGGAAGAAGGTTATCTGGTCCGTTGAGTCCCGTTTTCTTTTGCATTACGTGAGCGGCTGGGTATATGTGCACCTTTTACCTGAGGAAGTGATGGCACTGTGGGAAGAAGACAAGGGAGTATGATGTTCTGGACCATGTTCTGCTGGGAAAGTCCATGAATTCACGTACACGTCAGTTTGACATGTGCCACCTACTTGCATGTTGTTGTAGGCCAGGTGCACCCCTTAATGGCAGTGGTATTCTTCAGTGACTGTGGCCTCTTTCGGCAAGATAATAACTGGCCACACCCCTCACATTTGCCCATATTTATCAGAGTTCTCAGAGTATGAATACTGATCTGGTATCAGTTTATGCCTTTCACAGTACACTTTATAGGACTACACAGATTGATGAGACCTGACTTTAGATCAGTTTATTTACTTTGAGATGCTTAATAAATGTGGGCTGTTGTTTGTGAGAGGGTTGAGGAACATTAAAAAGAAGTCAATAGCCTTCCAATTCCCCAGATTTCTTTCTGGTCAAGCATCTTTGGGGAATTTTCTGGAACAAGATGGCTGATCTGCAGCGACTCTACCTAACAACTTACAGTGCCAGATACCGCATGATGGAGGTATACACTCCACGGTATACACTAATTTTCAGTGCTGTGTGGGGGAGCAGGACGAAGCACACATGAAGAGAAATTCAGCAAATTAACGAATAGCCTAAATAAAGCAGAATGATCACTAAATCATACATAGAAATAATATAAAATGATGACAGTAAAACAATTAAATTCTAAAGCAACCTTTCACGTAAACACACACATTCTCGTAGCTTACAAAGACGGCGGAGCCTTCAGTCCGACAGCCACAGCTGCCCGGCAAAACGCCAAAAATACCTGTTCTGTGGTTTAATTCCTGCTTTGTGTTTACTGGTAATAAATGGCGTTTGGTGAGCCTGATGACCATGACTGCCGTGTTATTTCAGCAGAGAACAACATATTTGTGAATAGACTGAGTCAGATATGGGATATCCGTTCGTCTTGATGGAACTGCTCAGGTGGGAGTGGGACAAACGTTTCAGTTGCGGGCTGGAGCAGGACAAATAATTCCAATTTTCTTGTAGAGTCCAAAGTTTGGCAGTTCGGAGCTGTTTTGACATCATGCGGAGCACCAAGAGCATATTAGGCAGGCGGTCATATGTTTTGGCTCATCTATGTGTCATAAGACTAAATGGTGTATTATAAAATTATCAACCCTTTTGCGCCATGTTCTACACAGGGTTTGGAAGTTCTTTGCGTCAGCTCATCAGATAATTGCTGTGCTCTTCATGAGCCGAATCAAGTGTGTAAAAGCTGATTATAATGGTATGTGGGTGTAGTTTGGCAGTAATATACATGTGTTTTAGGAGCCTTCCCCGAAAGCTGAAGAACCAGTCGAAGAACAATCAGTCGTTGCACCTGTAACGTGAGTATTATGAGACAATACCTTGAAATTCAAAACAAAAGGTGCTTATTTTTTGTTATATTCTGATCACAACAGAAATTGAGCTTAGTGCATTCGTAGCTGAAAGGGTTCACAAGAATACAGCAGCAGAAATGGAATTTTTGTCCAGCAGAGGGTGCTGTGGCTCTGACTAGTCTCATGCAGACTCACTATGCAACACTTTCTGTGTTGAGGCTGTTAAATAGACCATAAACCAGAGTGCCAGAATCTCCCTTGTTAAATGTGGTAGCAGTCTTGTTCTAATAACATTCCATTCTTGTGAAAGTCGTAATAAGAGTCTGAATAATGGAGTCCAGTATGTTAGACTGGGGTTAAAGCATATATAAACCTAGCAGGTTTTAAAGCAGGGTTGGGCTCCTGTGCCTTCACTTCATGCCAACTTAATGTATGCTTTGTACTATTTTTTTATTTATTTATTTATTTTTTCCCCACAGGGAACCCAAGAAAAATGTTGTCAAGATCACACTTGCATCATCAGTTGATGAGGTATTTTGACCGAAGCATGCAAGCATTTCAGTCTCTAAAACAGAGGCACACAGCTCTTATACTACACAAATCTAGCACTCTTAAAGACCTGAGTGGATTTTTTATATTTCTAAGCCAAGTCAAATCAGGTGTGTCTCTAACCCTAACCCTAGACCCAACTGATATGAAAATGTTAGGGAGAGATGCAGATTTTAAATGGCTAAAAAAATCTGTAAACTGATGTCAATGTTAGTTTTATTTTGCTCCAATAGTTTGGACTGAATTTAGCCTGTATGTCTGTCAGAGAAGTGACAAAATGGTTACTGTCACTTTAACAGTTTCTGTAAAGATTGACGTGCATAAGAAACCAATTAAAATCCTAATTGAGGAGGGCTTTTATGTCGGAGGGTTGTGCCAATATAGCGCATGGCAGTGATTTGTGGGACCTTATTGGTGGAAATTTTGTCGATACTTTCTATCAGCTTATATTAGCACAGACTTGTATATCAGTTGGATCCAAGCACACACCCTCAAACACATAACCCCAAAATTTACTACATTTATCCTTGGTTGCATAAACAAAATGAGCCCATGCTAATTTCACCAACAGTTTTACAATTTCGTCTTTGACGTTACTGTATAATCAATAGTTTTAACAACCTGAGGAAAAATGGTTAATTTGCAGTTAACTAACCAAAAGTATCAATATCATCTATATCAGTAATCCAGTACAAAAAGGGATGTACCTGTTTTACATGCACATTGGTATAAACAAATGCTGCTACTATTTCATGTTCCATTTTAAAACTCATTGCACTGTGCTTTCGTTTTCCACCACTGACAGAAAATAAACAATACAAAACAGGTAGTGCAGTAGCCTCTGAACAGCATCTAAATGTTGTTTTAGGAAAATGATCACCCTACACAATCGCATCATTTACCCTCTTAAAATTTAATGAATTAAAGAAAGAAATTGTTTTTTGCGTTTTATTCTTCAGAGTCCTCCTAATTTTAATACCATAATGTTTGCTCAGTAGGGGGAGCAGTGCACTACAAACACAGCCATTGGCTCTCGAACTGGTGAATGTTGTTGTTTTAGTGGCTGCCTATCAAAATATCTGCATGATTTTATTTTATGTAAATGAGGTAGGCTGGCACTTGAATTAACGCGCTGTGGCTGATTCATCATTTTCACTAAAAGTCTCAGCTTGTTTTTATGTTGTATGAAAGTTTCCTGAATTGGACACAGAGTTCATACGTCATTGAAGGCGCCCAGATTGCTGCCATTGTTCTTCATTAGGAAAACATTTGGGAAAAAGCCTAGTAGCATACAGCTTATAGCTGTGATTTGACAAATGAGTGATCTTTTGTGATTGTATTGCCTATCATGTAACCTCAAGGCCTATCTAAGGCTGAGGGAAGTCTTACTTGCTTGGTTTTCTTATGTTTATCTTGTTTTTCTTTCTTTGTATGGTTGTGTAAGTTAGTATGTGATAGTCTCTCATGTTCTCACCCTTCTCTTGCAGAGATTGCAGAAAAGGGCAGAACGCTTTAATCTGTCTCCAGGTGCAGACAACAAGAAGGCTGCACGAGCTGCAAGGTAAGGACTAGATGTTGCAGTAGATACAAGTGAATTTTTCCATGCAGTTTATTATTGTTAATTTGGAGCAGTCCAACCCATGTTCTCCCAAGTGCACTATACAAAACAAACCAGCAGTGAAGTAATGATCACATAATTGTAGCACCACCTGCTGGCTTCAAAGCAGATACAAGATTTTCTAATAGCAGAAATGTAGTGTTAACCTTACATTTCAGATGAGCTTGAGCTCACAGAAGTCAGAAGTGTTTCTGGACGCTGTTTGGCGTTTGACTTCCACTGTGCATAGTACAGTCTTAACTTGCATTTGTGGATGCAGCGACAGATGGTGTTTACTGGCAATAGTTTTTTAAAGTATCACATGTCCGTCACGGAAGCATGCTTTTTTTTATGCTTTGCCATCTGAGGGATCGAAGATCATAGGCATTCATTTGTGGTTTTCAGCCTTTTTCTTTATGCCCAGAGATTTCTCTGGATTCCTTCAATATTTTGGTGTTATTAACTGTAGAGGATAAAGTACGTAAAATCTTTGCGATCTCTGGCTGAGGAACATAATTTTTAAACTGTGGAATTTTTGCTAGTGTGTTTTTGGCGAAGTATTGAGCCTCAACCCACCCTTGCTTATAAAGAACCAGGCCTTTCCTGGATGTTTCTTTTAAACACAAGCATGATTGCATTAAATTTTACAGAATGTTTTGACAAAATAGGCATTTTGTACTACTGCAGTGTCTACATGTAATGGCTACTGCGTTAGGTGACAAATTATTCACAAACTACTGCACATCAAAACTTCATTTTTCTGCTGATTTAGTCTGCTGGACTTAACAGTAGAGAAAAGAAAGCAAATGTCAGCATTGATAGCTTAGTATGCTGTACGTGATTTGACATCTTGCATGAACTACAGTGACATAGTACTGACATTTTAAAGAAATTCAGCACTTTCTTTATACAAAATTTGGGTCTTTTTTTGTCTATCAGGTTTGGATTGCCAGAAACACCAACAGCGTCCTCCAAAGGTGAGTCGGCAATCCTGTTATTACTGTGTATTAAAAAAAATGATTGTTTTGTTTGTACAAATTTGCTGCTGAACAGTAATTTTTCAGTTGAAAAGAATTTTGCATTTTGAGCAGACAAGTAAGCTTAATCCAAAAGTATATTACTTTTGATACTTTTAATACTTCAACATTTTCATTTATCATTTCAATAAGAGTTCACATGAACTGAACATGAAATTCATGTAATTTCCAGTGTGTACACATTTTACAGTTGTCATCACTGAAGTCCAGTGAGAGCAACAGCGTCTGCATGTTCCAACCAGTGAGAGTGTATATATGATATATATTATATATACAGTCAGTGGTTCAGCTCCTCTGTGATTCTAGCCTTTCACTCTTGTTCATACAGTTTGCAGATATCTGTTTCAGTGGAGTCTCTCAAGGGGAACTGGAGCTCAGCTGTACTGCTGCTTTTGTTAGTTTGCTGCTGGTTGATTTATCCATAGTTGTTCTGTGAGCACTATCCAGCGTAGTCTGCTGAAGGTGTTGAATGTATTCTTTTGAAAGCCTTTTAAAGGCTTATTTGAACAAGAGAGTTACAATCACAGGTTCTATCATAGTAACATACAGCGCGCTACAGCTGGGCTTCAGCCTGCACTACATCGGGTTGTTGGAAAGGTCAAGCTAGGAAAATGCATTAACGCTGTAAAAGAAAAGTTAATAGTTAATAATTTTTTGCACTAGTCTATTATTAACATGCCAACTTTGACAGACCTGATGCTTTTGATTTGAATGCTACTGTTCTGTTTTTACAGGAACCTCTGCTGTTTCGAAAGCAAACGTAAGTATGGACTTATTAATACTTGATTGGTATCAATATAGCTATTGGTGTGTAGTTTTTTTTTTTGTTTTTTTATCTTTGTTGGACTTAACAGAGCAGCCATTGGTCCAACTGGAATACAGTAATTAGAAGCCATTCATCTACACTCTATAATCACATTGGCTATGTCCATTTTGGTTTTAGTGTACATGCATTTAGTAGACATAACAGAGACCTTAGCATGCTAGCACTCTAGATAGCCTTGTTGGTGAGTCTAGAGTGGTAAAGTAGCCAGTATAGAGTAGCATGTATTTACGTCTTTGTTTGCTTCCATATCTTGCATAAATTATATGTAATAAAGTATTATGCACACTCCGTTTCTCTACTTAAATGATTTAGCACCACTGTGTTGTATAGATAAAGCTAATAGAATTTAAATTGAATTTGGGTAGTGCAGTTTACCTTAGCACAGCTGATATAGTGTAATTCTACAAAATCCTCTTGCAAACTGAACTGTTCACACTGCTCTCTGTATCTATCAGGTTGATGTTGATATCTTAAAGAAGAGAGCCGAGCGTTTTGGCATGAATGTCTCTTCTGTTGCTAAGAAGGTATGTTGCTGTTCTGTAAAGACTACCAGAAATGTGTTTACTGCTGGTCACAGGAAATGGCAGAAACACTGAACACTGCATGGTACCCCCCATTATGTGTCATATTGAAGTTAATAGCCTGCCACTGAATTGTACTCTTCATTATGGTGCTTTCCACTGGAGCTCCAGTATGTTTTTACTATTTCTCTGAACAGAGGAAGTTGTGGTTGGTGAAGGGCAGAGGTAATAGACCATGGTTGCGGGTAAATGGGTTCCAAATGTGCAATAAGTGAGGAATAAATTGAATTATGTTAGCAGGACCTTGGAGTAGATGGCCATTTGTTCGGAAGTGAGCGGCACACACCTCGGAAACAGTGTCCGTTGCATAATGTAGGTAGTTTTTCTTTCTTGTGGGCTAACATGTAACTCTGCCACTTAAGCCACAACGTTTGGATTCCCAAGCCTCTGTTGGATTCACAACACTTGGTTCCAGTAGGGCTGAGTAATTTATTGAATTTTATTATTTAGTCATAGATTTTTGATAGAAGATTATGCAACATTTTGTGAATTTCACATTATGCATATTTTTACACATATTGAAGACCATGAGTCATGCGACCCCTCCTTGCTTCAGTAGTATGAATGTGTTAAGCCTCATTAGCAAAATGGAAACCTCAAGCAGTAACGTAACCCATAAAGCAGTAAGATAGTGACGGATCAGTGTTTGATTCCCCATTTAGGCAGGAATACAGGAAAGACTGCTAACACTGCATTTCTTTCTTCACGGCAGTGAAGAAGAATCGTCCCCATGACAGCAGTGGTGTACCACAGCTGTCAGGAGTACATTTTTTAGCCAAGATTTCGGATTTTCCACCTTTTGCTTTTTTCTGCGATGGAATAAGCCATTCTTTAAAATGTTTAAAAATTCTTTAAAATTCTTTAAAATATTTATTTATTTATTTATTTATTTATTTGAAAGTACAGGCACTAAATGATCACACCATTAGAAACATTAGTGTGTGTTAAAAGCATGTTTAGGATAAGATTTAAGTTAATCCAGACAGGCACTATGGTGGCACTATCAACAGGGCAACATTTACATTGTGCCGTTAGTTGCCGCTTTTTCAACATTTAAATGCAGCATAACCCTAAATTTACACCAGATAAAAAAGCACACATCCAGTTCACACTGCCACAGACTCAGCTCTGTAATGTAACCACTTTAGGCAGGAATATCAGCTCTATTTGCTTCTTTTTATGTAATTTTATTGTTGCACTGCAGGTTTGAAACACGACTAAACAAACAGCAGATTTGTTAAATGTGATGAAATTACAATCACAAGTTTTTCCTGCTGTTGTCAAAGAAAAGACTCACTGTGTAGCCACCGCACATCTGTCCACGACTATGTTAACTTGAACCCAGCTCTGTAAAGTCTCACACTTTTTTACTGAACCAACTGGCACGAATTGGTGAAATTTTTGTCTGTGCATTGATTTAGTAATTAGGTAAATTGTTTTTATGTTTAGAGGGAGGTGGGAAAAAGGACTGGTTTCTTCCTCCAATACGCTGACAGCATGATTGCATGACAGATGCCTTTGCTGCTTCACAGAAATTCCTTTTAGAAGCTTTCTCTGAAAGAACTGACCCAGTGTGGTCATAAATAATGGCTTTAGCTTCTTGACAAAGTAGCTTTGTGACAAGTATGGATGGCACAGACCAGACAGCTGTCATCCAGCAGGAGTCACTACAGTTATGAAAATTAGTGAGCCCCTGCCAGTGCAAACTCAACAGCTTAGAAACGTGGCATAGCTATGACAGTCAGATCTGACCTTGGATATGTGTTCCAGTATTTCAGGTCATGAAAGCATTTGTCTGAACGACACGCCAACAATGGCATTAAATAACCACAATGTACTAAATAAATACAAATTGTTCATATATGAACTTGTTTGATATGGAGGCAATGGAAGACGTAACGTTTGTAAAATTTCAAAACAGAAGTTGGACGTTGACACATTTGCAGCAGTTTCACCTCATAATACCCCTGTGGTTTAGTAATTAGTCCAAGTTATTCCCTCCCCCAGCAGCAAGTTATGTAATTCATGTGCAATGAAGCCAAGTCACTGAAGTATGCAGTTAAGGGGTCGTAGCAGCAGGGTGAGCTTGCAGGGACTTGCAACTGGTCGCACTGTGATACCCCCCAACCCGATCTGCAGTCTCATTTCCTTCTGGGTTTCATTGTAGTGGGGGGCAGTGGTGTCAGAGGGGCTTGCCTAATGAGGGGGCCCCGGGGATGGGTGCAGGGAATTGGGCACACTGACCTGCCTGGCGTCAGGGGAGTCTAGCGCAGACTGACGTGATTGTTCAAATTACTCATTAAGAATGCAGCATCAGGCAGAGCTGTTCTGGCAGCTGGTGGCAAGAGGGAAAGGAAGAAGGGAAGGATCATGAGGTGTCCTTAGAACGGGGGTGTGAGGGCGTAGCAGAGGTCTTTCACAGACGAGGATGAAGATGTGGGAATGGAAGAAGGCTGGGAGGGGATATTCACTCCAGTGCAGGACTAGGGTTGGCCAATTTAAGATGACATGATACCAGTGTCTTTCGTGATATTGATATTGAAACTTTGAGTATCAGCTGAAATTCATTGAGTATTTCTTGCTTAAAAGCTTTTTAAAATTGAAGCACATCACTTAAGATGAGCATCTAAAGGTAAGACTCATTATACTGTCTGCTAGCTCATGGGAAGAGAGGTACATAACTAACAAGATGAAACATTTGTTACAGGATTGGATTTTTTCCTTCAATACCCAGTCCAGCATTTTCTGCTGATATTGGCCAGATATTGATTTTTCTAATCAAATTCGGCAAAAAGAGACAATTATTATGAATTTCCCTACTCTGTAATCCTAATTGGGCTTCTTTAAAAAAAATCTGATAAATATTGTCCTCTGATTGTCGACAGGTTGAAAATAATGTTAAAAATCTTTCTTGCCTGTCTAAAAACCATTTACTTGGCACTGAATCAAATGATATGTGAGCATTCCTTAGAAACATTTCTACCTGGTGCTTTGTGCAAACTTTCCGATATTGCTTGATCATGGCTCCTTTTTGTGCTGTAAATCTCATCTTAAATCAGAAGTGGTAACCATGCCAACCATTTCTACACCACATTGATCACTCACAGTTTTAAACTTTACTCTTATTGTGATTTACATGCCACAAGAAGCATGCAACATACACTCTCACTTTCTTTTTTTACTTGCAACTGATGTAAAAACAAAAGCACTGCGAAAAACATGTTGACTGGCTGAGCCATGCTGCATGAGTAAAACTAAACTCGTTAAACATGAATTCTGTTAAGTGAAAACTTGCCATTTACCTTCTAAAGCCGGCAGGATACATCAGATGAAAACTCTTTTAGCAAAGCCACATCTTTTCGGCTGCTGCGGGCTGCTAAACAGAACTCTTAATCATTGTGTCATTTGTACTGAGACCTCACCCTGACTGCCATTGGTCCACATGTTACATGGTTGCCCATGTTACTGCATGTAGAGGGCCTCTAGCAGTGCTTTTTAAGTATACGTTGTGCTTGGCTGAAGTTCGATGTACTTCTTTTGTCGTTTGTATTGACTCCAGCTTTTGTGCATAAAGAATATTGCTGTTGTCATTGCGACGATAAAAACATGAACTAGCCCAAGCCTGTGGTGAGACGTTAACAAAGATGAAATGTCTTTGAAATACCCTAATATTCAATATCAGCTAGCCAAATTTTGTGGTTTACCTATGCCAGTGTTATTTTTGCCAACAAAGGTAGCTGGTAATGTTGGTCATAACATTGCTATAAGGCCTATCTTTTAAGGTGAGGTTGTTGTGTGACCTCATGTTTGAGGACGAACACCTTTGTTGGTTTCTTTTTCGAGATAGAGTGAGAGATATGGGTTGGATCGGTTGGGGTTTGAGAGTGAATGAGTTGATGAATGTGAAAATGCTGGCATTTTGATAGGGGTAATTTTCTTGTGACAGAGGCTGGGCTATCCCATGAATCAAAATCTGTCATGAGTCCATACGAGATGGAGGGCCGCCCATTGTGGGTCTTGACACCCATGTGAGCGACCAGAGCTGCAGGGGGTCAAGTGTGACACATCATTATAACAATGTTGATTTAGTGAGGCCACAACGCAACAGACCTCCTCCCAGGGGGCTAAAAGGGGGATGGACATGCAGGCCAGTGGACAAGAGAAGGGGGCCCACTACTCTTCATTGGCAAGGCAATCAGTCGACAGCTTGCAAATCGTTCCCTACACCAAACTCCCTACCCCCCACCAACGGTTCACTGTCTTTTATTTATATTTCTTTCTGAAGCTGCCTTTCTAAGACAATGCTGACCACACTGAGAGGTGGTGTGCAGTTTCGTAGAATGATAGAAGATGGATGAATGTTTTTTTTAGTGATTTTTTTTTTTTTTCCTCTCCTCCTCTCTGTCTCTCGATTCCTTCGTGTCAGAATGCCCATGACCTTTCACCTTTGAACTTAGAGGTTGGATTTGTTCTCTGTAATGTCAAGATAGCCTTTGACAGTCTGCAGTTGTGTTTTCAGGTGAGGTGAGACTGCTTGTTAGAATCAGCTATTCCAGGTTCACAAGTTTTAGTGATCAGTGAGAACAGATATGAATATACATCTCTAATTTTGGTTCCCCTTAATACAAAAAACTGAATACAGTTCAGTTTATTACTTACCAGCTCTTTTCTCTGTTAAAAGATCCAGCAACCACAAAGTGTGAGCCTCTTGTGGTTCTAAATCTTACTGAAATATTGATAGTTCACAAGTACTTCAACCAGGAAAGTAAGGTGACTAGGCATGTAAAATGGCACGTTCGCCACAATACTTTACAGCAGATACTAAAGTCAACGTGATTTAGAAATCATAACACATTTTTCTTTTGAACAAGGACTTACTTAACTGTCTCTGAGCTAGCAGGGCATTTTCTCCTGGTGTTAGCTTGGGTTGGTGGAAGTAGTGAAACATGGAATTATTGGTTAATATTATTTTTCCCGCCTGGTGATGTTAGCAATACTAGGGAAACATAAGAGGCAAACAGGAGTCATATTTTGTTACAAAATTAAGGAACAACAAAAATTTTAAATGGTATAATATGAGCCATGCTTAAAGTCACCAGGGACATCAACTAAGAAGCTAAACAAGGTTTTTTAGGTTGACTTTATGCTGGGGAGCTGTGGGCAGATGCTGATGTCTAATTTTCATCTTTATTAGGATTAGCAGAATAGAGAAGTTTAACACTTTGTATAGGGTTACAAATGGAGTATAAACTGAATGAAATACAGACATTTCAGCACAGTAACCCAGCTTTGCCTAAATAATCTGCTCTTTTAGAGTACATTATCATTAAATACATCATTAAATTTTTGTTATTGGTCAAATCTATACACATGTCCAATGCAGATTTTTTTTGTTTTAGTAAAACCTAATACCATCTGATACTGATATGAATTCAGTATAATCTAGCATCCCTACTTTAAGCTCCTTTCAGCTTGATTAAACATCTGTAAAGTCATCTTTGATGTTTGATGCTTTATTTTGGCCTCATGGGCCCAAAGAACCTATTAACAATCGAGCTTTCTGCCCCTGTAGTCAGTCAAGTTGCAGCAGTGTTACTCATTGTTCGAGTAGTGGCTTTTTTTCCACCATGCCTTCTGAGTAGTTTGGTGGTGTGGTTTGCTGGCATATCATATTGTAGTTATGGACGTTTGATGACCCAAGATGTCACTTTTAGTTGAAGTTCTCTAGCTATGATGCTTGAAAAATGTTTTACTTCTTTAACAGTTTGGACTTCCTCCTCACTGTTTTTCACAGCACACATGCATCCTTACCAGGCTTGTTTATTATCTAAATAGTGGAAATGTGAGTGCTGTTTCTGTACCTGCCTAAAATGAGCTACGGTAGTTAGCTTAATGTGGCTTTATCGCCAACTTCCTCTGTCTTGTCATGTCCTTAACTGTGTTTAGTTTAGGCCACTCGTGGTTCATAACAGCAAGGTGTTAGAGCTAAAAGATGAATTGGTTTTATATCAATCGCAAGTTGAAGGAATGCAATTTTCAAATCGTAAGAGCTGCAATTTTTATTATATAATACATTATCAGCAGTGTTGTCTTAACAAATCACACAGAGCTTTGTAAGCTGCTTGTAGATGAGTTAGACAAATCAGAAGCAACAAAACACCCATGTTCTACACATCACTGCTGTCAGAACCAAACCTTGTATATCCAAAATGACAACTTTACAGGAGAAAGAAAAAACATGCTTAGTTTTAATGTAAGTCAATGGAGCCACCTTTTTTCTGAGTAATTTTGGGCTGTTTCTTTTGGTCCATTCATCATGAACTTCACCCACTATGTAAAGGACATTTTCAAATTATGTGAAAAATGGAAAATGACAAAAATGGAGATTGTTTCGACAACAGTGATAGGTGACATCGCAACCATCACAGCTAAATGGTTTCATGCCAGAAAGTAATTACTGGAAAATTACTGCATTCAAATCACAATCGCAGTATTGGTCAGAAAAGTCGCAGTTGGATATTTTCATAAATAGATTTACTTGTAGATAGTTAGTTAACTGCATATACAGATTTTAGAGTGCATTTGGTTACTTGCTTTCTCCCCTGCCTTACAACTTGAGCACCATAGGCACCTTACCAGTGGACAGAGAAAATAGCCTCTTGTCCTGCTGTTATTATGCACGCGCACGCACACTTTCACACACGCATCCTCTCAAAGAGGTGGAGGAGGCCATATGCCCTGCTTTTTGCACAATGCACTTCTCATGACGTCACGTCATTACGAGCCCGGCCAATTAAAAGGAGGGGGGAAAATGACAGCCCGATCCAGCGCCACTGTGGTAACATTTAGTTTGTTGAAGTAGAAAAAAGGTTATAAACATTGCTGTGTTCTTTATGCAGCAGCATAAAAGCAACAAATGTAAATGAATTCATATGTAGACCCTCCGCATTGAAATTCGACCCACTTTATCGTATTGAAATGAAATGTTTCTGCAACTGTGTAGGAAAACGTCACTGTTTCTTATTGTGAGCCGCAGCGGGTTTTACTCATTAGTTTGAATAATAACTGTCACTAATTCAAGCTGTTCTAGAATGGCTTTGTGAATAGAGAGCGGAGGCCCTGTATTTGGCCCAATATTGTTTGAGGAGGCAAAAAAGAAAACATGATGAGGGAAAAGAGGGTGGGGGGCACACTGGAGCCAGCGAAATGAACTTGATGATCTCTGGAGATCGAAATGAGATTGGCTTGCACTGTTTCAACACTTGTCACCAGCACAGAGCAGTGCACTGTGGGAGATGACCCCCTGCTGGGCTCTGAACATTGGCTGTGTGAACTATGGAAACCCACAGAGCCTTTCAGCCGAGCTCCTGGCTTAAAAAATGCAGCTTATTTTATAAGTCATGCTATAAAATGCCTAGTGTCCCCGTTCAATTCAAATTGATATGCTAGTTATCCGCTCAGATTTCTTTTCTGCCTTTAACAAAAAGTTATTCTCCAGTGTTTTGCTTGCTTCCTTCACTCTGTCCTTGGAAGCGACACGTGCATGAAGAGCTTTCCTGTCGATTCACCTGAAAAGCTTACATGGAAAACTAGTGTTGCATGGATACGGGTACATAAAGAGTATCAGCATCTGCAACAAAGGATACTGATACCATGAACCAATTTTTGTGTTGAATCCATACACACCAATAAAGCAACACGCCTGTGGTGTTGGATTTGTTCGCGTTTTGAGAGAAGCAGCAGTAAAAAAAAAATACGAAATGCAAAATCCTTAATGCCAGTATTTCAAGGTGAGGCATTAGTAGTGGGTGATATACTGGTTGAAATTTTTGTTATGGTACATAACACGCAGATGTTAACCCTTTACCTGGTCCGACCTCCTTTAGTAATCCCTGAGCTCTTGGGTTAATGATGGCCTTTAGCCTTGGTGTCACCATTAGCACAGCAACCTGTCACCCTTGCATATGTGTTTGTTTTTTTGTTTGTCTTTTTTTTGCACCGTTAAAATTAGATTTTGATGCTGTGTTGTATTCTTATGTAAGTTTTCCATTAACGTTTTCAGCTGTTTTCTTTTCAATTTCAGTGCACCCCTAATTGTACATTCATTAGTCATTTCCTTATTATGAACTGTTCCATAACTCTCATTGCTTTTGTTTATTTTTGTTTTGCTATCTGGTGTCACCAGAAGAGAATGGATTCCCCTTTTGAGTCTGGGTTTCTATAAGTGTTTCATTCTCTTCCTCTTAGAGACTTTTTTTTGCCACTGTCACATTTTGGACATTTAATTATCAAATCTTATTAGCTGAAATGTGAGATGTTAGTCGACAAGTGTGTGCTCTTTATTTATCTTTTAGTGATTTTATTTTTGTCGCTTATTTGAAAATATAATTTTGACGGAAAACGTTTGTCATAATTAATGTGCTGTTTTTATGCAGGTTGAAGAGGATGAGAAGCTTAAGAAGAGGAAGGAGAGATTTGGAATTCTCACAAGTGCAGCCTCAGCTGGAGCTGATGATACAGATGTATGAGACTTCAGTTTTTATTGGTGTAGATGAGTAGTTTAAGAATAAGATTTATTGTGCCTTAAATGGTTGTCTAGATGTGTGGGTTTTTTTTGTTTTTTGTTTTTTTTCCTTAAAGGAGAAATCCATCAGTGGTTGAGATGTGAAGTCATTCAGAGTGGTCTGATGTGAGATTTCTCATTGTAGAGAAATATACTTGGATTTCGTTGCAGTGGTGGTGATGGGAACCAGCGCTGCTAAACAAAACCACCAATCAACCAATAAAAAGGTGTCTTCTGAGTTTTTAAATGTAATGTTGATGACGGTAAAAATAATAAATCTGAGTAATATGAATAAAATAACATTTTGGGGACTATTTTGCCTTACAGCGACCTGCATGTACCCCTCCACTATTAGATGTTGAAAACAGAGGTTTTAGGCCAAAACCTTTTAAAACTGTTACATAACAGTGTGTCAGACATCAGGCAGTGTATTCATAACAATTTCATGTAATGACTTCTTGTGAGGAAGCTTTTAGAGGTGGACATCTGGTTCCCATCAGCACCACAATGAACAATTCTGACTTAGTAAGTTTCTCTAGAATCATTTCACATCAAACTACCTTGAATGACTGTTTGTTTGCATCTTGACCATTTATTTATGAAGAGTTTTTGTAAAATTCCCACTGCACTAAAGTGAAAAATTACACCTTGAGTTTAGAGCAGGATGACTTGACATTCTCACATTTTTAGGCAGAGTATTTTGAAACAGTATTCATGGCTGAAATATAGTATTCAGAAATTCTGTTTTCTGTTTATTAGTTTAATTAGACACAGTTATGATATGTACAATGCAGCAATTCCTCAAACCTACACTACTACAATGCTTTATGATAGCTTTTTCAATCTAAAGATTTTGTATTGCCAGTTTTAAAACAATATTGACACAATGTTGTCAGTTTTCATGTTATGGTATTTAAATTGCCTCTGTTTGTGTACCGGCAGTTAAAATTGGAGAATTCAGATAAACATTCTAATTGAATCAGAGTGACAAAGCTCTGTTGAACTGATTCAGCTTGGCATACAACAAATACAGAAGCCACAGTCAACAGAATTATAAATATTAATAATTATAAATGTGTGATTTTAGGAGTCCTGCTGTTGTGCTTTCTCTTGCACTTATCTGTCTTTTCTACCATCTATTACTTAATGTTAAATGTCCTAGACATTCCTTAGGGCTGAGAAAGTATTATTGTGTGCCAACATGCACTGAACTTAGTGCTGCTTGGTGGAGCTGAATTTAAGCGTATATTTATGACTTTACCAACTAGGCCAAATAATTTCATTCATATTGAAGAATTTTGTCCTAAAGATGAAAAGATCTTCATTCTCTCATCACTTCATTAATTTATAATATAATATTCATTTCATGTTATTAATATTTCATTCTGTTTTGTTCCGTCTTTTAGGCAAAGAAGAGAAAACGAGCTGAGCGGTTTGGAAATATATGAAGCGGAATTTTTTGGTTGTTCTTTTGTTTTTTACTTTTTGTATTTTTTTTAATCTTTCACTCCTTGAGACAGTTCAGTCAGCCACTTGGTTTATTTTAAGTTGTGTACAATAAACAAGTTTCTCTATATTTCTCTCTGTTTTGTCCAACATCCTTGGCTGACTAAACACTGACTAATCAGCATTGCTGTATGGTCTGGTTAAAGAGTGTTTTACACCATTACAGGTGCACATTTTGAAACCATCCAAAACGATGTATAGTTGTATGCAGTTTGAGCACCCCTGGCCAAATGAAAAATTTTATTTATTTATAATTTTTTTTTCAAGTGAAAAGACACTCTGCAGCCATCAATTTTAACGTCTTAACATTTTTCAGCAAATGATAAGTTACTTTATATTTCATTATCTTTAATGATAAAAAAAAACAGTAAAAAAATAGTAAGAAAAATAGTAATGGGGCACGTGCAAAAGTTTGCACACCTTTTCAGTTGTAAAGTCTGAAAAATTTTTCAGCTGATGGCAAGAGTGTAATAAATTCTCTGACTTCAAATTTTGTGTTAACACTAATCATGGGCTCCTCTGGCTGAGGATCTGAAAATAAAGCTAATTGATGGTAATTGAAGCAGAGGACGGCTATAAAAAGATTATAAAGCGCATCAAGCTCAGTTTTCATTGTCTGAAGTTCATTAAGAAATGGCAGTTTAGAGGAACTTTGGATCTGTAAGCGACATCAGAAAGACCACAACAACTCTCAGGTAGAACTGCTCCTTTGCCAGCCAGAAAGGCTAATCAAATCCCCCCTTATAACACAGGTTGGTGAGACGAGAGCTGAAAATTAACCCCTAGTTGATGAATATGTCTTTAGGGACGTTGGGGCCAAAGTCCTTGCCCATCAGGACCTGATGAGATGCATGAGAAGATCTTGGAGCACACCAAGGGAGAGCAGGCACACTCCAGTGGCCTACCTTCCTGGGCTTTAAGGCAATGATCTCTGCTGCTGGGACCTCCCTCCGGATCCAGTGTGCAGAAGCCAGTAGCAGAATGCCAGCTGCAGTGGCTTATCTGCTGCATAGGTGCCAGCCCTGTGCTGTAAGTTGGTACGCTTAAGCTTGGTGAGGAGAGAGGAGGTGGCATGGTGCAAGTCTTTTGGTTCTTCTCCCCTTCAGTAGATCTTCTGTTGATGTTTTCAGACATGGAACCAGCTCCCGCATGACCTGCACATGACGAGTGTCTCATCTACTTGTTGCACACTTTCCCAAAAGCTGGAACAGTGCAAGAAATTGCAGCATTGCCAACAGGGACCTGATATCAGTGCTCCCCTTCCAAGGAGAGCTGAAACAAAGGCCCAATCCCATTTCACCCCTCACCACTATCACTTAACCCTTATCCCACTATTTTGCGTGTTCACGTCTAGGGGTAGGATGTCCAGATTTTTGTTGAGATAGAGGGGTACGGCGAAAGGGTAGGGCTACATGGCCCTTGAATAAGTTTGGAGACTCCAAACACAGTGTTATGAGGAAAAAATGAAAATCTGGCAAGATGGCTGCACAACTGACCAAAGAAACCCACAAATATGAGTATTTTCTCTGTTAAAAAATTACAATAAGCATTGTATTATCTTATCATCAAAGGTTTAGGGGTGAGCAACTATAAAGAACTGTCTTATCCCCCTCTTTGAAGGCATATGATTCCCTAAATGTAACTAAAGCTCAGCAGTGAGGTTGCTGAACTTTACCCTCCTCTGCTATCACTGCAGACTGACAGGGTTGCCTACAGTAGCCTGTTTATGAAGTAATGTCCTTTCTTTGAGGGTTGTCTCATTTTGTAGGGGTAGATTTCAACTGCTACCCATTGTAATTCAGTAACAAGGGGCAAGGTTACACGTTAAAACAAGGGGTAGGGGTAAAAATAAGAAATGGGATTGGGCCCAAGTCTGATCAGTACTCTCACTTGGAAGCTAGTTGTACTAGTAAGGTGATCCCAGGTTCTAGTTATGTCAAGGGTTTTTAACAATCCCATTTAATTAATGGGCTATAGGGGCACAGTTCTGTCTACAGATGTGTGAGATACTGATACAGCTGGGTTGGTGTGAAGGTGGATGAAATGACTTAAGGTAGTAAACTCCATGAACCGGATGTGTTTGGCAGGGAGCCAGTGTTGCTGGCAGAAATCCATTGCTAATTAGCTGCCACTGTAGGTTGGCTAGAAGACAGCTGTGCTTCCATATTACAATAAAAGTTGTATGCAGGGTCAGAAAGTTACTGAGGTCAGAACTCATGAGGAGGATTTTTTCATTGTAAATATATCCTCTTTATGAGTTTGGAAAGTTATGCTTATTCTAAAAAATTTCCATAAACCATAAATGTTTTTGTACTTCGGTTAAACACATTGTTTTTTGAGTAAATTTAAATAATTTCTTGCTGTGTGACCACAGTTGTCTCTATGGACATTTTTTTTTCGGTACCACTTTAGAATAAGACTACCCTTATAAAGGGTTCATGAATGGTTTAAAATGTGTTTATTAATGGTTATTACTTAGATCATAAACACTTTATAAATCATTTATAAGCAGTTATAACATTAATAAAAAGGTGAGCTCATACATCTGATGAATGAATGCTTGATGCAGCCGGCAGTTTAATACTGACTGATGGATTAAGATCAGTAAGCATCAAAATCTGAACTTTAACAGTATAAATGAATGTGGGTTCACTATTAGGCAATCAATAGCCCTTTTTGTTTGTGTTATAACCGCTTATTGATGATAATAAGGTGTTTATGATGTAATTAATAACTATTAATAAACTCATTTAACCAGTCTGAAGGGCAACAGTGATCTGATGTTTGTCTAATAGTGAACCCACATTCATTTATACTGTTAAACCTCAGATTTTGATCTTGAACTGATTTTCCTGTCTTCTCCATCAGTCAGCATTAAATTATCAGCTTCTTCACAGTCATACTCACCAGATACCACAGCTCACCTTTTTGTTCATGTGTTGTAACTGCTTATAAGCGATTTTGAAAGTGTTTATGACCTAAATAATATCTGTTAATAAACTTGTTTTAAACCATTCATAAACCCTTTATAAAGGTAGTTTTATTTTAAAGTGGTGCCAGTTTTTCCTAATTCATATCTTTCATCTCAGAATCATTCCTCAATACTTCACCGTAAGTGAAAGATGACAACTGTGATATGTGAAAGTCATCTTGCATTTTGTATTTAATGTGGATTTTAAAGTTCTGCATGTTAGAAAGGACATAGTTTAGCCTTTTCTGTTTTCATTTTTTACTTTATTAATTAATCAAATCACATTTATTGCCACATCACATTTACACAGGTGCAAAGGAAAATCTTAGGTGCAAAGCCACCTTGTAGTACTTAAATACAAAAATTAATAAAAAGTATATACAAATCTATACACATTAGTCTCTAAATATACACACTGATATGCACCAGTATTGCACCATTTCCAGTGTACAGTTTTAATAACAGTAATAAAGGTTGTGAAGTACAAGCTATGATATGTACAGTTGTACACATTTGGGTCATTATCCATTTAGAGTGGGAATTCAGGTGGATACAATTTTAAAAAATCAATTTCTTTCATCCCCAAACAAAACAATCTTAATATGTCCATTAACATCTCCTATTATCATATATGCAAAAATGAAAGCTTAGTTCCAAACATACTTCACATGTCACTGTGTTATGTGAATATAATGTAACACCAGTGACTGTGACTCCAGTGACATTCTGGTTAAAACTGTAGCATTTTGTAAATTGGCAGACCCGTTGGTGGTCAGGTGACCTTGTGCAACTGTTTAAAATCAGTGATAAAAATGATATGTGGCATTATTCTGACAAATTATCTCTGAGATGAGTGAATATTTTTAAATAAAATACATATTTACATTAAATGTAGTATAACATTTATGATATAGAAAGTAAACATGGATCTGTTTTATACAAACTCCTAAGTTAAACCCCTTCAAAATATTGTTTTATATTAAAAATGGTTTCAAATATTGGAAATTGCTTTTGTGATGAGCTGTTTTACATATGCAGAGTGACTATGAAAGAGGATAAAAAAAGAAAAGGGAAATAAGGGAAAAGTATTATTTAATCTTAGATCAACTGTGTAAATGTACATACTGACTTTTGGAGCTGTGCCTAATATTTTTCTACAGCACGTTCTCCATCAGTCTGAAGAACACTTTCACAATGCAAAGAGCCCTTTAGTCAGTGAAAGGTTCTTTGAATGTTCATGGTTCTAGATGTATGATCTACCATTTTTCACTTTCCCCAATTAGCCTGGAGAATTAGAGTTTCCTATTGCAGGAGGCCTAGACGTTGATCGTTTTTAAAGATATTGTGTCATTTGTTTTGTTACCTGAAAATAACAGTATTGGGGGAAAATGTGCACTTGGTGTTTCTCTGCATTGTGGTTCGTCATCGCCTTTGCTGAGTTAGGGTAGTGAAACTTTGGAGCTTTGGAGCTTTTGGAACTTTCATGATGCCCTTTAATCATGGAAAGGATTGTTCATGCTTCTATATAGAACCACTTTCTTTACTAAAGAACCCTTGAAGAACCATCATTTGTAAGTGTGTGGTATGAAGGTGGAGCTGGCCATTGAAGTCAGGGTTTTAAATGTGCATTTGTGAAGAAAACAAAATGCTACCAGCCTCCAAATCTGATAGAGGCCTGTAGGAGAAATGGAAAAAGCAGAAATAGTCGTTGTTTTTTCCAGTAGCTGATGCGGCAGGCAAAGACAAAAAACTTCCAATTTTGTGCTGTTTTGGTCAACCATGTGGTCTCTGGCCAATGTTGTCTTCTTTTTTCAGTGGGCCGTAAAATGTGAAAATAAGTGAAGTCCACTCCCACCCAGCCGTGCCCCCTCTGAGCTCCTTCTGCGCAAATTATGCCTACCTATTGGCAGTGATTACAAACCTTACGTCAGTGTTTGCAGGCCAGAGGTGGGTGGCCTCTGTTAATTTGCATTAGTAAGGAGCTCCAGACTCATTTGTCCTTTAGATTCACTAAATTACATTGATGAGAGGCCCTCCTATCAGGTGACACTAATTGGGTCATGCTGCACTCCATACGTGATTCAAACAAAGGCCATCTAACACTGGATCCTGTCATCGGGCCCCTGCCTTTCACTTTCCCCAATTAGCCTGGGGAATTAACGAGTTTCCTATTGTAGTAGGACCAGAAGTTGATTGTTATCGGAGATATAGTGTCATTTGTTTTGTTATCTGGAAATAACAGTATTGGGGGAAAATGTGCACATGGTGATTCCAAGCACGATGGTTCTTCAAGGGTTCTTTAGTAAAGAAAATGGTTCTGTATAACATCATGAACATTCGAAGAACCCTTATTAAATTAAATGTAAAGGGTTCTATATAGCACCCAAAAGGGTTCTTCTGTTGTAACAAGCCTGACATCGTAACAATAGAAGAACCCTTTTCAAAAAGCTTCTATATAGAACCATCTACAGCAGATTCTCCATCCATCTGAAGAACCCTTTCATGATGCAAAGAACCCTTTAATCAGGTCCGAAAATCCCTGTTAAAAATGATATTAAGGCCAGCTGAGTATAATGGCAACACATCGGTTTGTCGAGTATTTTTGTAGTGATACAGAAGCAGCTGGTGAGGCAGAAGCTCTCCAGAGGCAGAGGCAGGGGGAGCTCCTCAGAGGCCCAGAAAGAATGGACAAAACCTTAGGTGGTGAAGAGCTTTTCGATTTCATTTCTTCATTAAGTTTACACTGGAACTCTAACACCAGGAACAGACTCACTCCTCCTCATTCCTGACTCTCTCTGCTGTCAGCCAAAGAAACAGCAGCTATGGAGGAATCGATGAATGAGGCTATCATGCAGGGTTTTATTCACCTGTCAACTTTGCTAGCCTCTTCATGTTTTTATTGTGTTAACTACCAAGAACTTAACATCACTGTAAGGTATGGCCACTCATTGCCTTCAGCCCCTGCTGCACTGAAACTGTGTGGGGTGCACACTTATACCAAACTGGTTCAACAACTTCATTAGTATCTCGAAGAAGGACAAGTTGAAGACCACCATGAATACTTGGTAATAACACATGGACTGGCCAATGCCCCATTCATCTTCTTATCCATTGAGATCTTCCATGACAGGCTTCTTAGGATTGTTGTGGTTTGCATCAGCTGGAGTCATGTGGGGGCAGTGTTGGCTAGGTTCCCGGAGTGCTTGCTGTTTGTGAAGAAAGTTGTTTGTGTAGGAAAATGCCAGTTCCATCTAATCATTCACTCTTTGTTAGGGTATTCTGTCCCCTGAAGGTGGTGCTTGCTGTAGGATGCTCACTGGCCCCTTAACCACACTTCTAGAAGTGTTTTGCTAAACACCAGTTTAGCAGTACCCCATCTTAAGCCATATTTATCCATTGCTGCCACTTGTTATTGAGATGGACATATCTGAGGTGGGTGTCACGCTTTCTTAATGGCAAAGGAGACTCAAACACACTCGTCCTTTTCTTCAAAAACTCACTTTGGCTGAGAAAAGTGATGACGTTTGCAACCAGGAACGCTGTGCTATCAAGCTGGCCCTGGAAGAGTGGTGGTGCTGGCTTGAATGAGCGCTCTATCCATTTTGTACTGTACACACATGATTGCAACCTTGAGTACATCAGAAGGGCTGAACACGTTATCCACATGACAAGTGGGATTACTGTTTTTTTTTGTTTTCATTTTTACCAGTTCCAGTGGTTCCAAGAACACCAAAGCTAATGGCTTATCCTGTGGCTATGATCCTATCCCACAGTCTCTGCACCAACACCCATTGAACTATTCACCTGCCTGGTCACTCCCATCCTCTGGGACATTGATGGAGACATTGAGAAAGCTGCAGCTGCCCCAAAAGACAAGCGCACAGAGAGGCTATATGTTCCATGGACCATAGACCATTAAGGGTAGGCTTATTGCTGCTATTTTTATTGATCTTTTTCCTCAGTTGCCTGGTCCACTCATCCACTGGACTGACGCCCTTTCCCAGAGTCCATTGTGGGGAGGAAGTTCCATCAGTCAGAGTCTGATTTATGGGACTGAGGCTGTATGTGTTAGTATAATGTTGCCTACCTTCTGCCTTTTGCACTCTAGATAGGGGTTCAGTCCCCCACCTGGGGCAAGCACCCTACACTATACCAATAAGAGTCCTTGGGCAAGACTCCTAACAGTACATTCGCCTGCCTGTGTAAAATGATCAAATTTTAAATCGCTCTGGATAAATGTATAATATAAATGTATAGACCTCAGCCCAGATCCATATAGAGAGGGCAGACAGAAAGCTTAAGCTGATCACCACTTTAGGGAGGTGTCAGAGTATAGACCTGGGGAGAGAATGTGACTGTCAAGTAGAGACCTCAGCCTCTGTCTTCCATTTGGAAAGCTCAGCCCTCATTTCATTTGTATGCTATTTCAACAGTGTGAATTAACTTCCATCTCACTTCCAAGCATTACTCTTCTTTCATGTCTCTCTCCTCAGGCTTGTGCCTGGCTTCCCTGCACGAGGCCAGGCCCCTAGACTCGCCACCTTCATTTCACAAGCCTTTGTGGTGGATGGCTCTCCAGCCTGCACCATGAAGGCCCTTCTGGACTCTCACAGAAAAGGTAGTCATCTTTAGTATCTAGTGGACATGAAGGACTTTGCTATGGAAATATTTTCTGTGTAGTTACTGCATAATAGTCCTTAAGGTAGGGATGTCCAGTTTTACCCGCAAAGGGCCAGAGTGGCTGCACGTTCTCATTCCAGTCAAACAGGAGCACAAATGATTCTACGTAAGTATTGAGTTGGTCTCAATCTTCAAACAGTTGACCATGTGTGCTCCTTCTTTGTGTGAATGAAAACCACGGATAAGATCGGACATCCCTGCTTTGAGAAAGGTCAGGCTGAATTTGCCTGGTGAAAAAACAATTCACTCTAATAGGAGAGGACATGGAAACATGAAATAGGAATTTGCTTCCACTAGTGGCTAATTTCACTTTAACCCTGCAAATTTGTGAATGTTGAAAGTGAGAATCAATGGAAATTGAGCAGCCTTTGGTCTCTTCTTTCTGAAAAAGGGCAAAATGAAGTCTATACAGTCAACATAATCTCACTTGTTGCTCACTAGCAGTTCACTGAACTACACATTCCCTCCAAAATCCTTTGCATATCGTCGCTGTCCAAAATAACATATATCTCAATTTTTCCAGATTTCTACATCATTTCCTACATCATAACTTGCATTACAAGTTAAGTTTTTTATGATCTTCTGTAAAGTTACTACTTTAAAGATGCATGTTTTTCTTTTGACAACAACATAATTTTCAGACTGTAGTACAGACTGACGTGGTGGTGACGTGTTAGTGTGTGTTGCACTGGTGCGAGTGGATCAGACACAGCAATTCTGAGTTTTAAACTCTGTGTCCATCCACTGTCCACTTTATTTCCTGTTGGCTGGATGTTTTTGGCTCTCAGTCCAGCAGCGACACTGAGGTGTTTAAAAACTCCAGCAGCACTGCTGTGTCTGATCCACTCGCACCAGCGCAACACACACTAAAACACCACCACCTGGTCAGTGTCACTGCAGTGCTAAGTATGACCCACCTCCCAAATAATAACTGCTCTGTGGGGGTCCTGACCACTAAAGAACAGAGTAACAAAGTATGCAGAGAAACAGATGAACTACAGTCTCTAATTGTAGAACTTCCAAGTGCTCCTATATGGTCAGTGGAGCTGATAAAATGGACAGTGAGGGTAGAAATAAGGAGGTGGTTTTAATGTTATGGCTGATTGGTGCATGTTTTCAACACATTTCAGAAAAAAAGGTATAATATTTATTATACTTTGTCACAGTTAGTATTATTTGTCACTTGTTAGCAATGACTGCTAACATTGTTTTGACTTAATTTGAGCCTTAAACAGTAAATAATTGATACATCTATTACAGTTTTATAGCAAATACATTTCTCTAACTGTGGATTTGGCCGAGAAATGTGGATGATAGCATTCTGTCTGATGTCCTTGGCTCGCCTCAAGGAGGCTTGGACCCAGATTTTCGGTAAAGCTGCTTTGTGACAACAACTGTTAGCACTAAATAAATAAACTTCAGCTCGACATTCTACTTCTCCACAATCATAACTAAAACACATGCACGTCCAAGTCCTTACACTGTTAGTAATAAAGGTTCTGCGCAGGTACATTTTTCGTACATCAAGGTACAAACAATGTAAATGTTCCCTCAAAGGTACAACAGTGGTTTTAAGGTCCAGTTGTGAACCTTAAATAAGTTTTTTCAGGTGAAAAGTACAGATTAGTATCTTTTCATAATCTAATGATTTAAAACAGAACAATAAAATAAAAAGCCTGGAGACGAGACGGGGGGGTGGAGTCAATACAACTTAGAAAATATCATTTTAATGGATTATGGTACAATTATGTTCTCAGGCTAATGGTACTGAGATGTACCCTTGAGAGAACTGCCCCAGTGACAGTTTACTACCTTTATTTCTAAGAGTGTAGAGTTCTTTAAAATTAGACAGATCGGGCATAAAAATGAAAATGTGGTTGTTTGAATTGTCCTGACAGTGTGATACTCCCTTTAAAAATGTGGTTCTTTTGTAGGCAGTGGTTACAGGTAGAACCACACTCTTAAAAAATATGGTTCTTTAGTAAAAAAAAATGATCACTCAAAGAACCCTTTGCAAGATTAAAGCGTTCTTTGCATTGTTAAATAGTTCTTCAGATTGATAGAGAATGTGCTGTTTATGGTTCTACATAGAACCTTTTTTGAAAAGTCACACCTGTAACAATAGAAGAACCCTTTTTGTACTATTCAAAGCTTTTCATAAATGTTTTATATGGAACCATATAAAACACACTCTTAATCAATGTGAAGAACCCTTTTATTATGCAAGGAACCCTTTTATCATGCAAACAGTTCTTTGAGTGTCCATGGTTCTATATAGAACCATTTTCTTTACTACAGAACCATTGAAGAACCATCTTTTTTAAATGTGCATAACACCTCAATGATCAGTTTGAATGCTTAAGTCATTCTCAGTGTGGTTAATGGGTTCTTCACCATAATGGATGACCTGTCAAATATTTATTTTTTTTTATTTAATTTGGTTCTAGATAGCTCACAGGACCTTATTTGGTACTATGTAGAACAGTGTCCCTCCTTCAGCAGGGCAAAATCCCCTCGTCCTGAGATCAGCATGACAACACTGATTTTAGAAGACATTGTAGTAAAAGGCACCATGCATTGTTTAGGCTAAATAAATGATTTATTGTAGAAAAAGAGACCAAACAAACAAAAAAATGACGAAAAAAATGATGACCAAGTATTCATTTACACAAAATCCAAACTACAAATGTATAATTCATCTACACAACATAAAAAGTGGATGAAACAGCAAGAAAAACAGCAGGTAATTCTTTGAAGCGGAGAGCCTGTTCACAGAAAACAGTGTCGAATCTTAACATGTGAGTGTTTATTTACATGAAGATATTACCCGCTGACAGAACTATGTACGACGACACTCCGTCAAAGCATAATGCATAAAGATTTCATCTTCTTTTTTTGTGTTTTTTGCTCCCCTCAGCAGTAGCTCTCTCTCTTTTAGGCACATCAACACCTCCAAACTGGCGGCACATATGTCAACTATGTCCTGACCAGCTGCAGCTCAATACTACAGTCAATTACTCAGGACAGACTCAAACATCAGAATTGGTCACTTATATAAATCACAGCATGCCCTGACGCGATATATAGGACACTGCATGTTCTTTAATCTCTCTCCATAAATCAGTCTCCATGCTACGAAACCTCATCTTCTCAGGACTTTGATACAATGATGGTTTGACTTCCTTTGGGAATTTGTACAAATCTTTACAAATTTAATAAATATTAAACTTGGGGAAGCATTGAATACCGTACCCTTTGCGAAAAGGGGTTGGCATCAGTGATACTCGACATATTGTGGTATTTATTTATAAATGTAACTCGCCACTTTTGTAGTAGCTCTCGATTTCAGCAAAGAACAACAAGAAAACAGTAAAAATCCTAAAATTGCATGAGAGGATAAACAAGGAGGAATGTGTATTTTTGCATTTTGACCATAACCTTAAGTAGCTTTAGGGCCTTCCTGGTTATAGTGTATCATAAACCAGTCTCACAATGCAGTTATTCAATCTATTTCCTGATCCAGCTGCTTTAAAAGCCCCCTTGCTGGGTCACTTCAAGCTTTTTTCAATCTGCCATTTGTGGGAACTGAACTGCTGACCCTAAAATCTGGCAGCAAATGGCCCAATATGCACTACATTTTTCTTCTTCTTTGCATTTTTTGGCATAGTGCGAACATTGTGTGAATACTGCCACCTACTGCTGCCAACCAACCTGCATTTCATTTAGTTGTGTGATTTTCTAAGTGAAACTAAGTACACATCCAGTACAGAGGGTGCACATTTTAACGCACAGTTACTGTTTATTTGCTGACTTTAACATTTTGAGAAAATAAAGAAAAAATTAAAGGTTAGCCTTTTGGACAGTATTTCTTACTTTCTGTCACTCATTTTAGCAATTTTAATTTCACATACCGTCGTCTACAAACGTTTGGGCACCCCAGTCAAATTACACATTGATTTTCAGCACATCTGATCAAATTTTAATGCACAATGACTGCTCATTTGCCAAATGTTACATATTGGAAAAATAATAAAACATGAAATGTGGCCTGTGCAAATGTTATGGCACATTATATATTTTACGTTTTATTTTTTTCCAATATTTTATCCCCTTAAAACCCTTATTACAAAGCTTATTACATACTGATTATTCAGTTACTACAGGGGCTTCAATGCAAACTGGCTGAGCTATTCTTAGGTTATAGAAGTGTGTAATAAAACTTTGGGCCCCGGCCATTTAAGGGCTTAAGCACTAGGATTTCCACCAAAATGTCATATTTATGTTCATTGTTGAGGATGTGTTAACTTAGTTTCACTCAGAAAATGTATATGTCTTCATCTTGTGATGTTTTTTCTGATTGGGCTACAGCAGATCTGCTCTGCTGGTCCTGAACAGTGATGTAATGAGCAGTTTGAATTCCTGCATTGTGTGCTGCCAGATGGTGGGAGTGCCAGGATTGTAACTAAAAGAGCCGCTCCGAGGCTGAAATCTAGCAGGTGTTGTAGCAGGAACTTGTGATCTATTTTCTTCCAAAGGTTTTAGAGGTAGATTTCACTCTGACTTTGCTGTGCAGTCAGCTACAGGTGACCTATTTGTGAAACGTGTTCCCTGCTCCGTTACTGTACGTATCTTCCCCACTTTGGCGACAGTGTGTGCATTTCCTTCCTGTTCAAAGCACGGCCAATTCCTATCCGAAAGCTCAACCTTTCATTTGGGGTCAGTCAGTCTGTGGAGGAAAAATGGGCATCACCTTTGGATTCCTATACCATCCTGCACTCTTAAATCCAGTTCCTCTGATAGCTCGTCCAGGCAGGATAAAAAGTCTTGTTGTTGGGTGTTAAGAAAGGTGGGCTGGTGGGTTTTAGGGGGAAAGGGGAACGACGACAGGCCTCCGCTTCAGAAGACGAGAAAGGAACATCAAGAAAGCATTATGGTAATGAAAAATGTGATGGACTGGACAAACAGCCGCTGTTTATCCACGCAACTCATCTCCATAAACTCAACTTCTTTTTTTTTTCTCCTTTTTTTCTCTCATTGTTACAATCCATGTACAAGCTTGTTGTGCTCGTAAAAGGTATAATACAAATACAGACAATAACATGACTCCTCTTGCCATTCCCATAGTGCAAAATTTATTGTTGGTAAGGTAGAGTGCCCAGAAAGGATCTTTTGTACCCCTTTTTTTTTAAATTATATACATATATTATTTATATATAATGTCAGAAGGCTCCTCCTTTATCCAACAGCATAGTGCTTTCGTTTCCAACAAAGGGATATTTTTCTTTGCTTAGACATCTGGTGAGGATGAGACAAACTTTTAAGCTTCCTAATCTATCTATCTTTTTTTTTTCCTTTTAAGCACTTCCAATGGTCACCATACCGGTCACCAGTCGGTAACGGGTAGAAGTGGCGTTTTGTAAAACAAAGATAAAGCAAGATAAACGATATTTCTCTAGAAAAAGTATTGTCACCTTGAATTTTAATCAAAACTAACGCACCATCTGTGGATGTGATTAACTGTCTTAGTGCATCTGATACTGTATGAAATTGGAACAAGGGTGGAACGTCTTTCTTCTAAAGTCTGCTTAAAGTTCTAGATGGAAACTCGGTGTTTGTTACAAACTTCAAAGTTCTTGGCCATTATTTTCAGTAACGTATATTAGGTTCCAAGACACTGCGATGGACTGGCGACCTGTCCAGGGTGTATCCTGCCTTCCGCCCAATGACAGCTGGGATAGGCTTCAGCACCCCACCGCGACCCAGAAGGATAAGCGGTTTAGATGATGGATGGATGGATGGTTCCAAGACAGTCTAAGTAAGTTAACTATAATGCCTACACTCTTAAAAAAGATGGTTTTTCAGGGGTTCTTTAGTAAAGACAATGGCTCTATAAAGAACCAAGAACCTTCCAAGAACCATTAGCATGCTTGAATGCTTCTCTGCATGGTGAAATGAAAATGGTTGTTTAGATTGATGGTGAATGTGCTGTAGACAGTTCTATCTAGCACCAAAAAGGGTTCTGCTGTTGTTATGATGTCAAGTTTGTAATAATAGAAGAGCCCTTTTCAGAAAGGTTCTATGTAGAACCATATACAACACATTTTTTATCAATCTGAACAACTATTTGACCAAGCAAAGAACCATTTAACCATGCAAATGGCTTTTTGAGTGTCCATGGTTCTACATAGAACCACTGTCTTTACTAAAGATCTTTTTTAAGAGTGCATGCCAAAGAATGATGGTAGATTTTCCTTCTTAGAGAGCATCAATTTTTTTATGGGGTATTTAAAATGTAGTTACTGTCTATGACTAAAAAAGAGTAATAATTCTTACCATGGGTTGACTGTGTCATTCAAGACTAATTCAATTAATTTTTTAAAATTTCTTTATAATTAAATACTTTATTTGTGAAAACAGTCATTCAGAGTTGTTTGGTGTGAAATGCTCTGTTCTAGAGAAACTTACAGAGTCAGAATTGTTCACAGTGGTGGTGATAGGAACCAGACGTCCACCTCTAAAAGCTCCCTCACAAAAAGTTATTACATTAAATGATTATAAATACACTGCCTGATGTCAGAGCTGAAGTGTAAAATTATTTGTTAAAGTCTTTCATGGTGGAGGGATACATGGAGGCTAAATAGTTCCTAAAGGAACTTATTTTTTTCAGATTTTCCACTATTTTCCCATCATCAGTGTTACACATAAAATTCAGAAGATGCGTGTAGGTTCACTTTTGGTCTTGATAGTAAATAAAATGTCTATATTTGTGTTGTTGTCATGGTGAGCCCTGGTTCCTATCAACACCACTGTAAAGAAATCTGAACCATTTCATACCAAACCACTCTGAATGACTCTGTTTACATCTCAGTGGTTAAATTATACAAAAAAGCTGAAAAAAGTATAATTTATCTATTTATGTAGTACAATGTGCTGTAAGCTTATTGTAGACAGTTTAGTGTAAGTAATAAAGAGACCTATCTTTGTCTACCGCATAAAAACAGTTTTATAAATTCTGTATTGCTCCAATAAAACAATTGAGAAGGGTGTAGAACTATCACAGTGTATCTGCTATGTAATAAAAGTGAATCTAATGTCAAAGGTATTCTTTTAAATGTTATAAAATGCAAATGCAAAGTTTTGCAGTAGGAAGCAGAAAAGAGCAATATAAGTAATGTCTTTGTACTCTGTACTGTCGTTTTACCTTTTATAATTACCACACATAACTACCTGATTTAGTTCCTCCTTAGGAAACCTAGCAACTTGTTACTCTGAAAAATTTTCAATTGTGATACGTTTTATTCTTTCAGCTGAATAGCTGGAACATGTCAGGGATTTTAGTGTAACTGAATTAGTCTTGAATGTACTTTTGCCCAAACAGTTACAGCACTTTGGAGTTTGTATCTTGCACTTACCCCTTTAAAGGAGAACTCCACCCACTTTTCAAACTTTCTGCATAATTAAATCATTAAGATGTAAACAAAGTCATTCGGAGTCGTTTAATGTAAAATGCTTCATTCTAAAGAAACTTACACTCTTAAAAAAAGATGGTTCTTAAAGGGTTCTTTAGTTAAAGCAATGTTTCTGTTTGTAATCATAAGTTTTATATAGAACCATTTTATGCTTAAATGGTTCTTTGCATGTTGAAATGGTTCTTCAGATTGGTGGAGAATGTGTTGTATATGGTTCTAAAGCACCAAAAGGGGTTCTGCTATTGTTAGGATATCAAGCTTGTAACAATAGAAGAACCTTTTTTGGTGCTATATAGAACCAACACATTCTGTCAATCTGAAGAACTATTTTTACCATGCAAAGAACCATTTAAGCATGAAATGGTTCTATATAGAACTCATAGCTAAATAGAATCATTGATTTTACTAAAGAAAAGAACCCTTGAAGAACAATCCTTTTTTAAGTGTAAATAAAATGTCTGTATTTGTGTTGTAGTCATGGTGACCCCTGGTTCCTATCACCACCACTGTAAATAAATCTGAACCATTTCACACCAACCCACTCTGAATGACGCTGTTTCCATCTCAACCACTGAATAATGCAGAAATTTGAAAAATCGGTGGAGTTCTCCTTTAATATCTAGAACTTAGAGGACTGTAAAAGAAAGCTTATGGCCCTGCAGACCAAATCGGATCAATTCATGCAATCTTGCTTGTGGTGTACTGACCTAATTGACTACAGAAAGTACCAGTGAGGGGCTCACACCCACAGCATGTCGATGGGAATCGGCTAGAATATATAGAAATACAGTATTTCATTAAAGCATTAATGGAACATAGAAGCATAAATTACACTTAAGTCCACACTTCACAATCTGCAGTCACTTCTCCTACTGAAACTAAGGACCAGTCCTGGTTCAACAATGGCTGGGACCGATGCTCAAAAGGTCAGGCTTCACGTGTGAGTCAGTGCCGTGGTCACAAGAACCGTCGTAACTCGATTGCCGGGGCAAACCCTTTTCCTGTTCTCATTTAAAAGTACTGAAAAAAGCCCTTTCTTTTCCGTCCTCTTCTTCTTCTTTTTTGTCTTTTACAAGATCACGAGTAAAAAGAAGATCAAAGTGGCCATGAAAGGGTGCCTGGACTCTTGGGAATCTCGCACTGGGGTGCTAGCTGCATTCGCAGAGGGGAGGGGAGGGGGGTCTCCCCTAGAATTTTTCAGCACTGTATGTGTCTTTTGGCATATTTTCTCTAGTTTGTTACACTCTGAGTGCAGTTTAGATCAGTTTGCATGGAAAATGGGATCTTTTGGAGTCTGAAAGAAACGCGTCATTAAGAATCGTGGAGTTATTTCGTGTTTACATACAAAGCCCTCCATAACTATTGGGACAGTGAAGTGATTTTCTGGATGGAAAAAAAAAATCTGAGCTGAAAGTACAGAATAAAAGTCACCTTTTAATCTGTTTTGTGTTTTAGCCTTTTTGTACAGTGTTCTTTTTTCTTTCCATATGTCACTCATTTCAGTTGGTGTAATTTGAATTGGTTTGATGCTTGCACGCACACTCGTGTGCAAAAGTTTGTGCACAGTCAAATGACACGTTGATTTTCTAAGTGAAAATTACTATTTATTTGCTTTAATGTATTGGGGAAAAATAAAACATACAAGATGGCCTGCCTAAAGGTTATGGCACATTTTATGTTTTATTTTATTTCAATATGTTAAGCTGAACAAATAAATAGAAATTAAGCACTAACATTTGCAGAAAAGTCGACCAGGAGTGTTCAAACTTTTTCAAAAAAGGGGCAGAAGCTGATTTGAAGTGTTTCTGAGGTTTGAATTGATGTAAAATATTATGTTCATCAAAAAAAAAAAAAAATCGATTTGTTTTATTCAAACTACTTATTTGAGCTGAATGAACCCAGTTAAACTGTGTGTTAATGTTTTAAGTTTGAACCAACAAACCACTTTTGCAGTTTATGACTGTATATTACTGAGCACACAGCTGTGATGGGAAATTCGTAATTGTAGCCCAAAACGGGGCAATTTTGACTTCACTCTCCCAATATTTATAGACGGACCAGGGTACAGTAAAACTCTTCTCAGTACTGTATTTTGCCCATTTCACAGAGCAGGATGAAAGATGTAAGGCTTAAAAATCTGGCGTATAATCTATTTTATAACTATCAAAAAAAAGGAACATAAGAACATAAAAGGTATACGTTTTGTCTCTTTTCCATTTGTTTTATCTCACTTTCCGCTCACCAGCCGGTCTTCCAGCACTCACCCTTTAAAAGCATTCATAGAAATCTCTGCCAGTCGGCCTCAGTTTATACTGCTTTACAATGAATTATTCTGTTATCTTTTGAACTACAGTGATAAACTAAAGACCTCCTTTATGTTTTGTGTAGCTCTTCCAGGACAGGAGGGAAAAGGGGGAACAGAGACACTCCGAGACGTGGCGGGAGCGCAGCGGAGCACGCTTCCAAGCCTGAACGAGTTGTGCGTTTGTCTAAGAGCAGCCGCAGCGATCTACCACCATGCCGGGAATCTTGCCGTGGATGATCTGCTGCTTGTCGTTGAAGTAGAGCATGTTTATGGGAGACATCTTGGTGGGGGTACAGCATGGGCCCGCCGAGCCTCTGGGGTTGGCGTGCTGGACCAAGTGAGTGTGCGGGTACTTCTGCATGAACATGTACTCGCACTGACCCGAGCAGTAGTTGGCTTTGTAGCGCTTGGGCGCGATGATCCAGTCCCAGCCGAACGCTTCGAAGTCCACCGTGAGCGGGTAGCGACAGCAACGGGACTCGGTGGAGTGCTCGTCGCAGTCCAGACCCAGGTTCCGCCGCGAGCGCTTGGTGGTCTCGAGAACTTTCACCTCCAGGAACGGCTGCTGGAGATCAGGGGGGGAGGAGAAGGAGAGGGGAGGAGAGAGATGGCGAGGTTAAACAGGGAGATGGGTCAAGCCTTGATGACTACAACAGTGTTACTAGGCAATCCACCCTGGATGTAGGGCTGGACACTGTGGCGATATTTATCATTATTGTGATAAATTACATCACATTATGCTTCTCTGAGCATATCGTGGGTATCGTCAGTACTAAACACTGAATGAGTGCATGTTTTATTACAAAGAGAGCATAATTAGGCCTGTTTAGCTTTTAGTGGACAGTGGCGAAACGCTGAAAGACAATCATTTTAAGGTAGTTCTCGATAGTATTTTTAAAATGTGATACTACAGTTACACTACTGTAGTGTTTAGCTTGTCCATTTTCAAAAGTGGGGTATCACTGTTCTCAGTAATATAAAAGCAGATCTGTTGCAGATACATGTATAAATTAAGTTTAAAATGATGCTAATAGTCTATAAGTTTCAAGAATTTGCTGTGAAAATTGAGATTTAGAAACCTTATTATAAAATTAATATCCAGAATGACTCATACAGTATTCAACCATATCTATAGTACATTTTTTGACAAAGAAAATTATAATTACAGTTGCATATCATCAGTTGTATTTCATAATGTACTATTTTTTGCCATGTCATAACTTCTCACTGTTCCCAAATCATTGTATAAGTTATTACTGAATGCGTAGAAATCGCTGATGGAACAAAATGAATCTCAGGGTTTTTTTTTTTTATTTTTCATTTATTCACATGATTTAAAATGCCAGTTGGCCTTTATGTTGTGTCAGTTTCATTATAAATGGAGCAACAGAAAAAAATGGCTCCAAAATGGCTTAGAATAAAATCTTGCTCCAATAACTTCCATCACAGATTAAGAATGTTTTTCCTTGTCCTATAAAATGACCATTTTGGAGGTATCAGGTTTTGTTCTGACAGTGATAAAATATTAATATGACATATGATTCCATATTTTTGAACAGTAGTGGGGATCACAGTGACAGAAACCACTTAACCAAATCTATTTGAGATTGCTTAACAAGTTGACACGGTTGATTTAGGCATGCAGTTAGTGCGTGGAGCATGAATTTCTATTGTCACCTACATTAGCTTCATATCTCCAGTGCAAAACTAAAGATGAGCCAGCGCCTTAAGCTGTACCCACTGCCAGATACGCTGAGCAGTTTTACTGATGCTACAATTTACTGAGAAGCTCACGTTAGTGATGTAATCGCTAATTAAAATGTAAGGAATCCTTTCAGGCTCTGTGAGCTGTGAGAAGTTGTCAAAATTCGAAAAAAAGCTGACATTCTACAGGCTATACTTGACCTTTGACTTCCTTTTTTTGTCCTAACCTTGACCCTGACGCACCTAGTAATTCTCAAGAGATTTTAAATCCAGTGTCTTCGCGTTTCATTGTTCTCCATAAAGCACTGATCTCGTCTTGTGGCAAAGCAGCTGGACGCAAGCAGGAGTTTACCATGGCTCTCTGGTGGGGGAAACAAACCAAGAGGCCACTGAGGTCAGATCCTGTCAGCTTGTACTCTGCTTTCTTTGTTGGATAAAGAAAAAGAGGAGAGAACCCCAAGAGGTCCAGGGGGAGTTTCATTCTTTCTCTGCTTTTTATGTTGTTTTTTGTACTCTCGCTAAAGAGTCTCTGATCTTTTTTTCTTCCTCCCTTTTAAAAACAACTTGCTGTGCAAAGGGATGGGCTGTTACTGACTTGTGGGGAAACAAACTTGCCCTTTGGAGGGCCGACAATGGACTATGGTATGTATGAGAGTACCTGTCAACAATCATGTTTTACCCACACTTCTGCTTATTTTGCCATCTTCCATTTCCTGAGAATACTATTTTGGAATAACTGATTTTATACCTTTAAAAATAGGTTCCTAAATGGTTCTTGGCTTGGATGTACAGGTCTAGAGAGAAGAACCTTTAACTGGTTCAGACCTTTACATGTTGTGGAGGTTCTTTAAACTTCAAAAAACATGCTACACACTGATCTCATTTAGAATCAGCCTTTGAAAGGTTCTTCAGGCAAACAAAAATGGTTCTTCTATAGCATCGCTCCAAAGAACCCTTTTGGGACTTTTATTTTTTAGGAGTAAGCTTTGGAAATTCTGTTTGTTTGTTGTCTAAACTGCTCTTTAGTGCTGACTGAAAAAATGTTAAAATGAAATGCGGACATGTGGAACAGCCTATAAGTAGAGTTTATGGTATTTTTCATGTTATGCATGTTATATAGCTCAGTTTAACAAAATTCACAGTTTTGTATTGTTTTCATGTCTTCATTCGTCAGTGTTTTCACCCAGCATGCATTATGCAATAACATCATGTAACCATTGGGAATCTCTGTGGTGGCAACCAACTGTCTGCTAGCCTAGCCTCTGAGCTACAAGCTAATAAACACAACCAAGCTAGCGTTAGTGTAACTCTTAGCTCACTCCTCAAAAAAAAAAAAACAACAACATTGATTCCATCTATTCAGAAGAATCTGGATGCCAAAGACATATTTTTAACCCTGTCAGACAGAGTAAAGAAGCCAAACTGAGGTAAGGTATATACTTAGCCAGACAGCTACCTTGCATTAGCTTTTAGCTTGTTGTGTTCCTCATTTAATTAGTCATTTCTGTCATTTGTGTAAACCATTCTCTCACTGAAATGATCATTTGAAGACAAATATCCATCCAGAAACAGTTGTAGTTTGTCAAAAGTCCCCCAACCTTCAAGATGTATCATCAGGGGGGGGTTTCCTAGTCTTTAAACTGGAAAATCTCACTCTAGAGGCTAACATGGCAAGTAAGGGGCCAATAATCACGTCTACAACGGATGTAGCAAAGGTTAACTAGCCTAGCCACTGAGCTATAGGCTAATAAACACAACCAAGCTAGCATGAGTGTAACTCTTTGCTCAGTCCTCGGAAAAAAACAAAAACAGAAAAATTTGATTCTATCTATATTCAGAAGAATCTGGATGCCAAAGACAAATGTTTAACCCTTTCAGACAGAGAAAAGAAGCAAAACTGAGGTAAGGTATCTAGTTACATAGCCAAATAGCTAACATGCCTTGCTAACTTTAGCTTTTAGCTTGTTATCTTTCTCATCTGACCAGCCATTTCTGTCATTTGTGTAAACCATTCTGTCCACTGAAATGATCATTTGAAGACAAATATCCGTGCAGAAGAAACTGTAGTTTGTCAAAAGTCCCCCAACCTTCAAGATGTATCATCAGGAGAAATTTCCTATGCCTTTACTGGAAAATGTCGCTCCAGAGGCTAACATGGCAAATAAGGGGCCAATAATCACGTCTACAACAGATGTATCGAAGGTTAAGCTCTTCATTTTGGCTGGAATGTCCCATTAAATCTGGATATCTGGGCTAGTTTTAATCAAGGCTAGTTTTAATCAAGGCTAGTTTTAATCATTTGAACTAGGCTGTATAATTACAGAGGAACAGAGACAGTGAACTCTCTGCTATTAAGGCTTCAGACTTATCAGTTGCTAAACTAAGACTTGGTTCTGCATATTTGAGCAAAACATTTCCATATTTTTTATGGTAAATGTTGAAACTATAAACCAAGCCCTAGGCAGCTTAAATGATTTGAAAACATTTAAAATCCTGTGTCACCAACTCATTTAACTTCAATGGCTCTTGGGTAGCAGGTCTAAGGGTCCTTACCAGCCCTTCTTCTCCAGGTCTCAGAGAGGTCACAGCTAGGTCGTTGCCACTTTCGTCAAACGCATTTATGTCAATCCCCCAGTTTGTATGTGGCTGCTTGAACCAGTTCTGCAGGACGTGCTTGAAGTCAATGCTCTGCCAGTAGCCCGATCGCGAATTGAGCTCAATCTTGAGCGAGCGGATCCGGATGTGCCGGCTGCCCTGGTCAGTGACAGGCTTGAGTCGGAGGATCTGAAGGTAAACTGTGGAGGTTTGCTGCAGGGGCCGCAGATACACCCACAGCTGGGCTTTCAGAACCTTGGTGAACATCAGCTTCGGACTGAACTTGAAAAAACAGCAACTGGGCTTTCCGTCCACTTGCACTATCGGTTCCGCTGTGGAGAGATGAAAAGGACATGGTATTTCAGTCATTTAGTAATGCCAAGGTGCAGTATATGTCTAAAGGTATCCAGACATCCCATTACTGAATTCAGCTGCAACCACTGCTGATGCAACTTGTTAAATCTCCATTGAAAAGCATTGACCAATAGAATTGGATGCTCTGGAGCTGCCATACATGAGCCTAAGGTCACCCAACGCCAACTGTCAGTTAGAAAGGTATAAAGCCCACCAGCACTGGGTTGTGGAGCAGTAGAGCTGCATTCTCTGGAGTGATTGAGCTCCATCCAATACCTCTGGGATGAGTTGGAGTGATCCAGAACCGATCATCTAACATCAGTACCTGACCTCACTAATGCTCAATCAAATCCTCACAGCAATGTTCCAACATCCAGTATAAAGCTTTCCCAGAAGTGTAGAGACTGTTACGGAAGCAAAGGAGGAAAGGAGGACAAACTTCCTATTAATACCCTTCATTTCAGAAGAAACACTGGTGCCTACAAACTTCTGTACCTTGAATGTCCCATTCTTGGGAGTAGAAGTCCATTAAAATGAAATATTTTAACATTATTACAGAAAGAATGATAAATCATTCCAACAGATTCCAAATTTATATTAAAAAAGATATACGAATATTCTCCAGCCAGCTGGGAGCCAGTCAAGTAACCAGTGTCAGTCAACTGTAGATAATCTGGTCTCCAAAGTTAGCGACAGAACTATATCTCTTCAGCACCTTGGACAGTGGCCTTCAACTTTAGGTACTTTGGCTCCACCTTGGACATTTTCAACTTCAACCTCAGCACGCAAGAAAAACGTTCAGTCACGATTACAAATTTCTTATAAAATGACAAATTATATCATCAGCAAAAGAGACCCCCTCATCCCCACCTCTCAAAGTGTGTGGTCATATTTATAACGCTGATCTGCTAATTGGGACGGCTGTTATGGCATGTGGCCAGATCATGAAGCTGTGAGCAATGCAATCAAAGCAGTGTCCTGTTTTATTGTGAGGATTTGGCCAAAGAACAAACTGACCTGTTTTGTTGTGAATAGTTGACAAAGGAGCCTCTTTTTGCAAAAGGCCGTTGAATAATATTTACCTTCTAAAACAGTGCATGGATTACCACTTTAACCTTAGTGTAGTACAGTATGATTACAGTCTTAAACTGTACCACTGCAACATTAAGAAAGAAGAATATTTGTAATTCACTTCAAAGCTTTCCTGTGTAGACGTGCAATAGTGAGTGTGAATGGAAGCTCCTAAGCTCTACTGTCCTGTAGTCATTGTAGTCAGATTTTCCAGTTTAAAGACTAGGAAACCCCCGCTGATGATACATCTTGAAGTTTGGGGGACTTTTGACAAACTACAACTGCTTTGAGGTGGATATTTGTCTTCAAGTTGATCTCCGGTGGTAGGCAATGTTGGTAGACATTGGATTTGACTAAAATCCGTGTGCGGATGCAGTACTGATATGAGAATCTGAGTTCTTTCCAGAACACTGACTTCTTAACAGAGCATTTTCTAATTTAGGTTTTTAGTTTATTTTCTTTTCTGTCAATGAGGTAATTTAAATTCATTGGCATACAAATTCAAACTTTATCAACAAAGTAAAATTACATAAACACACAGGAATTCAAGAGCTGTTCTTAAATGAGTGATCACATGACTTTCAGAGTTTCGTGTTTTTCAAACTTTTATTTAGTCTACATTTTTACGATATTATCAAATGAGCAACTTGTCAATGATCATTTATTTCCAAAATACATAGATAGATAGATAGATAGATAGAACTCATTTACATATATCCACCTATTTAGCCCACAGCAGTTTAACTCCGCCCACTCACACTGAAGTTATAAGGAGTGTTTCAGCCTGGGCTGCTTTTTGAATGAGGCACGGCCAGTCAGAACAGAGCTCATTTCCATATATCAGTCATAAAGGTGCAGTAACAAACAGCCTGTTCAATACTAAGGGATAAAGAAAGGTTGGAAAATGGTCATTTTTAAATGAATTATGACTGAAATATGTTACAAGTACATAAAATACAAGAAAAATGTAGGATATGGTAGGATAGGATATGGCTCATATCATACCATTAAAAATACAACGTTCTTGTCTTCCTGTAATCTTCCATAAAAATATCATGACTTTTGCCCTACCTCTACAACATTTTCCAGTGGGGTTGGTGCACACCCCCCCATTACTATACCACTTGCTCAGCTAGGTCAGAGACTCTCCCTGTTTCACTCTCAAATGCATCATGGTACAGAAGGAGAACGTGTCATGAGTTCAGACTCACTCTGATTTAAAATGTGAACACAATCCTGCAGTACCTTAAATGAACAGCGGGGACCTGTGAAGACCATGTGGGCTGAAGCCCCTATTTGTCCCCCAAGAGAACAAATATGAGGGGAACAGTTTTTTTTCCCCCACATTTCATAAACAATAAATATTCTAAATGTAATGCAATAAACTAACAAGCTTGTGCAGTAGATAGGAACGTGTTTGATGCTCCAAATAACAAGACAACTCTGAAGAGCAAATGGCTTGTACATACGAAACAATCTCGAGCCATGTGTGCTGTTTCCTACAGGGAAAAGTATGCCTCTTCGATTTTACATAAACTACGGGGACCTGTCAATCACGTGCAAATCTGAGGTTGCTCCGGCAACCCGCAAGGTCTTCCTGTGTCAAGAGGTCATCTGGAGACCTAGGTCCAGTTAAGAAATGGGATTAAGGGTCAGCACTGTCAGCCTTTTACATCCCTGGTGGTGCAGGGAGGGGTCAGGCTTAATAGCCAAATTGAGTTTGAAGGTCAAGGTCAGCCCTATGGCAGAGGCACAGGCAGAAGGAGGGTCAGTGAGGGCGTTCGCCCCGGGGCCCTTCCTGCTGGAGGCCCACAGAATAAATATAGATAGATAAAAATAAATTACTAACTAAATTAATAACTAAATATTTGCACAACTTAACACAAAGAAATGTGTCATTTGGAGATGATGATTGAGTAATCATGTCACACCACAGTTCTAGCACAGAGATGGTTCTCATGTACACCCAAGCACAGAAAGTTCTCACTTTAACTTTTGCTCTATTGTTTCTTCTCAGCCAACCAGCAACTCCAGCAATGACACAGTACAACAACAGCAGCAAAGCCACCATGAAGATGAACGGGAAGAAGAAGAAAACGATGTGGCAACCAAGAACAAGAAAGGTGAGAGGGAGCAGGACCGAGCAAGTGACACTGAAAATAAGAAACGAGCAAAAGGGGTAGCTATTAGGGATGCATGTTCGGACTCATGCAGACCTGCAATCAGCCAATTTATTATCCGTAATTTGGCTGATCTCAGTTTTATGAGGTGTTTAAGGTGAGGCAGGTAAGTGCTCTTGCGCTGTATTTGAACGCAGCTGCTGAACCCGAACTGAAATGTCATAACAAAATTATACACAACTCTAGGCTTGTCACAAGTATTACATAATCACCTACTGGCAGCTATTTGAGATAAACACAGATATATGAGATGATAGCAGTTATTTAAACTGACTACAGTCATTAGATTTCACAATCATATGTCACAACAAGCTGCACTGTTAGGAATAAAGATTCTGTGGAGGTACATTTTTCATTTATCAAGGTACAAACAATACAAATGTTCCTCAAAGGTTCAACAGAGGTTTGAAGTTCCAATTGTGTACCTTAAATAGGTTTATACAGGTGAAAAGTACATATTTGTATCTTTTCATAACCTAATGTTTTAAAACAGAACAATAAAATAAAAAGCCTGGAGACGAGACGGGGGGTGTGGAGTCAGTACAACTTAGAAAATGTCATTTTAATGGATTATGGTACAATTATGTTCCCTGAATAAAGGTACTGAGATGTTCCCTTGAGGGTCCCACCACAGTGACAAGAGGGGTACTGCCCCAGTGATAGTTTACTACCTTATTTCTGAGAATGTAAATGTGACTTAAATATGTTGGATTAAGGCAAATAAATGTAAATAAAAGATAAGAGTAAATTCATTAAGACACATCATAGGACTCATCATTCTGACACAGTTAATGCTGTAACATTTAGAGGGCAGCGTGTGTAACGTTTGTTTGATATTTTAGCTAATTCTAATGTTTTTAGAATGTATGCTAGCAGAACACTGTTTACATTTTCCATCCCAAAAACAAGTGTAGCTTTGCATGACACAGCACATGATTCTGTGTTGCTGTAGACATTTGTTTGAGTAAATGTAGCTGGGAAGAAAGACAGCTCATCAGTTATTTTGGCCACTTTAGGCTCGTGCAGACAAAAAAAACAAAAACAGATAACTAAATCGTTAATCACCATCATTTATTTGACAATTAATCGTAAAATATCATAATCGTGACTCGCTCACTGTGCTAAACAGCCAGTCACCTCTTACATCTATGGCATTTTGGCATATATGTAATATTAGGCAGATGCTCTTATACGCAGCGACTTGTTACAGAGGCAGGTGAATGCAGAGTCTTGCCCAAGGACTTTTATCAAGGTAGTGTGGGCAGAAGGGACTGGACACCAGCCCGCAACCTGGAGGGCAGTAGTACTATCCACTATTTGATTCATGTTGTTTAAAGAGGCCACTGATTTTTCAACCAAATTTCCCTCGCTTGGAAACTAAGCTGTAAAAACAGCCTGTTTTGAACTTTTTTGATGTCACGAGAACCAACTAATTTACATATATCCACCTATTCATCCTATAACTGTTTAGCTCCGCCCACTTGCACCAAAGTTATAAGGAGTGTTTCAGCCCAAATTCTTTTTGAATGAAGTACAATCCAGAGCAACCAATCAGAACAGAGCTTATGTACATATATCAGTCTTGAAGGAAGAGTAACAAAAACAGCCTGTTTAATTCTAAGAGATAAAGGGAGGATAGAAAATGATCATGTAAAAATAATTATAATCTATTCTAATTATACACATTGTGACTTTGGCTAATAGAAAGTACTTGACATGTGCTAACATGTTGTTCATTTAGCCCACATAGTCTGAGCTTCAGGTTTAAGGCTAATAAAAACCAGCCAAAAAAATATTCTTGGCTGTAAAGAAATGAGAATCAGCCATACAAATTATGATTTGTGCACCTCTAATCGTAATAATACCGAGGAGGTTGAAATACAGGAATAACAGTTTAGTTACTAATGCTAATGCAGCAAAATTAGCATGCCAAGTCAGGCTTAATGCTCTCCTGAGTGCTTATCACTTATGGCCCATATCAACCAGGCTTTAAAGACTCTTTTTCCTGATTTTCTGATTTCAACAATGCCAACAAAAGGCACTTTAGTTCAACGCAGAGCCTTGTTTCTGGAGTTTCCACCAAAACCCACCAACTGTTTACAGGCCAACTGAGAGAAAACAGGACCACATTTCTCTTTCAGCAACTCCAGTGTTACCTCAGAGTGTTGTAATCAAATTAACGGGGCAGCATAAGGGGACATGAACTTAATGAGGTAAAGATAGAATATCCATTATCTGGCTTGAGTGGAAAGTTGACGAGGAGCCAAGCAAGTGAGCGGGAAGGTCCTCGAGCTCCGGTTTGCAGGTCCAGTCATTAGCGAGTGTAAATTATACAGTGTCTCACGCTGGAGAGACAATATGGCAATGTTCCTCGCTCCGGGCTGACGAGGTCACGGCAATTAACGTCGGTGCTGTCGTAATGTTTATGTGCCGGTGATAAAATGCCAAGTGATCGTGTAACTGGGCCTGTGATTGTAGGGGAGAAAACACTGCTACACCGGATATTGCTGACATTCGCATGCGTAGAGAAAATATGAGGCGACTCTGTGTTATATCATGCAAAGGCAGTTTTGAGGGATGTATCGATTCCCAAAATTCATTATTTGGTGTGGTAGAATACACAGGTATCTCGAATTGATATGTTTTACAATACAGTAAAAATGAGGAGTGGCTGAAAGTCTACCTCGTGTGAATATTTATAAGTTTCCATGTGGAGTTTATTTGAGCGTTCAACATTATTAAGGAACAATATTTGACAGAAAAGTTGTGTTTTTAAAGAGTTCTGATCTAATGCTCCAGCCACAAGCTAACATGCTACTCATGATACAATTCAACACAATCCAATCCATCCATACATCTGACTTATTCTGCTATAGTGCCACAGCACCGGTGGCAGGTTAATAGGAAACTGTTAAAGAAATGTATCAGCCACCTTGAAATAATCTGCTGTGAATTACTTTGAGTAGATCTGTGAAAATAAATAAGGGCTACATAATACGGACAAAATACTAGCAATACTTTGCAATATATGAGAAATACAATAGTGAACCAATAATCATACATAGTTACAGGTCAGCCTACATTATTTTGACCAAAATTATTTACTTTTGTTGAATTACACGAATATCAAAACATCCACAGAAAGTCATCTGGAGCTGTGATTGGCCAGAGAGTGTGACTGGTTAAAAAGTTAATTTGCATATTGTAGCCTTCTGCCGCTTTTAGTATTGCAGAGCATCAGTATCACTGTCAAGTTTAACAAACACTGTACTGTGCAGTCTCAAAATAAGGATCAAAAATCTCTGATTATAACAATTAAAACAAGCAGTAAACATAATAAAGAAAAATAATAAGGCCATACTGACCTTAAAACGTTAAAGCAACTGATACTGAAAAGTCTTACTGAACCAATCAGTCTCTTATTTTGCTTTCACTTACATAATTCTTCTGCCTACCTTTTCAAAACACGGCACTGAACCACCTCTTCCGATATCAATACCTACATTTGATATATAAGATTTGTTACAGGATTAGATTAATTCTTTTTGCTTCTGATATCCAATCCAGCATTTTCTGCTGATATCTGCCTGATATCGATACCCATTTTTTCCATTATTTTTGCATTTCCTCAGTTGTGCTGAGTGTAATGTGGTTGTTTGCTTCACAGCTGTTTATCTTAATGGCATATTAACTGTGTAGTGCACCAGCACTCAAAAGTTTACACTCACTTGCCAAATTAACCACTTTTTGTTACTTTATGTACAATAATAACTTCTACAATGTGGGTTTAAATATTGCATCAATTCACTAAAAGGTGCTTTTAGAAGTTTTATTCAGTATTTCAAGAATTATGTTTAAAAGAAGTTAATAAATCATGAATGATATACTGTAATTCCCTGTTTACATTATTTTTGGTCAAGTTATCTGCCTTGAAATGTGATTTCCGCTTTTTACATATGATGAAAATTTGGTATTACCTTTATTATAACTTCATCAGTGTTAGAGCTAAGAATTTGAAAGCTAGACAGGATTAGCAAAAAATATGCATCTGCAACCAAATTGGTTTATATTATTAAAATACTGATTCCACACTTTAACGCTAGTGTAAATATTTGAATATAACTTATAGATTCTACGTTGTTGCTACATTATTTCTATTGTTTGTTTACAGATTGGGTGACACAATTTTACTGTACCAGCATTTCTATGCTAAAAATTCTACACACTTGGTTAAGAATATGTGCACAAATTATGAGCTTCCTATAACATGATCTGCTATTTTCAACAACGTGCACACACATTATATACCACATTACACTCGGGAGGAGTATGACAGCAAGCGGCTGCCTTTTACCGAAAGTGACTTGGAATGGATACGGCACGTTTCTTGATACAGATCTGCCAAGCAATTGCACAAGCTAAATTGAAGTGACCCCTGCCAAACGCCCTCAGCAGTGACAATGTCAGAGATCGACTCAAAGGATTAGGCCACGGCACACACACCCTGCTGCCTGTCTCTTTAGATCACATGCACACATGTGCACACACACCAGCAGCAGTGCACAGGGGGTGAGCGTTGGGTCCTTAAAGGGGAATTCCACCCATTTTGAAAATTTCTTACATAATTAAATGGTTGAGATGTAAACAAAGTCATACAGAGTGTTTTGGTGTGAAATGCTCCTTTCTAGAAAGTCAGAGCTGTGCACAGTGGTGGTACCCTGGGTACATTATTCAGTTATTAAAGCCTATTATTGAGTGTCTTATACAGGCCCTCTGGCAGCTACTTTGAGAATAATACGCAAGAACTGCAATGTGGGCCCATATAAAGCCCTTTAGGAATCCTAGGGTTCCAAATAGCATTACTTACTTTTAAGACCTCCGTATTTAAGATTCTGCTATGAGTAAGTTGTGTACACAAAGGGGAACTCCACCTATTTTTCTAAATAATTACACCATTAAAATGGTTTGGTGTGAAATTCTGTTCAACAGAAACTTACTCAAAATTGTCAAAATTGTTCACAGTGGTGGTGATAGGAACCAGACGTCCACCTCTAAAAGCTCCCTCACAGAAAGTTATTAAGTGAAATGGTCAGGAATATGCTGCCTGAGACCTTGCTTTATGATAACTTTGAGAAAGTTTTGGCCAAAAACATACATATTTTTTTATTTATTTATGGTGGTGGGATGCATGCGGGGCATTGAAAGGCCTGTACAGTCCTCAAAGAAAACATATTTGCCACTATTTTACCCTTATTAACATAAGAAGAGGCATTTCTCATCAAACCCCTCTGAATGACTTTGTTTACATCTTTATGACTTTATTGACTTTATGAGTTTTGAAAAAATCCCCTTTAAATCTTCCATTAAACTATCTAAACAGTTTATTCTACCATCCCTGCCAGCTTAATCACAAGAGAAAAACCAGTGAACTTATTTATTTGCATTTATTTGCATTTTTTTTTTGTTTTTGTAAATGGGTTTTCATGTTTTGTGACAGGCCAGTTGATACCTGATATCAGTAAAGCATGGGATCCAAAAAGGGAACATTTTAAATAATGAGATTCGGTTCTCAGGGGGATAATATCAAACAGCCTAAAAAGGGGGAAGGGTTTGAAACGATTGAGCCCAGTTTTTATCGACATTTCGCCGTATCGTATTCTTCTGGGGGACAATACCCAGTATCTTTTGGTTCCACATGGGTTGCTCCGGTTAAAACTTGCCATGCACATGCTAAGCGCTGGAATACGTAGTAAGATGGATGTTGTGTCACGTGACGTGGAATTGTAGAGCCAGCTGGTGTATACACAACAGATTTGCTCAGTGATTTCGGTCTACCGCTGAATGTTAATGTGGCCGGCCTATACAGATGTATGCAAAAGTTTGAACACCCCCGTTCATATAACATGCTTTGATGGTTTTCTGAGAGAAAGTAAGTAAACACATCCTCTGCAGTGAACACACTTAAATATGACATGCACTCTTTGCTAAGTTTGTCATATTGTCATATTGGAAAAAAATAAAATGTATAGTAATAGGTGCCATTACTTTTGCATAGGCCACATTTTATGTTTTATTTTTTTCCCAGTACAAAAATTCAGCAAATAAACAGTAAATAGGCACTAAAATGTGTGTTCTGCGTAGAGGGTGTGTTAACTTATTTACACTCAGAAAATCAACAGTACTTGTAATTTGACCAGGGGTGCCCAAACTTTTGCATGCAACTGTATTCTGTCGATGTCTGTTCATTTAATCAGTGACTGGATTTATTGATTACATTTATGCACAAAAACTTAATGGCCAACTTATATATATAATATAAAATGGCCACAGTTACTGAAGGGTGGTGTTCATAAAGCTACATAAGCCTGTATAAACACTTATAAATTATTCCAACCGGCATAAAAATGACAATCATGACAACTGATGCTTGTTAAATGTTTATATAGGTCAATATTAGTTCTCATTAAAGTTCTCAATAAAGGTGTTACAAATGCCTTGTTGCATGTCAACCCTTCTGGAGTCCAGGTCAGCAGCTGATGCTAATTCTTAGCAGCTTTAATGGTCATTTTGATCAATTAAATTAACTGACTCATGCACTCATGTTTCAGCCAATCAAAACTGTCCAAAAACATCTTCTATGAAGCTGTCCTGTACACTGTCAACGTTTAAACCTGATGACTCATGATGTACAAAAGCATTCGTATCTGGCAGATGAATGGAACAGAAAAACGTCCAAAAGCGAATATTCTCAGAACAAAAAGCCATTGAAAAGAAAGCGGTCATCTGGTCCGTGCTGAAAGAGCTCATAATGCTATAGCTGGCCGAAAAAAGGCGGGATTGTATTTGCATATATATCTATATTTTCTTAATGGGAAATGCAAATGTGGTATTTTCGTGGAAGTGTGCGTTGGAGAGCTGAAGCATGGAATAAATGTGACTCTAGGGTATCCCCATGCACCTCTGGAAATTAATCATTCTGACACGTTCACGACCCCTCTAATAAGACAGGGGCCACAGTGCTCCCCCTACCCCCCCCCACACACATATACACACACACACACACACACACTCCACCACCATCCTGAGCTCAGGCCGCCCCTGCTCCCTCTTTGTTTGGCCCCCCGGTCCCAGGAGGAGTGGGGGAGGATGTGGGAAAGGGGCGGGGGATGCAGTGAGCCCCCCTTATTCAGAGCGCTCCTGGGGGAACCCAGGCCAGGCACAAGACTCCTATCAGCCTAGCAGCCCCCCAGGAGTAACAAAAGCATGTTCCGTATGCTCTCTGTAACACAGGTCCCCTTTTTGAGCCGGTTAGCCATGGACAACCCATCCAAGCCTTAACCCCTTAAAGCCTCAGGGCCTGTATGTAGGCCCACACTTCAGTTCCTCAGTTTCTTAAAGGAGAATCCCTCCAGTTTTTCAAAATCGCTAAATAATTCAGTCACTGAGATGTGAACAAACTCATTCAGAGTGGTTTACTGTGAAACGGTTTGATTGTAGAGACTCAGATTTCTTTACAGTGGTGGTGATAGGAACCAGGGGTGGCCATGTCTACAACACCAATATAGCCATTTTATTTACTATCCAAAACCACCAGTGAACCTACATGAGTTTTATATGAATGGTGTTGAAGGTAAAATCTGAAAAAATATGTTTACGTTGTGGGCTATTCTGCCTTGTAATGCCCTGCATGTGCTCCACATGTATCTTAGGTTTCAGGCCAAACGCTTGTCTCAAATCAATCATGAAACAGTGTCTCCAGCATCAGGCAACATGTTTGTAACTAGTTTATGTCATAGCTTTATTGGAGGGAGATTTTAGAGGCCTTAAATTCCATGCTAGAAAAGCAGCATAGACCAGTCATCAATTCCATGCTGGTCAGTGCTGTTTTTTCAGCAGGGTCTTCAGACGCCTGGCTCCTATCATCACCACTAATAACAACTCTGACATGGAAAGCTTCTCTAGAATGGAGCAGATCACATCAAACCAGTCTTAATGACTTTGTTGACATCTTAACAATTTCATTATGCAGAACTTTGGAAAATATTGGTGGAATTCCCCTTTAACTATGTTAAAGAGCCCATATCATGGAATTTTTTGAAAGTTTTTAAACATTAAATTTCAAAAATTCACTATTCACTCACTAGTCCATGCAGTCTTTGGATACTGAGCTGCAAATGTAGCCTGTTTTGAACTACATCATCTATGTGATGTCAAAAAAAGGAAAAAATGTACATATATTCAGCCTATAGCAGTTTAGCCCCACCCATTAACGTTGAAGTTATAAGGAGTGTTTCAGCCTGGCCTGATTTTTGAGAAGGCACAATGCGGGACAGCCAATCGCAGCAGAGCTCATTTACATATAGCAGTCTTAATAAGGCCATAGTAACAAAAATCAGAAAAAAATTGCACAAGGACTCTTATAATGTCTATAATGTATTTTTCATATAGCAGTGATAAAAAGGGACAACAGAAGAACCACATAAATAAAAAAGAGCCACGCAAACATCACAAGGGACTAATTTCTGGGGAGAAAAGTAAATACCAGAAAAATATACCATACGAGACCTTTAAAATAGTGTTAAGCTATAAAATACATTGCAAATCTGAATAATAAGCCTTCAGTCTAAGAGTTAAATCCACATGTGTCAGGATACAGTACACGCATGCACATATATGTCCAAACACATCCACTTCAACTGCTGCATGACTGCACCGCTCTCTGTTTACACACTCACGATGATTTTTTACATGGCGTGGAAAAATATAGACGTATATTAAGCTCACAGGGGGTTAAACTCCATTAGATAGAGTGACAGTGCGCATGGGGGAAGGTGGAGGCAGGCAGTAATACTGCACAGCTTGACTCAGTGGCTAGAGAGTGGATCTATTATTTAACATACAAGCTCTGAAAAGCTGCCTAAATGCATTGTCACATCTGCTTTATGCAGTTATACAAGTCTAAATTCGCTACGGATTACTGCTTTCTGGATCCGGAATGCAAACTGTTTAAGATTATTAGCTCATAATTCACTGTAATCATGGTGCTGCTTGAAAATTTGTCAGGTTTTTTTATCATGTGTGTGAGAATATTATTCATGATGGGCATAAAAACTGCATTTAAATATGAAAAGTATGGAAAAAAATATGGAAAAAATTGTTTCGATCATCAGGTTTCACTCATTTCTTTACAAACGGTGCTTTTAACTTATTGCAACTTACTGTGTTTTCTGTAGTTTTAACCTGGAAAGATGAAGAATTACTAACCATGAAGTCATTTTATTGTTAAAAAGGATGCTGCTCCATCATAACACTTCAAAACCATATTACCAACAAACCAAAAAATATGATTACTAGGGATGCATCGATATAAGAATAAATGAGCCCATATGATAACTGATCATTTACAGTGAGTGTAGGGCTAAAAATGAGTTATCAGTTCATTTTACATAGCTAAATTAATTTAAAGAGAGTTGCTGAAGATAATTTAAAAATATTTAACATTATTTATCAGGTAATACTGGGAGTCATGCCCAAGGACTCTTATTATGTCTTTCTCTTGTTCATGTAGCAGTGATTTGCTTCACAAACATAGTCATTGATGTGCTTACCAGTGCAGGAATTAGAGTCTGTTCTTCTGTGTGAGGTGGTGTTGTCCACTGCACTATCCATTTATGTGAGTTTATATATATTATAAATGAAGGGACGTTCTCACTAGTGATGAGCGTCAGAGCATGTGCAAGCTAAAAATAAGATGCTAAATTATTGGTTGTAATTATCAGCCATAATTCCAATATCGGGCCAATAACAACAACAATAGAATGTTTTTGATATGTCAGTTTACATTATTGGCTCTTCAGCATTTATTCACAGGATTTTTCTTATGAGGACTCTTATTGATTAACTGGTTAATAAAGCACCATGACTTGTGCAAAAGCTGTGTTTCCTTTAAAAACGGTCAATGCTACAATATTTACATTCACCCTTTTATCATCAAACAATATATCGGCTGCAAATATATCTCGCAACCCTAATTATCTCAAATTTCTGCACAGTTTTTGACAATTTCTGCATAAATACACTGTAAACTGGTTTGGTGTGAAATTCTCCGTTCTGGAGAAACTTGGCTATGTTTGCTATATTTGCATTTCAGACGTTGACCTCAGCTTCCTGTCACCTAGAGCTGGGTCATATGGCAAAAAAGACAGTTTCACAATATGCAACGTCACCAAATTTATGGTTTCTGTTATGTGACACAGCAAAGACACATTTAAAAAAATACTGTCAAAAACAATCAATACAATGATTTGTATTCAGCATTTCATACATTGTCCAGGTAAATAGGACTAATATGTGCTCTCTTTGTAGTCAAACATGTACTGACAATGTCAACAATATGCTCAAAAAAGTGCAGTGACAATTTATCACAATAACAATAAATGTCATATTGCCCAGCCCTACTATCACCAGCACTGGAAAGAAAACTGACTCTGTTTACATCTCAAACACTGAATTATGCAGAAATTCCAAAAAATCAGCCTCTTTCAATTATTCAGCTTAACATGAAATCAACTGACAAGCAGATATTCTTGTACACAGCTCACTGTTCTATGCACATAAAGCTTCTACACACATTTTTCCTCTGTGTTTCACTGTTTAGGGTCTTTTTTAACATCAGCGCAACAATAAATGTTTCATGTATGTTCCTAAACTGCTCCAAAAACAGACTGCTTGACAGAGTCTCCGCTACGGCTGAGCGCTGCCCCACTTTCACGTACACATGTAAGTTTAAACCAGGAGAAAAAAGAAACATCTGAGCCTCTCAGCACTGTTTCTTCTGCTTATCACAACCCACCGCTGTAGTGGGCTACATTTAAACAGCAATCTGTGTCCAAATAAATAATTCATGAAATAAATTAATCTTGATTCATGTTGTGATGACATGAATAAAGATGAATTTATTTCATCTTCATTTTGCTTGAAATGACTGACAGTGAGTGAAGGGATATTGCATGACCTTTGCGCTCTCTTCTTTCCCTTATTCCCTTATTCCCTTCCCCTCATTACCTCCCTCAGGCTCATATGTGATGGTATATATTTGGCAGCAATTGCTTCATCTCCTGCTTGTCAGATCATAATTATGGACCTTACTGGGTCCCAACTGGCCATAAAATGAGTCGTCCACATGGAATTCCCTGTGATCCGGTAAGCTTCATTCTTAACAATAAAGGTGCCAAAAAGGTTTTACTGGAGCAATGATATAAAAGACCCACTTAAGTATGCCTAAAGCATAATTCGTACATAATTCACGGGTTGAATTGGAAATAAAGTCATTCGCTCCGCTTTCTTTACAGTGGTGGTGATAGGAACCAGGCGTCGCCATGACTACAACATAAATATAGCCATTTTATTTACTATCCAAAACCACCAGTGAACTACACGTGTCTTCTGAGTTTTTATACGTAATGTTGATAATGCTAAAATAGTGGAAAATCTGAAAAAATTTTTTTTGGGAAAACAAACACCCTGCATGTACTCCTCCGCCACTGATGCATTAAAAATATATATATTTTTCAGGCCAAAAGCTTCTCAAAATAATCAAAAAACAATGTTTCAGACATAAGGCAGTGTATTCATAACCATTTCATGTAATATCTTTCTGTGAGGGAGCTTTTAGAGGTGGACGTCTGGTTCCTATCACCACCACAAAGCATTTCACACCAAACCACTTGGAATGACTTTGATCTTAACCATTTTATTATGCAGAAATTTGAAAAATGAGTTGAATTTAAAGAACCTTTTAGGTGGTTTTTAAGTACCACTCATTGTGAGAACCTTTAAAAACCTTCTAAACCTTCTTTACTAATATATCAAGCATATGTTCTTAACCGCGATGACCTTGGCCCTCATCCAAACGTGCTTTTGGCAGCTGATAAACCGGTGTCCCTGATGAACTACGCGGCCGGCGTTAAATGGGAAAGGAAGTGTGTCTCCTCTGCGGGAAGCCACTCTCAGAACACTTAAGATCCTTATTAATTTTTCATATGTATATCCAGCGGCAGAATCTCGAATTCTTTTCCGGCGTATCTGGGCTCTTAACGGCGGGCCAGAATGATTCAGCTGTGCTGCCACTGATTGAGCCTTTTAGATTCTATGAATGGGCGTTTTTAAGAAAGGCGTTCACGTCCGCAGTCAGCACGGGTGGTAATAATGTGCTCAGTGATTTTTATCCTTTTTTTTTTTCCCCTCCCTTCGTTCCGCCCTCATTCCAACAAAGTGCTTAATTAGTGGAGGGGCACCAGAGTAATTATTTCCTTTATTAGTGAGGGCTGACATCTGTTTTGGCTCTTTAACATGACTCTATAAAAGCAGGCCGTGATAAAAACGGCCATGATCTCGGTCCCTTTAGGAGAGGGCCGGGGCCGCTTGTTGCTCCTGGCTGGCTTTGGCTGTGGGGTTTTATGAAGCCTATTTTGTGAGCAGAGCACCACGACTGGAACCACTCACACAGTCTAGTACCTGTGACTAATCTACACAAACTCTGACCTCCACAACAAACACAGTCAAATTAGTCATCTGTGCAATTTTCAGAGCAACCATGTCAGGAGACCTTTGACTCGTAGATGTCGTAGTTAACGTCTACAATAACAAAAGCATGTTGTAATTTTATGCAGATTATGTCTCACTTGTAGCTGAAACAGCAGAGAAATTGTGTGGAAAGTGCAGATACTAGACCACATTCTATGTTTTTTCACAGAAGAGGTGATATTTTATTGTGATTTGAATTTGCAAGTTATCATGCATACATTATTATTTTTCTCTGAACAATAAAACATCTTTTACATTCTTACCAGTGGCGAGCTGTGACTATTAGAGTTAGGCCTTCAGTTCAGGTGCATCTATGATAATGCTGATTTCTGCTAGCACCCCAATGGGATTTCTAATAGTATGCTAGCAGTAAGCCAGTGCTGTTGTGCATAAACATTTCCTGTGCTAGATTAAACACAAACATTTAAAGCTTGCAAAAGACACTCCATATCGCCTCTGTCCAAAAATAACATACATCTCCATTTTTTTCAATTTTCTTTTTTCTATATCATTTGAACCTTTTATGTGTAAAATTTTCATGATGATTGGACCAAAAGAAATGCTCCAAAATTGCTTGAAATAAAATCTCGTTTCTTAAAATTTTTTTTGGACAGCAGTTTTTTATTTGCTTGTCATAGACAATAATGTATATTTGATCAGTTTTACAGTGACTCTTCCAGTGACACAGAGCTGCCGCCGCTGTTTTCCATTCCTAACAACTAACCCAAACCTGGTTAAAATACAGCTCAAATTCGCAGTCAGTGAAGTATCTAGAACTTCCAGAAGATCAAATTCAAAACGTGATTCCTCTGTCATTTCCTACTTATGCTGGAAATGTAAGGCCTTCAGTTCGGCTCCTGAAGTCCTAACCAATGGGAGAGTTCGTCTGACTTAGACACCACAGAGAAAACAGTTTTCTTAAAATTTTTAAACCAGCATTTTTTCTCTCGTCACTATTCCAATGTTTATTAACATGCAGCAAATCCAGTTTTCACATTTAACTCATCTGACTGCAGAGTCGGCCTCAGGTCAACACAGATAACCTGGAAGGAATTATAAGGAATTATATCATTGTAAGTAACATGTATGCAAACAGTAACACTGACGATCCACCACTTACTGCATGTAGTAATGCTCTGTGGTCAATGGCCTAAACAAAAGGCACACTCCTCATACACCAGCTTCATGAATTCCAGAGTCTCTTCTGACCCACATCGAGCGAGCTAGAACACAGAGTCCAGAATCGCCTCAATAGCCGCTGGAAATCGGGCCAAATCCCGATTGGGGGCACTTACAGAAATTCACGCATTCTGCAAACTGCAAAAAAAATGCTACTTGGCAAGTAAAATCATCTTAAATGAGACATTGCTGTAAGATTATTCAACCTATTTCTGGACAGTTTGGAAAGTTTTTTGCTTTGCATTCTTTCATTTAATGCATTTATATGTGATATACTTGCCAAGATGCAATTTTTTCAGTCTCAGCTGTCATTATTTCTTCACTGTGTGTAAAGTGCAGTTATCTGAGTTTGGTGAAACTTTACCCCAAAGGTAATCAGTCACCCAAGACAAGTTTGGTGTCTGAAGTGCTTTTAACTTTGCACTGGAGCTATGAGACTAATGTAATGCTAACGAGTAATGGACACCCCATTACACCCCACTGTCACACCTGTACAGAACGACATGTTCATATATTTTTCACATCCGAAATACATGTGCAATATATGTGATGTCTTGGCACTGAAATTCCAAATGTAGAAAAATATATGTACACAGCAAGACCACACTGAAAATCTGGATTTTTTTTACAACTAAACCTGGAAACAGACAACAAAGTTTTAGAGCTTTGAAAAATTCAAAAAGTAAATAAAAGTTATGAGAAAGAAACTGAAGAAAAAATATGATGATAAAGAAAGATTATGCATCTTTTCTAGGACACTGTTCAAGTTTAAACAAATTTGTGACATTAATGTCCAAAACATCTCACTACATGTGATAATCTTAGCACCAAAATTCAAAACCACCAAAAATATATGTACATGTACTCTGAAAAATAAAGGTAATAAGGGTTCTGTACTTCAAACTGCACCACATGGCACTTCTAAAGGAACACATTTGATTTTACATGGTGCTGTTTTTTCACCTATATAGGTACAAAGCTTTGAAACGTACACAAACATACTTCTGAATACTGTAACTAACCCTACACATTTAAAAATGATGGTTCTTCAAGGGTTCTTTGGTAAAGAGAATGGTTCTTTATAGAATCATGACGACTCAAAGAAAAGGGTTCTATATAGCACCCAAACGGTTCTTCTACTGAACCATCTACAGCACATTCTCCATCAATCTGAGGAATGCTTTCTTGATGCAAAGAACCCATTAATCAGGCAAAGGGTTCTTTGAGTGTTCATGATTGTATATAGTACATAGTTCATTTTCCTTACTAAAGAACCCTTGAAGATGTTTTTTAAGAGTGCACTGTCAACTAAATTAACCTTACTGGCACGACTGTAATCTTTCTGTTAAGGATGTATGAGCATTAACAATAAAAATGACATTGGCTTCTCTGGGATGGCTATTGACATCACCTATCATCACACTCTATCACAGTTTAAACCCTTTCCCAAACTTTGTATTCAGTTATTAATAAGATGTATTAAGCTTAACTTCTTAAAGGGTTTTCATATACTAAGGCTTATTATTCAGTAACTACAGGGACTTCAATGCAAACTGGCTGAACTTTGGGCCCTGGCCTTTTTAAGGTGCTTGAGGCGTATTATTTGGTAATAAATACAATACTAATATGTAAGTTATGTATTCATGTGACTGAGTAACTGGAATGTGGGCCCATATTTGGTTCAGTAATCTCTCATCCACTTTGCTTGTGTTGTTTCAGGCACTATATAACATACTATTATGTATAAACATGGACAAAAGTATGGAAAGTCATGCATCTACTGCTATGTTAAAGTGTTTATGGATAAAAGTATGTCAACCACAAAAGCAAGTCTGTTTCAACTCCACTCAGTCTGTGTTATGATTAAGTCGTGATTTGCACACTGCTGTTTGGTTTGATGTTAGCCTTATAGCCCCAGCGCAAAACAAAAGAAGCAAATTTCAGACACTAAACATGACTTGCTGATATTTGGTGTATAAAGAAAAATCAAATCTAATTTTTCACCACACTACACCTTAAATCACGACTGACGCTGTATGTCGTTTCAAACGATGCCTGTTAGGGGTTAAGAGTCCCTCAAAGGCCGCCTCCCTGAGAGCGGGACCACTTTTTCAGGAGCAGGGGGAGAGAGGGAGAGAGAGAGAGAGAGAGAGAGAGAGAGAGCGTGGGAGGAGGGAAGAGAGGGAGGAGAGAGCGAGATTCCTGAGAGGGCTGGCGAAATTTTGCCTCGGGTATTAATGGACTTTGGTCTCTTTGAAAGTTTATTAGCCATAAAATTGACAGCATGTTGTGCTATTTCTACAGCCCCGCTGTCTCTTCACTTTTTATTCCTTTTTAAACAAAACAGACAAATGACAAAAGCGTCCACACATGTTTGCCGACCCCCCCAAACACACCCCCCACCACCCCCGTCCTCTCTTTCTCCCTTTTCTCCCGGATGGACGGGAATCATTCGGACGCAGGTGTTACCGTCCGACGCCGTATGCATAAAGCCATCAGCTTCTCGCACGGTCTTCCCGCTGTCGGACGACCGTCTTGTCCTTTTTGGCGCTCTCCCCTCTTTAACGTTTATGGTTCCTGCACTTTCAGGAAATGACCCTTTTATAGGGTCAACACTATAAAAGACTTGTGTCTTTTTTTGTTGGGGGGGGGGCTGGGAGTGGTTGGTGGGTGGATGTTGTGTGTTTGACGTCTTAGGTGTATGTTCTTTGGAAGCGGAGTGGGGGGGTGAGGTGGGGGGTTGTGTTGTTTAATCTACTACCAGCTCTCTTTTTGCGGCCAAAGAAAGAGACCTGAAGAGGTTAATTGGCTCCTCATCCAATATATCACATTGCTGTGAACTCCGTGACCCCACTTGTCAATAGGGGGCTTTTTCTCCACTGTGACTCAGTGAATGTATTAGTTCTTGCTGTGCGTATGTGTGTGTGTGTGTGTGTGGTTAGAGCTGGCTGTGTGTGTGTGTGTGTGTGTGTGTGAGTGCTGGTTTGACCATTTTAGACCAGCAAAAAGAAATAAAGTGCTGAGCAAAAGTCAAAGACCACCATTGATTAGATTACAGTCAAAACAGCCATTAAGCACGAGTTATTCATTTTTTAAGATATATTTCTGATGAGATAAGATATAAGATAATCCACTTGCATAAGGAAAGAGAAAGCCAAAGGACAAAAAGTGCTAAATAAAAAACAAGAGCTGGGGATCGAAAGACTGATTAAAAGCTCTAGAGAAAGTGGGACTCCTAATAACCACCTGGAAGACTTGGTAAACCCCAAAACTGCCCCTATCAGATAAACAGCACTTAAAGCTTTCATCTTTGAGAGAGAGGAGAAAATCAAGCTGCTTCAGATCTGAAAACATCCACAGGAGTTTCTGTCCATCCTTCCACTGTGAGAAGACAACTCAGTGCTATGGGTCTGACAGGATGTGTATCTGTCAAGAAGCCTCACTGAGAAAAGGAGACAAACACATCAAACAAAGAAGCTGAACAATGGACTGACCACCCCAGAGTCCAGACCTCAACATCACTGAATGTGTTTGATTACTTCAGAAAATGATCAGCCAACTTCTAAGACTGAACTTTGAAGGTGAAAAATGTCCCACTGAGAAACTGAATAATGCTGCGTAATTCGTTTTAAATGTTTTCTGCTTTTGTCCTGTTGTTGAAAAATTAATAACATGTATTTATAAGCCGATCGGCTCTGACCATTGCAGAATTGCAGAATTTTGGACCTCTACAGTTGACGCCTTCGCATGAAATGTTCCACTTCTCAAAGTACAACTGGATATTTGTTGTTTTCCCGTCCATTAAAAGTGCTACAAAAATCGACCCAAAGTAAAATCATACTGAATAAAAAGAGCTGATCAGTTGTTTACAAAAGTAAACAGCCTTTTTTGCAATGAACTATACTCAATACTGCTTGGGCTGAGAACTGGAATGCATGACTGACCACTGGTGTGGGGTTTTATTTAGCTAAACTGCAGTAAGATGGACTGATCCTTAAGACGAACAAGAGCGAGAACAGGGAGGAGAAGGAGGGGTGACAAATTACTGACAAACGTTCTCAAAAGCCAGTGATTGTTAGAGGGGGACATTGATGAGGGAGGAAGGTCTGGTTTAAATATGTAGACAGGTGACAAATGAGGGCTCCAAGGGGTCAGCCCCCACTGTGGCCTCATGCACAAGCAGAGAAAATCTTGCCTTTGCACTTCACCCTGAGAAAACCAGTCTTGCACACATACAGGTTTGTTTCTATACAATGTTAAGACAGGGGCTGATACATATGTATCATAATGTTATATGCAAGTCCCTATATGTGATAATATGTCCTTTATGTTTGGGTATAGAAGTAAGTAAACCCCTACATATATAATAATAGTATGTTCCGTATGTATTATATACACACTGACCGCCCACTTCATTAGGTCCACTTCCTTGTAGCTACACTCACTGTCCACTTTATCAGCTCCACTGACCATATATGAGCACTTTGTAGTTCCTGTGACCACTGATGAAAGACTAGAGGATGACTGACACAAACTGTGCAGCAGCAGATGAGCTATCGTCTCTGACTTTACATCTACAAGGTGGACTGACAAGGTAGGAGTGTCTAATAGAGTGGACAGTGAGTGGACACAGTGTTTAAAAACTCCAGCAGCACTGCTGTGTTTGATCCACTCAGACCAGCACAACACACACTAACACACCACCACCATGTCAGTGTTACTGCTGTGCTGAGAACGACCCACTACCCAAATAATATCTCCTCTCATGGGGTACCGTGGGGGGTCCTGACCACTGAAGAACACGGTAACAAAGTATGCAGAGAAAAAGATGGACTACAGTCTCTAACTGTCTTTAAACTGTTGCATATCGCTGCTGTTGGAACAAAACCTTGTATCTCCATTTTTGCCATTTTTTTAGGTTTTGACATAATTTGCCTGCTGTACTTTACACTGGGTGTGAATTTCACAATGAATGGACCAAAAGATACAGCCCAAAATGACTTGACAAAAATTCTGGTTCCATTGACTTACATTAAAAGTAAAGAATGTTTTCTGCTTCTCCTGTTAAGTTATCATTTTAGAGATACGAGGTTTTGCTCCGACAGCAGCGATATATAACTTCATCTAAAGTACGCCAAAACTGAATGTTGTTGTCTTTCACTTTTGAAAAACGAAGGCAAAAAGCTGAGCCAAAGCAATTTTGTTGGTCCTCACATTGTAGCTTTTGTTCCAAAAGTCTATCGAAACAAACACACGCACACAGAAATGACACAGTTATTGATTTGTGAGCTACGATTTAGACACACTGATAGGCAGGTGTCACTCTTCCTGTACTTGGAGCTTTAAGCAACATTAACAACTCTTGGGTTAACCACTTAAACAGCGGGCTTGTTACTTATTGTTGTTGTCGTTGTTATTGTTCAGATCAGTTTTATATAGTGCTTTTTACAACCGGTGCAGTCCCAGAGCAGCTTTACACAGGTCTAGATCCCTTGTGAGCAATCCTAATATGTATTATTCAGTAACTACTGTAAGTTATATAAGTTCTGTAGGTTGAGAGTGACGAACTGAAGTGCTGGCCACATACGAACCCTTACAGTTTAAAGGGTGAGTAAACTGCGAGGACTCTACTAAAAATAATAGGTATTTGGGAGAGATACCATGCAAGGTTCAGGACGCTTCAGTGGATGGTTCTTCAAATAATCAGTTTTGCAAATGAGATGTGAAAGTGTGAAGAACCCAAATGTAAAGGTTCTATACAATTAGCTTTTCCTAGAACGTTTTAGAAACCTGTATTTTCAAGAGCGCAATCAAAATAAATGGCCAGATCAACCTGATTTTGATCCATTTGTCCTGCATTACTGTATACCACATTGAGTGGTTTTGATTACCGTTACATGCAGTTTTAGGAAGGCTGCACTCAAGCACTACATGAGGCACTGCATTGCGATAGCAGGTTTTCGTATTAATTAGTAAATAGGAGAACATAAACCCATTGAACCCCCTCTGCAGCTGCTCGTAAGTATAAAAAAAAAAAAAGAAAAGCGTCCAGTTTGCAGGTTCAGCAGGATGCCTAAGGCGGCATCAAAGGCACATGAGAGGCATATCTCAGGCACGGTGAGCGGGGAAAATAATGTTTGAAGTTTTCTCTCTCTTTTTCCGGTTTGCGCTCCTGTGGGATCCATTATGACGCCACAGGCAAGAGCGATGCGGTCCTTCTCACAGCATGAGAAAAAAAAAGAGGAGGAATGACTGCGAGAAAGAGGAGGAGTGGGGGAGGAGAAGAGATGAAGGAAGGGAGAGGAGATGAAAAAGAGAACCAGCAGTGCAGGAAGCGAGAGGAAAAGGGAAAATTTGAGTGACAGAGCGAAGGGCGAGAGGAATAGGAAAGAGAAGACAGGTGGCGGAGATAGATGGTGAAAGGAAAAGTGCTGTAAGCAATATAAAGAAGATGAAACTGGTGAAAAAAAAGTTTGAGAAGCGCAGGTGGTTCATTACTGACTTACAGTTGTTTTTACTGTCAGGTAGAACCATAAACATAATTCAGTTAAGAACCACCATATACAAGCTATAGGGACCATTCTACCGAAATAGATCAAACAGTATTTAAAAAACAAAGAAATATTCAGATCTTACATACTTACAAGGATTGTGTTGTGGTCTATCTAAACCAAAGGCATTAATAGGGATAGTAATAAGCTAAATATGTAGAAAATCATCATTTATAGGGCTCTTTCTATTGGGAGGTGTCTGTCCCAAACCCTACCCCCTAAATTTACACTTAATACTTGCATTATAAATATTTTTTTCAATGTTGTTTTTCAAAAGATCTTTTTAATTTCTTTTAAGGTGAAGTTGAAAGATTTGGATTCATCAAGAGTTTAATTTTTAAATAAAAAAACTTACCAAAAAAAGTTAAAACTTAAATTTTAAAAAATAATAAAAACCGCTGGCCCATGTTTTCATGCCACTTCTGAAACACAGAGTTTTATTCTGTGGGCAGAGCCTTGTTTTAGCCACACCCCTGCATTTTAGAGCAGGAAGTGAGGCTGCATCCCTGTACCTCATGGCCACACGGTGAGCAGTTAGATCACATAGTTTTGAAGTAAAAGTGAACCAAAGTCTGAAAATCAGTGAGGAACATTAAGAACTGTCACTACCGAAACACACATTTTTAATGTTTTAATGAAAAATATGATTTTCAAAGCTGTGCTTGCTGGTCCTTACAACTTTATGGTGAGTGGGCAGGGCTAAACTGCTGTAGGCTGAATAGGCTGATGTAAGTAAATAAGTTGGTTTTCATGACATCACAAAAACACTACGCAACAACTGGCCTGTTTTTGCAGCTGTTTTCTTAAATGAATTTAATGGATTGGGGACGTATTTAAACACAGTAATATTTGTTCAATCCATGATACAGGCCCTTTAAAATGATCTTAATGACCGTAGAATTAAAGGCCATTACATAAACAGCTTAATAAACATCCTTTTTGATGACATTTTGTAACAATTTGGCTCCAACGTAGCTTCTTGCTAACAGAACAACACCACACATCACCTGAACATTGATCTGACTGATCTAACGCTTGATGCACTGCTCCTGCACTCCACTTACACCAAACAGAAATAATCAAGGAAACGGTTAAAGACAGAACCAAGTGTCGTGCTCCACAGCCACACTGACTACATGGATAACAAAGCACTCAGTTCCTTTGCTTAAACTATTATAGTTTGACCTGGTCAATGGTTCTTTCTTTACCTCTGAGAAAAAATGTGCAAGGCAAGCCTTTAAATCCACTTCAAAGAGCACACAAGGGCTGCCAATCACTCCAGTCTGTTCATGCACTCTACGCAAAGGAGCTTAAAAATGGAAATTAGTGCACATAGATATAGCCTATTATGAAATTCTCTGCAATAAAGGTGGTCTCATAGCAGTGCCAGTGTGTGAGGTGATGTTTTATAGGTTAATAAAAGAAATCAAATCAGTTAAATTTCACATTTTCTGTGAATTAAAAAACGCTGAAAAACGTTGCTGGACCAAAACAGAACTTTCTCCACTCTGTGCCAAATTTTCCCTTCATTCTGAGGTGTAGATATTGAGCCATTCTAAAAACATCTAACTTGTTTATGTGGTACTTCACAGAGCTTTTAGGCCTGCAAGCCCAAATTTGATTTTTTGGCATCTCCAGATTGTATCCAGATTGACGTTTTCATAGTCTGGACAGCATAAAACCATATGAAAACACATTTGGAGGTGGTTTGAAATGCAATTCTAACCAGATTTTTACAGCTGCCTCTCAGTCTGGACGCTCAAATCGGATTTCAAAGTGTCTTTTGTGTCACTTGCGATGCAAGAAACAACGATAACGTCAAATCCAAAGTGACAAAAGTGCTGGGATTCAAGAAGAGGGGCAAAGATTTATGAGGGCCAGAGAATTTTGAAGAGTTTGGAGGGTGAGATGATGCATCTCCATCTCTTCGGCATCCATGTTTCAAATTTGCCTCACCTGCTTAGCTACATAGTTACTGACGCCTATGTTGTTACCATGGCAACCCATGCAGAAAGGTCGGTCATGTCAGGACCAGGGCTGAAAGATGAAATTTCAAATAGCAAGAGCTGCAATTCTTTTAAAATGATAGCCTACATTATCAAAAGCGTCTTAAGTTTTAAGAGGGGAAATTTAACTTTAAAACTCAGAGCTTGTGAACTGCCTGTACGTAAGTTAGACCAATCAGAGGAAACCAAACCTCCATGTGTTGTGACATCACAACCACAACTTACTGGCAGTCTTGCACACAGCATTCAGGGGTCGAGCCTCAAACAGAAAAGGTTGATATTCTGCATATTCTGCCTGCAGTCTGAACAGAGCCTTAGTCAAATCAACGTGGCCTAAAGAGAGAGCTAGACAGAGATCACCCAACTTTCCTGGAAGTATTTGGGACATTTTCATGAGTAGAACTTCATGACACTCCTTATGGACCATTTGGTCCTCTGTGCTGAAATGGTCACAACTCTTCTTATCATGAAACATCCACAAGGCAAAAGTTTGCAAGCCCCTTGGTCAAATGTTTTGTTGACAATAAGTTAACACATCCTCTACAGGAAACAGTCATAAATATGGCATTTTTAATGCACAATTTCCGTTTGTGTGCTGTGTGTAACATATTAGGGGGGAATGCCATTAATTGTGCATTACAATGTACAGAAGTGTGTTCTCTGTAGAGGATGTTGTAACTTTTAACTCTCACATAGAAAATCAACACAACCTTTGTCATTTGACCAGGGGCGCCCGAACTTTTGACAACTGTATTTAGGATTACAGTGGAATCTACAGAGAAGCTGATTATTTCTATCCAGTTGTAGGACTGGGTATAAAATTAAGTACTTTTATGGTACAGAGAATCAAAAAATGATGTAATTCAGTACCAAGTTCAGGACATAAGTAGTCAGTCTCACAGCATCTGGCATGCTATGTTGCTCATGCTATATGTAGCATGTTAGTAAGGATATCGCATCAGTCCTAGACTGGAATCCATTGCAGGTCAGTAAATAAACCCACTTCGAGCAGCACAGGCTTTCTGCTTTAAGCCACACATACTTTCAGGTTGTAATGCAAACAAAAACTATCAAAGTAAGTACAGATCAGGAGTCAGAAGTGAAGTCAGGGTGTCGACACTGGAATCAGCACAGAATGTTTTGATCAATACTCGGCCGAACCGCAGCAGAAAAAGCCACAGAAATGAAGCCTGAGTGGACACAAGAAGCAATTATGTCTATGAAGCACTTTCATTCAGCAGCTGGCAATGGCAATAATGTTTCTGTCAGATTTATTTCGTAAGTCCACGTCAACCAACTAATACGTTAGGATCATCATGTAGGCTATTAAGATTTCACACAGGAAATAAGTTAACACATCCAGTGCAGAGCACACACTTAAACATGGCCTTTTCCTGCAAGCTTTAGTGCACCATTTCTGAGCTTAACATATCAAACATAGATAAAACATAACATATGAAATGTGCCATAACTTTTGCACATGCTGTATTTTTCCCTAATATGTTAAAAACAGCAAATAAACAGTAATGTGTTCTCTGTAGAGGATGCGTTCACTAAGTTTCACTTAGAGAATCAGCAAAAACATGTGATTTGACCAGGAGTACCCAAAGTCCTTTGCATATGGTGCATGAAAAGTGGTGAGGTATTACCGACGCCATAAGTGCACGATAGTCATGCACTAGCGTGGAAAAGTTTGGAGTCACTGCTTGCATGAATAGATTAATAAGTGCTGCTATTTTATTGAAAAACATACACAGTGTAGAACTACTACATACTTATATACTAACTGTAATAAACTACACACCAGAATGCATTTTAGGATTATTTATTCAACATTTCAGGTTGATTTGGGCACCATGAACAGTTACATTAAATAATTAATAATAATATACTTTAATTACAGTTGTGTGCAAAAGTTTTGGCACCCCTGCTCAAATAATATGTGTTTGTTGTTTTGAAAATAAGTGAACACGCCCCCTAACACATTTCTGCACATTTTAATGAACAATTACTGTTTCTTTGCTGAATTTAACATACTGGGCAAAGCTAAAATATAATAAAATAATAATGTGGTCTGTGCAAAAATCTATACTGTATGTTTTATTAATCTTCCGATGTGTTAAACTCAAATAAACAGAAATTGTGCATTAAAATTTGCAACAAATGGCATGTTTACATCTGTTCCCTGTGTATAATGATGTAACAAAACATGTAGTTTAACCAGAGGGGGTGATTTTTTGGTGTGCGACTGTATTTATATATAGTTTAGACACTTTTTCAAATGCGAGGCATTGAGGATGTTAACTTCGGTGCTTCATTCTGTTCTTTCTCAGTCATCTACAGCTCTGTTTACCACTCTGGATCTAACATTGGTACATTTCTCACAGCTACCTACAAATGAGCTGTAATCTATGTAGCATCATAGAATAGAAGCATTTTAAACATTTACTGCACTTTTTATTTTTACAAAAACGTCATCAATAACAGTGATTCCACATTTGTGAACGCTGGGCAAGTGAGGTTTGACTCATTATATATACACATATAGTACATTATACAAATATATATCATGGGAGATCTCGCTCGCAGCCGTTCAGAATGGATCATTTATGTGACTCCCAATGGCAGGCCGCTGAGCTGCTGTTCATTATGCCTGCGGGAATGGCCAACGACGTGGGCTGTGTGACAATCAACGAAGAGGTTAGTTTTAGGGGAACACAAACCTATCTTTGTTCGCCCCCTGCTCCCCAAAAGAAAAAACGGATTATTTGCTCGGCTTTTCGTCCGCCTTGTGCGGAATACATTACGTGTGTAAATGTTGTTGAACCCCAGCGATTCTTAGCGGAAAGGTCACACACTCCCCTCGACCCCAACTGTTCCACGGGGCTTTGTGTCCCCCTCGATGGAGGAGGCAGGAGAGAAAAAAAACGGCGAGCTGTGCCTATAAACTTCGCATTTAAAAGGCAAGTGCGGTTGTGAGGGACTGCTGCGAGGAGGAGGAGGAGGTGGAGGAGGTGGAGGAGGGTGTTGGGGAGTGAGGGGGGGGAACAATAGCATCTTTTTTTGGACACACTTTTTCTCAGTGCGCCTGACAGCAGGGGAGCCGGTTAGGGCCCGTCTCTAAAGCGCTGCTCTAACACAGCTGCTCACGATTTTTAGGGCCATTCTGTCATTAGACGGCCTATCTGCCATAACATCGCCGCTTATTTCGAGCGTGCGAACCTGCTCCCATTTCCAAAATTGCTTTCTTTTTGCCTGCTAAACTGAATGGGGCTTTGAGTTTATGAGCAGAACGAGAACTGTCGTCCATTCAAGTGCATCTGCCTGTCGTGATTTAAATTACATTATCATTATTGATTTATTACCCCCGGGCAAAGGGGGGAAAACAGCCTCGACCAAAAAACAGAAAGCAGCCTGCCAACAACAATAGCAAGGACAGATTTGCAAGGATGCAAACATAAGCAGTAAACAAATCAAATAAAAATAAAGAAAGCTGCAAAAGTTTGCCAGTAAACAAACCTCCTGCACCGAAAACTAAAGTCTCGGATGAGCAGTTGCCCCATTAGCTTATCTACTGTGGGATAAGTGAATGGATATACAGCTACAACTTTATGTCAATGGCTAACAACAACATTTCATTACAAAAATATGAAAGATGTTTACATGTTTCCCGGTAGGCCACAATTCAGTTACATTCAACTGTTGATTTGCCAAGTTCATATTCAAACCCACGCCACGTCTAACAGCTGACACATCATTTGTCTCTCTTTAAAATGGGTTGGCAACTGAAGTTCAGCTTCAGCTTCAGTTTCACAGAGGAAAGCTAAACTCCAGATACAATGATGCAAAAACATTTGAAAGACAAACCTAGAGGATGAACAGCAGTCACAAATCCTCTCAATACAGTATGCTAAGAAATAAAGTTGCACCAAAGAAGAGTGAAGCTAAAAGGTGAGGTTTCACCAGAGATACAAATGGTAAGCTGCTAAATTATGAAAACTGAGCCAAGCAGAGGAACCAAAAAGTGAAGTGTCACCAGAGACTAAGCAGTGAAACTAAAAGGTTAAGTTTTACCAGAGACACAGGCAATAAATGAAGCAGTTTTACTAGAGACGAGACAGTAAAGCTAAGTGGTGAAGCTAAAAAAGTGAAGTTGCACCAGAGACACAAATAGCAAGACAGTAAAGCTAAGCAGTGAAGTAAAAATGAGAAATTAGAAGTTGCACCAGAGACACAAGCAGTGATGCTAAGATGCAATTTTGCTAAATATAAGACAGTTAAGCTAGGCCGTAAAGCTAAAAAGCATGGTTGCACTAGAGACGCAGACAGCAAGACAGCAAGCTAAGCACTGAAAATACAATGTGAAGTTGAGCCAGAGACACAAGCAGTGATGCTAAGACGTGGTTTTACTAAATACAAGACAGTAAAGCTAAGCAGCAAAGCTAAAAAAAGTGAAGTTGAACCACAGACACAATGAGCAAGACAGTAAAGCTAAGCATTGAAAATATAAGGTGAAGTTGAGCCAGAAACACTAATGCTAAGATGTAGTTTTTCTAGAAACAAGACAAAATCTAAGTGGTAAAACTACAAAGTAAAGTTGCACCACTGACACAGATAGCAAAACAGTAGGCTAAGCATTGAAACTTGTTGTGCCAAAGACACAAGCAGTGAACAGTGATGCTAAATTGTAGTTTTGCTGGGGACAACACAGTAAAAAGCTAAGCAGTGAAACTAAAAAGTGAAGTTACACCAGAGACACAGATAGCAAGGAGTGATGCTACGAGGTAGTTCTAGCTGAGACAGTGAGCTAAGCAGTGAAACTTAAGAAAAGATGAGTTGCTGAGACACAAACAGTGAGCTAAGCAAGGGACTAAAAAAACTAGGAAGTAGAAATTGCACCAATGACACGAGCAGTTATGCTACAAAATAGTTTTACTAAAGACAAGACAGTCAAGCTAAGCTGTGAAACTAAAAGGTGAAGTTACACCAGAGACTTAGTACGAGGCAGTTCTACTTGAGACAGTGAGCTAAGCAGTGAAATTCAAGTAAAAATCAGTAAAAATCAGAAACTGAAAATCGCACCAGAGACATAAGCAGTAATGCAGGCTTAGCTGTGAAACGGAAAAAGTAAAGTTGCACCAGAGACACAGGCAGCAAGCAGTGATGCTACGAGGTAGCAGAAAAGACAAGGTAGGGAAGGTAAACACGCGAGCCGCAGAGAGACAGACAGTAAGCGCTAAGATGAAGTTTCACCACAGACGCAGAAGCAGCTGGTTAAAAGTTTCACCGAGGACACACAAGCGAAAAGGCCACTCACGCTCCGAGGCCATGGTGATGACCGACTCGGTGGTGGCGTGGTACTCGTCCGCCTCCACGAACTCGTCGTGCGGGGACGCGTCCCCCTGGAAGTCGTGCTGGTCCAGGAGCTGCTGCAGAGGGGGCGCTTTGGGCAGCAGCTGGTTGACCACCTCTCGGCTGATGTTGGGCGCCTGCTTGAGCCGCAGCTTGCTGAGGATCTGCGACTTGATGGTCTCCAGGCGCAGCACTTTGCTCTGCTCGCGCCATACGCACGCGGAGCACTCGCGGGCGCCGGAGTCCTCCACCTCGATGAGGGAGACCCGGGCGTCCGGGTCGGGGTGAAGGTCCGGCTCCGCGTCCCGGGAGGGCGGCGGGAGCGAGAGGTCGGGCTCGTCGCTGCCGGAGAGCTCCAAACCCACCAGCACCGTGAGACACAGCAGAAAGTTGTACCTCGCCATCTTCCTCCAGCGGAGGGCTTCCAAAACGAGAGCGAAGCGGAGCAGCAGCAGGAGAAGGATGACGACCCTCGGAGAGAAACCCACTCAGACGCTCGTGCTTTCGCTTCAAGTGTGAGTTTCCATAACAGAGGAGGATGGAGGACAACAAAGCGGCGAGTCCGGCTGAGTTTGGAGCGGCACTGAGGCGCCTTAACGCATCCCGGCGGAGGAGCCGGCCGTCGTTCCTCGTCGTTTCTGACACTTGGACGGACAGCTGCACGGACCTCGGTCACGTTTTTTGGAGGGGGGTGAAAGATGTTTCTTTTCTTTGCTTTGCTTTTTTTAGTGTTGTCACTGACAAGTGTACAAGCGCGCTCGGAGAGCCCCCCTTTATATAAGCCCACTGGCCGCTGTCGTAATCCGCCTCTATTGGCTAAGATCGCAACAAAAGGCTTTCAGGTTTGTCACTAAGTCAGGAGAGAGAGAGAGAGAGCGAGAGAGAGAGAGAGAGAGAGAGAGGGTGGGAGAGTGAGAGAGGGAGAGATAGTAAGAGAGAGAGATAGTGAGGGAGAGAGAGAGCGAATGAGGGAGAGAGAAGTGAGAAAATGAGAGAGAGCTAGAGAGAAAGAGTGAGTGGAAAGGTAAGGTAGTGTAAGGGAGAGAGATTATTAATATTAGCACTTTTAAAACTAAGCTTCTTTCATCACCTTGGCAACAGTTGTTAATTGCGATTCATGCCAATAAAGCCATTTAAATCGAAATTTGAGTGAGAAAGAGAAAGTGAGAAAGAGAAAGAGTGTGAGAAAGAGAAAGAGTGTGAGAGAGAAAGAGAGGGAGAGAGTGTATGAGAGAGAAAGAGAGAGGGAGAGTGTGTGTGAGAGAGGGAGAGAGAGGGAGAGTGTGTGTGAGAGAGGGAGAGAGAGGGAGAGTGTGTGTGAGAGAGGGAGAGTGTGTGAGAGAGAGAAAGAGAGACCAAGTACCTGCTCAGTGACCACAGTTTGGCCGTACATATAATGGGCAATGGGCAGATATAAGAAATCCTGGATGCCCAGAGAGAGAAAATTCGAGAAAATTTCACAACAAAACTGAAAAACATTCTCCCAAATTTTGAAATTCTAACACAATCTGAAAATGACCAGTTTTCCTTGGAGAAGGACAAACAGCATCTCTCGCTGCAAAATATGTGGTTACTTACTGTCCTGCCTGAGGGACAGTAACACACTCCACCCCCTGACCTCACTGACCCCCCACCAAACCCTCACAGTATAATAGTTACACTGTCTGTTATCATTTTTTATTATTAAATATTGTCTCATTTTATTCATTTACTTTAGTTACTTCAATATTATAACTGTTATCATTTCACTATGACTGTTATCATTATTACTGTTATTATTATTATTATTATTATTATTTTTAACTATATTTGTTTTTAGTTCTATGTTCCACTTAGAACTGAATTTTATATGATTTGTCAAGATTGTGCTAAAACAGTCATACCAATAAAACTACTCAGAATTTGGATAATTTGAGAAAGAGAGAGGGAGGGAGAGAGAGAGAGAGAGTGTGTCTGTGTGAGTGTGTGTGTGTAAGAGAAAGAGAGAAAGGAAGAGAGAGCGAGAGAGATAGAGACAGAGTGTGAGAGATTGTATGTAGTCCTGTTGGCCCGTTTTGGTAACTGGATGCTTTAGCAATTTTACCAGCTTAAAGGAGATCTTTTTCAGCGAAAAACAATTTTAGTACAACGTCAAACTGACAGAGACTCTCTGAGTGAAGTTTTCCTATTAAATATCATAAACGGTGGCCTCCAAAAAGTATTCAGACACTTTGTGTTTATAAACTTTTAACACTGTTTTGGTTTCTTCAAAAAGCCCTTTAGAAATGTTATGGGCAAAAAACACTTTTACCAAAACATTAAACGCATGATAGACTGTGGAGTTTTCATACTGAGGACCATTTACAGTGGTCCCAAAAAGTATCTGGACACTAACCATCGGTAAACTCCATTGTCCTTTAGTTTACTTAATGAAACGTGTAACTAAATGAGATCTGTGTAAGAGACACTGATGGTAGACGGTGTGTGTGGAGTTTTCATATTGAGTATCTTATACACTGGCCATAAAAGTGATGCGAAAATGCTGCAGCATAGAATTGATATTTATAGATTTTAGGGCAAATACAGAAATGTGGCTCCTCAAACTCACTGCTTTGACAGCACTGAAGAAATAGCAATAGTAGCAAATATCAGTTATTTTGTCATGTTTAGGTTAGATTTAACGTTCAGGCCTACATCCTATGACCTGTAACACCTGAAGTTAAAGTAATTAAAATTCAAGTAGAGGTAAAAATACCTGATCAAAGAACAACTTTGGTAAAAAGTTAGAGGTCCAAAAATGACACAACTAAGTACATCCAGCATCTGTCAGCATAGTAAGTGAAGTTTGTATGACTCTGTTCTTATGTTTTTGGTCTACAATAGCACGTTAAACCTCACTGAAATACAATTGTAAAAAAATTAAACGTAATGCACACATGAGGTTGTGTTTATACACTGACAGGCAGAAAATGTGCTGAAATTAATAGTAAAAGATCCATTACATTGATTTAACATTGATTGAAGTAGCTGTGTGTAGCTTACATTTTAAGGCGGATAACACTATTGAAAAGTAGCGTCATGTGTGCGTTCTTTTTTACGTTTTTCCGCTGTAATGAGTGCATTTCAATTTGGCACGAATTCCTCTCCATACCAAATATGTATAAAAGGGAATTCCACCAATTTTTCGTAATTAAATGGTTTAGATGTAAACAGTCGTTAAAAGTGATTTGCTGTGAACCAGACGTCCACCTCCCTTACAGAAAATTATTACATTAAATGGTTATGAATACACTGCCTGATGTCTGAGACACTGTTTTATGACCAGATTACAGACTAAAGCATATTTTAAAAAAGTATTCTTGGGAGAGGGGTACATGCAGGGTGTTGTGACCCAGAATAGCCCCAATGAATTTAGATTTTCCACTAGTTTACAATCATGGACGTTACATATAAATGCTTAGAAGATACGTGTAGGTTCACTGGTGGTTTTGGATAGTAAATAAAATGTCCATATTTCTGTTGTAGTCATGGTGACCCCTGGTTCCTATCACCACCACTGTAAGGAAATCTGAACCATTTCACACCAAACCACTCTGAATGACTCTGTTTATATTCAAGTGATTTAATTATTTTAAAAGAAATTTTTAAAATTTGGTGGAATTGTTTTGCCTGCTGATTATCCACCCAGGTGTGCTGTCTTCCTCAAATAGCAGTACTCTTACACTGTTGCAGAAGAAGTGTGTAGAGCTTTCATAGAAGTGAGCAAATGTCTTTGAAGTTAAGATTAATAGTGAGTTTGTCTCCTTTACTGCTGTAACAGCCTCTACTCTTCTGGGAAGGCTTTACACTAGATGCTGGAACATTGCTGTGAGGATCTGATTGAGCATTAGTGAGGTAAGGAATGATGTTGGCTGGTCAGTTCTGGATCACTCCAGCTCATCCCAAAGGTATTGGAAGGAGCTCCATCACTCCATAGAACACAGTTCCACTGCTCCACAATCCAATGCTAGGGGCTTTATAACCCTCTAGCCCACGCTTGGCATTAAGCATTGTGACCTTAAGCTCATGTTCTGCTGCTCTCATTCTATTGGTTAATGCTTCTCTATGGAGATTACACAGGCTGCATCAAAAATGGGGGCAGCTCAAAGTAGAGTTGCCTCATTAAAAGGGCTGTCTGGATACTTTTGGTATAGTGGTAGATAGTGTGTATTGTATTATTAAGTCTAATGTTCAGTAAAATTATACATTGATGATGGTAAAATAGTGATAAATCTGAACTAATCTGAAAAAAATAAGTATTTTGCTTTACAGAGCATTTCACATCAAACCAAGTGATTTTGTGGCCTTTTTGGCGAACACTTCAACAATTATTTGTGCGCATAACATAAAGACAGATTTCTCTGTCCATGAAGATCCAACCATGACCCAGTCTTAGAGCCCTGACTGAGGCAGCCAGCTTTTGGAGCCCATAATGCCATATATCCTTTTAAGATACTCACAACATCCCACATCCACCACCATGCTTCACAGTGAGAAGGAGGTTCTGTTTTGCTTGACCTTGACTCTTTTTGGGTCAGAGGCACATGGTGTCCCACAACTCTGAAACCATGAAAATGAGCTCAAAATAATAATAAACCCCAGAAAGGTTGATGTATATGCAGCCTGTTATTTTAATTTATAAACATTGTTGCAGGATTTTTGTCAGTGGTGTCTTGTATGGAGGTCTCAAAGGAACAAAGGTGAACTCTGAGAAGTCCATGGTTACTGAAATCTCTTTTATTTCTGACACATAGCTTCATGATTCGCAAAAGGATTGTGTCAGTGGTGTCACCTATGAAATATAATTTTTTAAATTTTAAATCTAAGTAATTTTTTAAAATCTAAATAAAATAATGTATGCAATAGCTGTCATTTTCAACATAAAACATACAATGTGGCTGTGAAACTAGTGAGAGTGGACTATATTTTAGAAAAGTGCAGATTTTGATCGTGTCAGTGGTGTGACTGTCAGTGGTGCAACTTTACCGTTCAGTGTAACTGACTTCGTTTTACACTTGAATTACATACTAACATTCACACCTGGTTTACCACCAAAATGGTAGAATGACCATTTGACTGTCAACCCACTTTGCTTGCTGGTGTCACATAAACATAAACTCTAACCACCTTCACTGACCCTCCAACTGTTTATTTGATTTTCTTTTTTTTTTAATATTATTTTCATATGGTTTAGCTGTTGTTTCACTTATTATTCTTTTTTCATTTTATTTATTTTGTTATTTTTTATTTTTTTACTGACAATTTGTCTTACATCTTCTATTTATTATTTATTTCATTAATTGTGTTTTTTATTTATTTTATCCTTATCTGATCTGTTATTAATCTATTATACTATTGTAATTTAATAGTTTATTGATTACTTTTTTCTCTGAAATTTTTGAGTTATAATGTATTTTTACTATCCAACTTCTCGATCCTTGATTTCTGGCTCAGCTACACTGAAAATGAGGGTCTCTCTCAATGTACTCTTGATTGATTGTTTTGGTCCCATCTGACAATAGAACCTGGTTCCACTGACGTTTAGCAAACACTGTTCTGAGAAACAGCAGAGGCTTTGTCCTGGCATGCTTTCCATATTGTTTTTTGGCACAGAGTTGGCATCTAATTATAGTTTTGGAGGCTCAGTGATCCCAGAATGCAACCAACTCCTGCAGCTGTCCAACTGTGGAGAAGATTTTCCCTCTCAAACCATCTGAAACATCACAATCATCCAGGAGAGGAAGTGGGTATCATAAGTGGGGATTTTTCTAGGGGGGCAAATAGTTTTTGGGAAAAATACATCTTTTTCTCTATTTTTCAGTGAGAGAAGTTGATCAATAACATTTTCTCACGCCTTGTTCAAGGGTGCCAAGAATTCCGGAGGGTGCTGTAATTGTTGAGGTGTGTGTATCAGTCCACACCCATGAGAAAGCAAGTTCTTGCACATGCCTCAGAAGCTTAAAGAAACTTCTTTGTCCTTCATGTATCACTGTCTTTAACTCCATTTTTGCTAATGTTAATAGTCTAAAATTAATCATATTCATAATGTCCATTATTCTTGTCACAGAGCTTACAGTTGTCCTCTTTCTCGTAGCTTTCTTGGAAATATTGTCCTTATAATAGACACCATTTTTTCAGCTCCTTTGATGAGATGCAACTATGACTAAATATCATGACTCATCATGTGTGATTTAGACTTGTGCTAACTTATGATGGCATTGTTTTCTACAGTCTGTGAAGCTGTTTGGCCAGTTGTTTTCATTGTCCAAGTGAAGTGTGTATGATATCCTGTGCTGCAGTGCCACCTAGTGTTGTCAGTTACTATTGTTCTGCTCGTTGGCTTCCTTCCAGTAATATCACCTGCGCCTGTGATGATAATGACAGTGATTCATAGCACTTAGAGAGAAGCAAAATCTGGCATAAAGGATTCCACCTTTGACCTTCCCCTGGTCAAAATTATGTTTTGTTGATTTTCTAAGTGAAAATTAGTCAACATCCTCTGCAGACAGCTGGGTTAAATGTGGCATTTTCTGCAAAATTTTTGTGCATGAATGTAGACGATGTGTTAATCGGGGCACCGATAGACAGACAGACAGACAGACAGACAGATAGATAGATAGACAGACAGACAGACAGACAGACAGATAGATAGATAGATAGACAGACAAAAAGACAAATGGATAGATAAATAGATAGATGGATAGACAGACAGACAGATAGATAGATAGATAGATAGATAGATAGATAGATAGATAGATGTAGAGATTCTAATATGAGGCACCCTCATAATCTTGGGGAATTGAAGATGTTTTGCCAAGAGGAATCAGCCAAACTTGTAAAAGCCTAATTACTTCTTACCGTAGAGGTTTTTAAGATTTAATTACCAAAAAAGGCTTTGAAACTATGTACTAATGATGTTCATTTCTGGTTTCTGAATAGTTTTTTTTTTTACCATTGGTTTAATCTTTTAAACAAATCTTTGTTGATGCCTAGGCTTAATATACATGCTTTTCTGTTCATGTTTTTAAAGTCAAAAGACGTCTGTATATTTGAAATGTATATATGCACTGGAAGTGTAATATATATATATATATATATATATATATATATATATTAGAGTCAGTTTCTCCAATGAGCTCCCGTAATAGTGAATTTGAATGTAGGTGTTTATATAATTACTACGGACACATCTGTGTTTGTATGAAAGGAAAAGGAAGTCAACACTCAAATCAGTGACAGATTAATCTATGCAGGGAAATGCTGTGGAACATCCCATTAGTTCTTCTGTTCTCCTTTCGGTTTTGTAAAAACAAAACAGTTCTCTGGGAGGTTCGGGTGACTACTTATTGATTGAGTCGCTACATTTGCTAAAAATGTTAGTAATTCTTCTGAACTCTCCCAGCAGTGTAATGAGCCTAGTGTTAAGGTGTATTCAGCTAATTATTCATAATTCAATCAATAAGACAGTCATTCAGAGTGGTTTGGTGTGAAATGATTCATTGGTGGAGAAAGTTACTGAATCTTTACAATGGTGGTGATAGGAACAAGGAGTTTCCATGTCTACAACACATTTAATTAAAGGGGAATTCCACCTTTTTTTATCTAAATGGTTAAGACACAAAAAACAAAGTCATTCAGAGTTGTTTGCTTCTATAAAAACTTACTAAGGTGATAGGAACCAGACATCTGAAGGATTCAAGGCCTCTGAAAGCTCCCTCACAGAAAGACACGTGTAGGTTCACTGGATAGTAAATAAAATAGCCATAATTGTGTTGTAGACATGGTGACCCCTGGTTCCTATCACCACCCCTGTAAAGAAATCTGAGTCAGTAAGTTTCTCTACAATGAATCATTTCACACCAAACCACTCTCAATGACTGTTTACATCTCAACCAGTGAATTTTGTTGAATTTTATTTTTCAATTCTGTGGAATTCCACTTTGAGTACTGAAAAACCACCAGTGAACCTACATGTGTCTTTTGAGTTTTTATATATGTTGTTGTTAAGGGTAAAAATGTATTAATTAACAAAAAAAAAAAGAAAAATCTTTGGGATCTATTTGTCTCACCACGCTCTGCATGTACCCCCATCCTATGAATGGGTGTGAATAGCTCTCAAGCTGAAGAAGGCTGTAATCCAAATAAGGACTAGGGGATTTTCACCAAAGTCACTTGATAATCTTGTTTGCACAAAATAAGGCATGACTGTGTGATAAATTCTTTCATTATGACAGAACTGCAGCATTATTAATCCACACTACATATAATGTTGGAATACATAGACAATTTGCACCATAAATGAGGATGTTATGCTTAATTCAGCTTTTTTTTAAAAAAAAGGGGTTTATATATATATATATATATATATATATATATATATAACCTCTTTATATATATACACATATATATATATACATACATATATATATGTATATATATATATACACACACACAGACATCAATATAATTATACATATGCAAATATAATTATACAAAAAAAGCAGAAACAATGTGAAATGTACAAAATTTATTCTGAAAATAGCACATTTCAAAATACACACTCTGTTCATATTAAAACCAGCATGTGAAATTTACTGTAATTTACAAAGATTTAACTGATGTACTTAAATGTCCATGCGGGCTGATGAAGATTATCACTTAACATTTGAAAGATTTTAAGATATTAAGGATATTATGCTCTAACAGGAATTCTACCATCCTGAAAGTGCGTGCAAAAATCACAAAAACTAAACATAAATCCATCTGCGTAGACTTCAAGCGTACCTGGCGCATACTCAGCATTTTAAAGGCGAGTGTAGCTTTAGGTTACATGGAATCCCAACCACTCTGTGAATGTGTGTGTGGACCCAGCATTACAATGAGACAAGTCAAGCTTGTGGCACTATACAGCGACCAGAGCACTGTGTCAGATATTGATTCAGCACTTACAGTAAGAATGTATGGAATGTAAAACAGCATATATCTTTAAGACTTTAAGACACGTCTTATATACAGCAAACTTTAAATCCCTTTTAACCACTTCATAAGACCTTGTTGTACATATTTACATTAAGAAACATATGTAGGGACCATAAAGGCAAACTGGTTATTGTATGTTAGTGAAATTTGATCAAAAGATTATCAGGATAAAGGACAGAATGTCAGCTTTTATTTTTGGGTAGTGTTTTTCATACAACCCACTTTGGATTAACGTCATTAATGTTGCAATCGGAACAAAATTTAGTAAACGTAACACTTTAATTTTTTTAATGTCAGTTGTGATTTTATTGTAAGTCAAACTTTCTTTTGGTCTGCTCATCATAAAACAATGGAAAGGTCAGTTGGCTTTTGGTCTGGGTGCAGCACATCCAGAAAAAACAGCTAATAAAAATACGAGGTGAAAGATCTACAGTCCAAAGGAGCCAAACATTCTCTACAGAATCAACAGGAGAGCCACACTCACAGCAAACCACCAAACGTTTTCCTTTTTAGGAAAACGGTCAACATGCAGCGCATCCCAAAATGTAGCCAATGCAAAATGATGCAAGTACATCTCAAGTGTTATAGATGTGAAGCACCGGCATGTAATACCTCATTTACAATTTTTTTTTATGAAAAAATTTTGAAGGCTTTTGTGATTTCAGTAGCCAATTAAGTCCTAGAAAGCACAAACCTCTTGTGTGTCCGCAATACTCAACAGACTTAAGCCATGTCAGCCGACACAAGGCTGTTTTTACTCTAGTTACTAGAGTGCCAGTAGCTCCCCCTTGTGGACATTCTTGTTTAACGTGAGTGACTGAGTGATTTACAAGCCAGGGCCATGAAGAGTTTTGCATCTAAAAAAACTGTTGTCATCCAAAAAAATGTTGTGGTCACGATTCACCATTCAGAAGACTTCATGCCAACCTCTCTTCAGCACCAAAAACAGAATTTGGGAAGAACTGCAAAGCTGGAGGAATTCTGGAACAAAGCTGTACAGCCAGATGAAGTGAAGATAAACCTCAAAGCTAAAGAATGTGGAGAGAGATACTCCAAATGACCCTGTGCGCTTGGCCTGGGTATGCATGGCTGCCTCTGGAACTGGCTCACTTCTCATGTCCAAAAAAAGGCTCGTAAAGGCACTGGGCAAAGGTTCATAACTCGACAAAATGACACTCCAAACAAAACAGTTCAGTGGAAAGAAAAAGGGGAAAGTTTTAAATACAGCTGAGCAAGTATGCAGGCATGTGTGGGCTGCATGGACTGAGGAGTGAACGATATTTTAACGATGTTTACATCCTGCATCAAACTATTTTATTTCAACATAGCAAGTAAACATTGGTTTTCCATGATATTGGCCCTTTAATGCTTGGCAGAGTAGCTCAGAGAAGATAAAGAGGCAGTTTCTGTGAGGGGTACGCAACCAAACATTTCACTTCTTTAAGTTTAATTAGCTTGAAATATATTTGTTCCAATTTTTATCCTAAAACTGAGCGACTACACACACAAAACACTGTTCCAGCAGTGTTTGACCTGCATGAGAAACTTACGTTAGAAATTAAAGCTGGTATTCTTTACTTTAGTGACATACAAATTTCGTGTATGAGAAAAAATTACTAATTTTGCTTCTCTGTCCCAATACTTATGCTTCTCACTGTACTTATGCTGCATTCAACTGAAGCTGGCAACTCGGAATTTCCAAACTCTGACATGCTTCCTTGTCTGGGAATTCCCAGTCAGAGAGTCAGAAAGTTGACCTCAACTTGTAAGTTGACCTCAACTGCTAACATTGGGCCTTATCCTCCAATATCTTGCTAAATAAAAACTTCGTAAAAACTGCGTAAACGGATTTTGAGAAGAAATGTCTTATTAAGCTTGGCTGGTGAATGAGACCCATTGTCAACAGTAATGAAGTACCACTTCTACTCATTTACATGTAGTAATCAACATACAGACATAGTAGTTGGTTAAATCTGTAACATTAACAACAATTTTTGCTATTTTTGCTATTGAGAAGATTAATATATCCTGAATGTTAAATATCACTAACATTAGCTGGACAGCTTGTTGCCTAAAATACTCAAACACACAGAAATTGGCGTAATTCCGAGCTCCGAATTCCCATTTCCCAGTAAAGTCGAATGCAGCATTAGTACAAGCCATTCAGTTTCATTACATAAACAGCTATTATTTTAAAGGTACAGATCTACAGCTAAAAGGTGATGTATTTTTAACTCAGCTATCTGAGTGATTAAACAATGAGGACAAACACAGACGACATTGGCCTGCAATGTAAAGACAGCTCAAGGCCTCTCCCAGATCAGCAGAGCAAATACAGCAAATGTTGACACCAAGAGCAAACACGGCTCTGAAGGACACAGCGGATAATAAGTCATTTCAAATTTGGAAGGTGTTGATTCTCAGACAAAGGATTTGCTGTTCTATTCTATTGTGTTCAATAGTCCATTACTAAATTACATTTTGAATAATAATCATCTATTTAACATCATATCCAGCCCAAACGCTTCTCATATGTAATTCCCTGTGATTTATTGATCTACGATAAATAATAGTCAGCTTTATGTAGTAACGTATGCAAGTAAACATTATAAGTATGCAAGTAATGAATAATGAATAAAAGGCAATCTAAGAAAACAGCTAACGTATTTTGGGGTAGTTTTACCCAGTTTTCTCTCCCTGTATGTAGTCAAAATAGTCATTGCTAATTCCACCTTCCCCTTATCACACAGTGCTACCAAGCTACAAGCCATGGGTATGGCTAGTGTATGCTTTCTCAGAGGCATCTTTTCAAGTCACACCCCTGTACAGCTCAACACGCTTGGAGGCGATCACTAACCGGCAAATTTTGTTCCATCAGAGAGCCACATAGGGTTGCCACCATCCAGGTTTTTAATTAAAAAATTAATTCCATTCCTGGGCAAAACAAGGACACAAAGTGTTAGATGTAAAGCATGTCATACCACATTTTTTTCTGAATATAATTTGAAAGGCTTTTGTGATTTTAGTAGCCAATAAAGTCCTAGAAAGCACAAACCTCACCACTCAACAGATCAGATCAGATTAATTAGATCAGATTACCCCTAATGAAGGGACAATTTTTGCACTGTTGGTCACATTTTCAGACACTAAGCAGCGCTGCAACAGGATAACTGAGAATTTTAGCACAGCTGCCTGTCCACTGACTTCAGTAAAAATCAAGTAATCGAGTGTCCAGGTATTTTCTAGGGCAAAGGTAGCCACTAGCATCATGCTGATGCTGGGAGAAGGATGGCCATCACCCTCCCAGACAGAGAGGGGACAATTACGGTTTCTTGGGCTGTGGCATCACCGAGGTTCAAACTTGTGAACTCCCAAAAATAAGGCTAATGCTTAGACAGGTTCTACCACTCGGGAACCCAACAAGTTGTGTTCTTGTTGAAACGTTAGCCATTTATCTCGCTTAAAATCACATTTTTGGTCCCAAATCTAAAAGTGCCATACAACAGTCAACACAACAGTACCACTTTACAGAAAGAGTACCCTTATAATAGATTTATGAAAGGTTTATAGATGATTAACAGTTATTACTTATGAAGCAAACACCTTAAAACCACGAGTACAATTGAAAGCAACTGATACAACACAGCAGTTCTGACAATTAAACAAAAAGGGCAACAGTGAGTTGTTGCTTCTGAAGTAATGAGCCCATATTCATCTATACTGTTAAACCTCAGATCAACTTGTGCACTTTGTCACATTCATATTGAAATCAGACAGAACAGCTCACTGTTGCCTTTTTCATTTTTAAGGTGTTTATGATCTAATTAATAGCTGTTAATAAACTCCTTTTAAAGCCGCACTATGTAAGATGTGTCCTTCACCAAGATTCATAGACTCAGGGAATGGGACTGAAACAACCCACACTACAAAATGTTTTTCCACACGTTGTGCGCAGTTACACATTTCAACCAGAGAGGTCTCCAAATCCCCAAAACTTACATAGTAGAGCTTTAAATAATTCATGAACCCTTAAGAGTAGTCTTACTGTAAAGCAACACAGCACTATATTGCTAATTTTTACCAAGCTATTTTTGGACTAATTTTAGAATTAAAGGCTTTTGTAATCATTACAAAAAACAGCTAGAAAACAGCTCTTAACGATGGAAATACACATTGTAAAGTGATCATGCGGAGTAAGTCTAAGATGTTCTCAAAACACTACAGATAAACATCTACTCAGATTCCACTGAGACAGCTTGAGATATAAACCTAACCACAGTGCACGTTCCAAGCAGGGAGAAGGTACTTTCTTGCCTGACTACATCAAGACTTCACTCAGGCCAACAGCAGATTACAGTCTACATCTTTCCTGAGAAAACACAAAGCACTGCTGGGATTGCATCAAGAAACTGGACGACAGTCACATTTGCTGTCAAGGCAGAAAAACAGGACCAGTGTATCACTAAAGCAGACCGAAACGATTTAAGCCAGAAACAAATTTCCACCACAAACAACTGATTTCACTTGAGTATCATTTGTGCAAATGTAGATTCAGTAATGCTAAATGTATAAAACATGCCCTACACTCTTAAAAATAAAGGTTCCTATGTGGTTCTTGGCTTGAATGTACTGTTCTGGGAGGAATCTTTCATTTAAGCCTACAACCCTTATATTATGTGGAGGTTCTTTACACTCTTATGTCTCACTTTTTAAAGATCCATCCACTGAAAAGCAGTTTAGAGAACCAAAAGTGGTTCTCCTGTGGCATCACTCTAAAGAACCCTTTTTGGCACATTCATTTTTAAGAGTGCAGCTTCTTGAAAAACAGGCATTTAGAGGATATGTGAACTGGTCTCTGATAAGTGTCTAATGCATCATAAAAGAAAGAGCTCTTTAAGACAGAACGCAGGACTCTGATGGGTCTTTTGGGATCCTGGGATCACTGCTGTTCCTCAGTTCACCTTCTTCATTAACTCCTTCATTTTCCAACAGGCCTGCCTCCAGATGCCTATCTGGAGTAGAAGCAGGTGAGAACTCTGATGGGGCATCTTCATAGCCACTACTCTCATCATTATCTTCACCATCTGGAGCTTTTTGGCTACCTTCCCCCTCCAGCACTGAGCCATGATCCGCATCAGACTCTCTCCCAGCCTCCTTCCTTTCCTGGTCCACTGAAGTCCCTTCGGAAGAACCCTGGAACCAATTGGGACCAGCTTGTTTTAAAGAGCTGGGGTCAAGTTTTCTGTTCTTGAAAAAGGAGGCCAGAAGTCCCATGATTTTCTGTTCTTGAAGAGGTAGACCAGAAGATCCAGCAGGTCCACCTGCTGAGTCTGACGACTGCAAGACTCCATCTGAGCTAACAGGCAGTTCTTTAAGGGCATCTCCATCTTCTTCGGCAGCTCCAACAGCGTCTTTCTCCTCTTGCGCTGTGCTTTTCGCCGGGTCAGGGGGAACTGAGTTTTTCTCCTGTTGATAAGAAACAAAATAGATGATAATGAAATACATTACTAGGGATATACCGATGCATCAATGTACAACAAATACGTCATCAAACATCAGTCAGATATAATCATCAATACAATGTAATTTTTTAAAAGCAATTATCTGCCGATGATTCCAACATCATCATGCATCCCTAAATATTAGTGCTTGTTCAAATGTGCTAAGATGTGACTTGGTGGTTTGGTATATAGTTATGAAAGTCTTACGCTAAGTTAAAAAAAATGCAGAAACAGAGAATACGTAGTGAGGAGAGCCGGTTTATGAGGAGCCTGGCCACTTCCTATTTCCCTTGTTATATTAAAAACATGACTGCAAAACGCCAGAGGGCGTCCAGGAGCAAGTCCTCACTGAATGGAGGTGAATGGAACTAAACGGCTAAAAACGAAAAGGTAAAACAGTTTCTAATTACTAACCCAGAACTTTCCTTTAATTTTAGAATGTAGAAGGATGTATTGCACTAAAAAAGCAAAGAAAACTTAGCTGTATGTTTCCTTTTTTTCTACAGCAAACAGGTTTTGGGCAGCAGGACTCTAACACTTACTGCTACCGAGTGATGACTGGTTAGCATTACTGCTACTGAGTGATGATTGGCTGGTAAGCAGAGCAGCTCATTGGCTGTTTGCACTCTTTTGTTGTTTTAAAGTCCTATAACTCAAGTTCAAAAGCTCCCTAAAAATATAACAGCAGTGTTAAAACGTTCTATGCTGTTCTGTGTTCAGGAAATGATTGTATTATTTTATATTAAAAATGTTTAAGCAGTTATAAACTATGATTCTGCTCAAATGCTCCATATTAACGCATTCATTTTGGACCAACTTGAGAGCGCCCTCTAGCGTTTGAGAAACCCGGAAGACATTACAGAGTGGTAACTCTCCTCTCTACAAGTTCTCTGTGAGAACTGTCACTTAATAATGTCCTCCAGTTTTGACAGGCACTAGAGGGCGCTCTCGAGCGAGTCCAAAATGAATGTGCTCCAATGGAGCTTGCGCACAAAATCTGAGTTTGTAATTGCTTGTTTATATAAAGAAAAATGCACAAATGTTCTAAACACATAACTGCATGAAATATTTCAACACTGCTGTTATATTTTTGAGCGCTTTTGAGATCAAGTTTAAATACTTTCTAATAGTGTTTTATGTACATTCATGTGCATAAAAATATTGAGCACAAACCGCTTTACTCAACCAAAGAACTGACAAGCTTGCCAATCAGCTCTCAGTAGCAGTAATGCTAACCAATCAGCACTCAGTAGCAGTAATGTTAATCAATCAGCTCTCAGTAGCAGTAATGCTAACCAATCAGCACTCAGTAGCAGTAATGTTAATCAATCAGCACTCAGTAGCAGTAATGCTAACCAATCAGCACTCAGTAGCAGTAATGTTAATCAATCAGCACTCAGTAGCAGTAATGTTAATCAATCAGCTCTCAGTAGCAGTAATGCTAACCAATCAGCACTCAGTAGCAGTAATGTTAATCAATCAGCTCTCAGTAGCAGTAATGCTAACCAATCAGCACTCAGTAGCAGTCATGTTAATCAATCAGCTCTCAGTCGCAGTAATGCTAACCAATCAGCACTCAGTAGCAGTAATGTTAATCAATCAGCACTCAGTAGCAGTAATGCTAACCAATCAGCACTCAGTAGCAGTAATGTTAATCAATCAGCTCTCAGTAGCAGTAATGTTAATCAATCAGCTCTCAGTAGCAGTAATGCTAACCAATCAGCACTCAGTAGCAGTAATGTTAATCAATCAGCACTCAGTAGCAGTAATGCTAACCAATCAGCACTCAGTAGCAGTAATGTTAATCAATCAGCTCTCAGTAGCAGTAATGTTGATCAATCAGCTCTCAGTAGCAGTAATGTTAACCAATCAGCATTCAGTAGCAGTAATGTAAACCAATCAGCCCTCAATAGCAGTAACGTTAATCAATCAGCTCTCAGTAGCAGTCATGTTAATCAATCAGCACTCAGTAGCAGTAACGTTAATCAAGCAGCAATCAGTAGCAGTGATGTTAATCAATCAGCTCTCAGTAGCAGTAATGTTAATCAATCAGTACTCAGTAGCAGTAATGTTAATCAATCAGCCCTGAGTAGCAGTAATGTTAATCAATCAGTACTCAGTAGCAGTGATGTTAATCAATCAGCTCTCAGTAGCAGTAATGTTAATCAATCAGTACTCAGTAGCAGTAATGTTAATCAATCAGCTCTCAGTAGCAGTAATGTTAATCAATCAGCTCTCAGTAGCAGTAATGTTAATCAATCAGCTCTGAGTAGCAGTAATGTTAATCAATCAGCTCTCAGTAGCAGTAATGTTGATCAATCAGCTCTCAGTAGCAGTAATGTTAATCAATCAGCATTCAGTAGCAGTAATGTTGATCAATCAGCTCTCAGTAGCAGTAATGTTGATCAATCAGCTCTCAGTAGCAGTAATGTTAATCAATCAGCTCTGAGTAGCAGTAATGTTAATCAATCAGCTCTCAGTAGCAGTAATGTTAATCAATCAGCTCTCAGTAGCAGTAATGTTAATCAATCAGCATTCAGTAGCAGTAATGTTAATCAATCAGCTCTCAGTAGCAGTAATGTTAATCAATCAGCATTCAGTAGCAGTAATGTTAATCAATCAGCACTCAGTAGCAGTAATGTTAATCAATCAGCATTCAGTAGCAGTAATGTTGATCAATCAGCTCTCAGTAGCAGTAATGTTGATCAATCAGCTCTCAGTAGCAGTAATGTTAATCAATCAGCATTCAGTAGCAGTAATGTTAATCAATCAGCATTCAGTAGCAGTAATGTTAATCAATCAGCACTCAGTAGCAGTAATGTTAATCAATCAGCATTCAGTAGCAGTAATGTTAATCAATCAGCATTCAGTAGCAGTAATGTTGATCAATCAGCTCTCAGTAGCAGTAATGTTAATCAATCAGCACTCAGTAGCAGTAATGTTAATCAATCAGCATTCAGTAGCAGTAATGTTAATCAATCAGCACTCAGTAGCAGTAATGTTAATCAATCAGCATTCAGTAGCAGTAATGTTGATCAATCAGCTCTCAGTAGCAGTAATGTTAATCAATCAGCATTCAGTAGCAGTAATGTTGATCAATCAGCTCTCAGTAGCAGTAATGTTGATCAATCAGCTCTCAGTAGCAGTAATGTTAATCAATCAGCACTCAGTAGCAGTAATGTTAATCAATCAGCACTCAGTAGCAGTAATGTTAATCAATCAGCACTCAGTAGCAGTAATGTTAATCAATCAGCACTCAGTAGCAGTAATGTTAATCAATCAGCACTCAGTAGCAGTAATGTTAATCAATCAGCATTCAGTAGCAGTAATGTTAATCAATCAGCACTCAGTAGCAGTAATGTTAATCAATCAGCATTCAGTAGCAGTAATGTTAATCAATCAGCACTCAGTAGCAGTAATGTTAATCAATCAGCATTCAGTAGCAGTAATGTTAATCAATCAGCTCTCAGTAGCAGTAATGTTAATCAATCAGCATTCAGTAGCAGTAATGTTGATCAATCAGCTCTCAGTAGCAGTAATGTTGATCAATCAGCTCTCAGTAGCAGTAATGTTAATCAATCAGCATTCAGTAGCAGTAATGTTGATCAATCAGCTCTCAGTAGCAGTAATGTTAATCAATCAGCATTCAGTAGCAGTAATGTTGATCAATCAGCTCTCAGTAGCAGTAATGTTAATCAATCAGCTCTCAGTAGCAGTAATGTTAATCAATCAGCACTCAGTAGCAGTAATGTTAATCAATCAGCATTCAGTAGCAGTAATGTTAACCAGTCAGCTCTCAGTAGCAGTAATGTTAATCAATCAGCATTCAGTAGCAGTAATGTTGATCAATCAGCTCTCAGTAGCAGTAATGTTAATCAATCAGCTCTCAGTAGCAGTAATGTTAATCAATCAGCATTCAGTAGCAGTAATGTTAATCAATCAGCTCTCAGTAGCAGTAATGTTAATCAATCAGCACTCAGTAGCAGTAATGTTAATCAATCAGCATTCAGTAGCAGTAATGTTGATCAATCAGCTCTCAGTAGCAGTAATGTTGATCAATCAGCTCTCAGTAGCAGTAATGTTAATCAATCAGCATTCAGTAGCAGTAATGTTGATCAATCAGCTCTCAGTAGCAGTAATGTTGATCAATCAGCTCTCAGTAGCAGTAATGTTAATCAATCAGCATTCAGTAGCAGTAATGTTGATCAATCAGCTCTCAGTAGCAGTAATGTTAATCAATCAGCATTCAGTAGCAGTAATGTTGATCAATCAGCTCTCAGTAGCAGTAATGTTGATCAATCAGCTCTCAGTAGCAGTAATGTTAATCAATCAGCACTCAGTAGCAGTAATGTTAATCAATCAGCACTCAGTAGCAGTAATGTTAATCAATCAGCTCTCAGTAGCAGTGATACTAACTGACAACAAACATGTCTTGGTTGATAGACTGTGTGTGAGTTTCAGGGCCTTTTTTTGCCAAACTATCACTTTCAGTGTAAAACAAAACTTGCACAAGGCATCATTTTACACGATGAGGCTTAACTTCACACTTTTAACTGATGTCTGTGTTTAACACATAAAACAGGAACTTGTGTCATGTTACAAAGTCACTATTGTACCTCACAGTTCACTGTCAGCCCAACCTTTTAGAGAAGTTCAGCTCGGCTTACTGGCTTTTGTTGACATGTATTTCTCTATCCTGAATCTCTGAGCTGCTGATTCACTGTCATGTTGTTTATCAGCTGGAGTCTTTGAATGTTTACTAAATTCCTCCATCTGATGTCATGATAACGACAATAATAGTTGACTAAAGCCATTACATTTACTCTGTGCTGTTAAACAGACAAGAAGTTTAAGAGAGCACTCAATGACTGTTATTACTTATTAGTCTTCCCTTAAACAAACAAGAAAAAAATCTAAAAAAATCAGCAAGGAGTCAGGGCAGTGAACAACCAGTGGTTTTACCTTCTATCTTCTGCTAGATATTACCTTCTGATACTGCACTGTATTGGGTGCATTATGCTTACAAGTATGCTTACATAAGACTACAGGACAATTTTCGAATGTGATTGTGCTTTTCCACCATTCTGTTTCCTTCACGCATCTACACAGGATGTGCTCAGCACACTGTGTCCTCATAACATAATCAGAAAATTAGGGATGCACACATTTCTGAAGCAAAAGGCTACTTTTGATTTTTAGTGGAAAGAGAAAAGGAGTCATAACAAGATCAGAGCCAAATTTAAGACTTCACAAATAAATTTAATGGTAATAAAAAGAAGAAATAATGATAAAAAAACATTTTTTAGCAACACTCTCCTGCATTTGAGCTGTCAAAAAAAGAGAGGCCGAATTGGTTTGAGTTGGTTTCCTGTTCGTGAGCTATTTGGATTTTCCCTTCCACCTTAAATGGTGAAGTGGTTACATGTTAGAAGCTTTCTTGACCAATCATGAATGACCAATCATTCCTGTTGTCAAGGATACTGGATTGCATGGCACATACCGCAGCCTACACACTGTAATCACTTTAATCAGTTTATTTTATATTTTTTATGTATTTTGTATTTTTATCTATCATCAGCTTTTGTCGGTTTTCAGTTTTTGGCCAATTTTGTTTCGGTTCGGCCAAGAATTTTCATTTTGGTGCATCACTGCAGACAATCATTTGCTTAATGAATTGCCATATTGCAATCATATGCCAACTTACAACCAGAAAAATTCATCATTTTTATACTGAATATGTGATTTGAAAGAGTGCTATTTTTTAATTGTAAGAGCTGAAATTTTTGTGCAGCCGAAATTATTAACAATGTTGTGTTGACAAGTTTTAAGTGGGGAAATGTAACCTCATAACACGAAGCTTGAGAACCACCGGTAGATGAGTTGGACCAATCAGAAGCAAACAAACGCTTATGTGCTGTGAACCTGACAACACAACCATAACTGACTGGGAGTCTGGAGCACTACAAACAACGTTCAAGCCTCAAGCCAGAAAAAATGGATGTGCTGGTCATCTTAAACAAAAAACTGGCCTAGAAAATAACTGCAATTAAAATCGAACTTACAATATCGATCAGAAAAATCGTGATTAGATATTTTGCTCAAATCGTTCAGCCCTGCTTTTGTGACTAAATCAGAATTAAGCCAGATTGATCACTGTCCTAACACAAACACAACATGGCAGAAACTTGGACAGAAACTCTGCCAGCTTAGACATCTCATTTTGTGAAAAAGGTAAGCAAAAAAAATCCCCCTTTTTATCCCCCTTCAAAAGTGTTATGTAAGCAAACCAGCCTCCGCTACAAGGCCATGAGTGGGAGGCTTCCCCCCCGTGTGATTATGTAAGCTCGGCCTTTTCTCACCTCTGTTAAACGCTCCACCTCCTGCGTTAGCAACGCAACCGTGTCCTCCAGCTTCTTCCTCCGCTCCCTCTCTCGCTCCAGCTCCTGCAGATCAGAGAAAGAGAGAAACAGAGACAGAGCCAGTATATTTACACACGAATAAGACTTATCTGCCACAGTGTACACGCAACGCAGTGTGCATGTTATCCATGGTCTGTTTCCATTTATTCAAGCCTTTAATATACATATAAACTCATTTCGCTTGCTCAATATTCAGCAACAATGCTAGCTAAAAAAAAATAGAGCACAAAATAAAACTGAACTTTGTTCTCTATAAAGTGAAGCACCTGTGAGAGTCAGTGTTTCTTACTAAGTCACCAAATGACCAACAGACTGACTGGTCACCTTTGTTGTTATAGCACATCAAGAAGTAGCAGGTGGTGCTATAAACCATTAACCACCCATTATAAAACAGATAGTTCTGGCCCTAAAATCTGATTGGCTGAGCCACGTTCCACAATATACGCACATCTATGACCACCTCACAACAACTGAACTCTGTATCACTGCGCCACAGCACGACAAAAACCCTTGTGCTGTTAATGGAATAATCTTTGACTCTCAAGCTGCTCACATGGACCACCGAGTAAATTGATGAAGTAAGAACCAGTTTTTTGCGGGTTGTAACTTAAGTTCTTAATTAGAACTAGGCTGGTCAGTTAGCTAACAGGCTAAAAGATAGCCAACAGCCTAAACAGCTCATAATTAATATCACAGGCATGAATTAAAGTACTTACGGTATGATTAACTGTTAAACGGCAGTATAAAAGTATATAAAGTGCCACTTGAATGGATTACATGTTTCAAACGTCCATGTTTCAGTCAGAAGTTTCAACCCAGACTCAACCCAGGCTGAATCCTAAATGGCTCTGTCCTCCCTAAATAGTGTGCTAACTATGAAAGTTTAGAAAATCTAGCCTCTGCAGCCAAATAGTGCATCATTTATTGAGTATGAATTGAGTCCCAAATCACTGTTTCTTAGCTGTATTTTGCACTGTTGGGCTGCAGGATCCAGTATTTAAATTCCTACATAGTGCACTATGTAGGGAGCAGGGAGCCATTTGAGATTCAGTCCCAGCACAAGAAGAGGAGCGCTGCTGGTTTGCATTAAACAGTGCTGTGTTATCATATGTTCAATGTTATACAACAAAAAGTTAACAAGTTCATGAAATGACGCCAATATACAGCGATCTATTCGACAACCAACATTCTACTTCATTCTACTTCAGTGGTCCATGGTTGCTTAGTAATGATACCATAGTCTAAACGAACTACATTTCTTGGTGGAATACTAGTTTATGTCGAATGTTATTAATAATAACTTAAATTATTTTCTGAACAATTGCGTTTTTTATCATATTTTCTGTTGGCCGCCATTTTTTAAAAGCAATAAGCCACCTGAGGCCGTGTGTTACTGCAATTTTATCACAGGATGGGAGTTTTAGGAACACCCTTCCCGTGATAAAATCACAGTAACACATGGCCTCTCGTGGCTTATTGCTTTATTAAATGTATCGTTCCAAAGCTACCAATATAAGGCTAACAAATAATGAAAGGAAGCAGAGCACATTCATTGAAACACATCATGGATTTTATAATAACGAAGACCCAAGTTTGACTTCAGCTTTATTTAGCTATTTTAACTGTTCAAGGTGAAGATATGGTCACCACGCACTAGTACATGACCGATAAGCGCACCAGAATGTAAAATGAAATAATATTTTGACATGTTGAGTCACTGTTTTTTGGAATTATCACTTGTAAAGTTTATTTGCCAATGTAATGTTAGCCAGCTCAGAGGCTATAATGCTAGCGTCATTAGCACATATGCTAGCAGCTAGAGAGGAGTACTTTTTCTCTTATTTTTAAGAGCAAATATATATTTTGCCTGACTTTACACAAGATTCTGAGTAACCAGACATCTGTGTGAATTAACATTTTGCTCTCTATACAGAGTTCACCGTGTTAACGTCAGCTAGCTCTGAAGCTATAATGCTAATGCTATTAGCATGTATATGAGCAGCTAGAGAACACACCAGCTTTTTTATTATTATACAGTCAACTCTTCACATGATTCCTAATCAAGGAAACTTGATCTACATGAACAGTTACTGAGTTTTACTTATTTTTAGCAGGTATTTTTTGGAGCTTTGGAAGTAGCCAACAGGTTTTCATGTTTTTCACTTTCTTTCTTTTTTGTTTTTTTCACAGATTTTTTTTTCACCAAATATCTGCTTATGTTACTTGTATAGACTAAATAAGGGCAGCATGAGTAGCTGCAGTTCTCTCTGGCGATAATAAAAGCAATTTTATATTAACCCCTTAAAATCTCAGGCTTATTACACACTAAGGCTTATTACTCAGTAACTACAGGGACCTCAAGGCAAACAAATGGAGCTATTCTTTGGTTATAGATGTGTGTAATAGGCTTATAAGGGGCTAAAGGTAATTTTATATTAATTATTTCTCACTTGTAGCTCATTGAAACAAATAGAGAAATTGTGTGCAGACTCCAAACCTTCAACCTAGGCCACATTTATGTTTATAAGTAGAAGAAGAGGTATTTTATGATTTGAAAAACCTGATGAAAAGTTTTATGAGAAGAAAATCAACCTTCTACATTTCTGGCATGTTTTTTGTTTTTTGTAATCAAAACAAATGATAAAAATATATTCGCTGACTGTCCTTATAGAACAGAAATCAAATATAAATGTGTTTCATTACGTAACTGAGAATGTAAGTAACCATATCACCACATTTAAAGTATTACTGAAAGTTAATTTGATGCATAGCAAAATGATAATAACTCTAGATGTCTAAACCCCTCCTGACTGGAGCTGATCTTCTCACTAAGCCTCAGTATCAGTGCGCTATAAGAAGCTGCTGTTTGTACCATGGTGACTTCATGTGCCTCTCTCTGTGTTTCAGCGAGCATCTCCTCAGCTCCCTGGAGGGCATCCTGGAGACAGTCCACCTGGAATAACAACACCTCCTGCCGCAGCTCAAGGGCCTGCAGTTCCTGTAAGCTGTCTTCATAGTTTGCCTGGAGCTCCATCTGAACAAGAAAACAACACACAGACAAAACGAAATGCGCTGTAGTAAATAAACTCCTGGCTTTTGCAAAGATCTCCTGTGTTAATGGAATATTAAGGATTTCAACAACACTTAGCGGTCAGTAGTTGTGGCAGAGAATGTTTGGTGGTGGGCTTCATATACTCCAAGTGGGTTCAGTACTGTGCAAAAGTCTTGGCACCCAAGGAATCTGTTTACCATTTATTTTTGTTTTAACTATTTATCTTGACAGTAAATGTGTTTTTCTCCCAGTACAAATACTATATGATACTATGTTTTTGGTCAAATTATTATAAATTTGGTTGGAAAATACAGTTAGAAGAACCCAGGTTTGGTTCCTGTCTGCACTCAGATTTGTTGAAGTCCATCTACAACATGTAATTTCTTTTAATGAAGGATTTTTGTTCACAAAGGACCAATTTTCATAAACATTTGCAAAACATGCTGAACAATGATTTAAAAAATGATTCAGGATAAATCAAAATGTTAAATATCATACCATTTCTGGTTGCTCTGCATGCTCATCTTCACTCTAATGAAAAGAAAAACAAACCAAACCGTACAGTTAAAACATCAATAAAAGATGTACATGTACACTTTATGTCCAATGGTTTATAGACTCCAATGAAGAGTATTTATAGTGAGTTTGTCTTCCTTTGCTGCAGTAACAGCCTCTACTGTTCTGGGAAGGCTTTACAGTAGATGTTGGAACTTGGGGATACAGCCCAATGCTGGGGGGCTTTATACCCCTCTAGCCCATGCTTGTCATTGATTATGGTGACCTTAGGCTCATGTATGGCTACTCAAGAGTGTCCCATTCTATTTGCAATGCTTTTCTATGGAGATTATATAATGTGGTGCAATTGGTGCACCTCAAACATGGAACTTACTAATTAAATAGGATGTTAATAATTTTGGACATGCAGTGCATTTTTTCACAGCTAGTTTCTCCAGGTCCTACATACTAATCTACCTTCCTTACATCCATGATTCAACCACTGGAACACATGCCTGCTCCATGATTCAGCTGGGTGTGCTCTCGCTGTCATTTCAGAGCTGGGCTGAACTTTTGTCGAGTCAGTGCTGCTCTGTGCTCCTCTGTTTGGATTTTCCATTCTGTTATAAGGTAAACTGTTGGCAGCTTGTGGAAATTAGGGAGCTTGTTTTCCTGTTTCTTTTCTTCCCCCTTTTCACAGCAGCCATAAAATAGAATGTCTGCCATCAAACATATATTCGACTACTGTCCTTATAGAACAGAAATCAAATATAAATGTGTTTCATTACGTAACTGAGAATGTAAGTAAGCATGCCATCAATTATTTTCCATAATTGAAGGTTCAGGCCTGTTTTTTTTGGCCAATTAGACCAGAATATATATTTTCTATAATGAAGGTCAGGCTGTTTTTTTGGCCACTAGACCAGAAATATATTTTCTATAATTGAAGGTTCAGGCCTGTTTTTTTTGGCCAATTAGACCAGAATATGTATTTTCTATAATTGAAGGTTCAGGCCTGTTTTTTTTGGCCAACTAGACCAGAATATATATTTTCTATAATTGAAGGTTCAGGCCTGTTTTTTTTGGCCAATTAAACCAGAATATATCCACCTCTTCTGGTTTGACTTTTTCTTTTCAGAGACAGAGTTTTTTTCTTAAACTATTAATCTTAAAAACAAGCTATTCATCTAAATGAACCATCCACAAAATTAAACACTCTACAAACCCACAGTAACAAACACAATGCCCACAACTACTTATTACTATGATACCATGATTACTTGTTATTCTTATTGACGCCACGTGTGGTTACTGTTATGATGTGATAACACTACTTCACTTGACTTTACGTTCTGTTACTCTACAAGCATTTCTGTGATATTTCAGGCTAGATTTGTTCTAATTTCCTCCAATATCCAGTCCACCACACCTCCTGGCACTGCCCTCATTTCGATTCTGGGTTTTAGTTGGGCCATATTTAGCACCCAGAAATACCCTGATTTCTCTGTGTGCCCTAACTTGGCTAAAGTATGTGAAAAATCCAGTACAGCTCCAATGTGTCAGTGGATGCAAGGCTATGATTAAGATTTTACCACCATCACAACACTAATATCTCTAACAGTTTATTGGATTAACTAATGTTAATCAAATAATCAAACTGTTTACCTGGCTTTCTCTTGTTTCTCCTCTTTTGAGTGATCCGTATCTGCTGTCGCTGCGTGATAGCCGCTTGTTTGTCTCTTCAGCCTAGCAAAATCAACACAGAAAGACAAAGCATATCAACAATAATGGTAACAAAATAAACTATAATGCAGTGTTGCAGGTCTGCAGTGGTTCTCCTGAACGCCCACCAGATGTTTTTGCTCCCAACACACCTGATCCATGCCTTTAAAAACACTGAATAGCTGGTACAGATGTGCTTCAGTGCTAGAGTTTGTTAAAGCAGAAATACAGGCTGGTGAGTCCTGAGGACTGGCTTGTAATGCAAAACACTGCCACATGTATTTGAAAAGGTAGGCCACACTATACTCCCCCAGATGATGTCTTAATGAAGGCTTCCTTTTATTTGCATTTATTTGCCTCAACCTGATGCTCCCAATTCACATTCTGCTTGTTGCAGAAATGTAAGGTCTGTGGAAAATTATTAATTGTGATCATCTTAAATAATTGCGATTAGGCATAATACATGTACTAATTGTGACAGACCTGCTTGGTTCTGCTATAAAGGTACTATTAGGGGTTGAAATTGCTACAGACTACATAATACGATTTATATGTATACATAATAGCTCCTAACTAATGACAAACACATTATTAACACGTTATTAACAAACATCAAATAAACAAACGTTATTCACCGGCGCCCTCTAAAGGCGATATTGACAAACATCAAATAAACAAACGTCACTCGCCGCCCTCTAAAGGCGATATTGACAAACATCAAATAAACAAACGTCACTCGCCGCTGCCCTCTAAAGGCGATATTGACAAACATCAAATAAACAAACGTCACTCGCCGCCGCCCTCTAAAGGCGTTACTGACAAACATCAAATAAACAAACGTCACTCACTGCCGCCCTCTAAAGGCGTTACTGACAAACATCAAATAAACAAACGTCACTCACTGCCGCCCTCTAAAGGCGTTACTGACAAACATCAAATAAACAAACGTCACTCACCGCCGCCCTCTAAAGGCGTTACTGACAAACTTCAAATAAACAAGCGTCACTCACCGCCGCCCTCTAAAGGTGTCAAACAAACATAAAAACAAAAGTTTTCATTAGACTCGTGACTTTTGTCAATAAATGTGTTTTCTGTTTTCTTTTATTTATATGCATTTGCCTCAACCAAACACATTCTGCCTGTTGTGACATAAACATATAATTGTGAGAATTCCTATGGAACTGTGGAAAAATTGGAAAACAATTCCAGTCATCTTGAATAAATGCAATCAGCTCAAATAACTGTGATTCTTCTTTTTTTCTCAGATCTACATTCTTTTTTTGTTGCTGTAATCAGTGTCCAGCTGCATTCTCGGACTACCAGATGAGAGAAGAGATAACAGGCATTAACAGACAACAGGCACTAACATTAACTATGTCAAGCAAGACTGGGCAGTATGTCAACAAACGAGACACCGCTCCCTGTCAGGCGTACATCTGCAGGAACTTTCCTCCAGTTTTATGTGTGTTCTGCTGATTTTCCATAATACTGATGCTGCTGCATGACTAGATAATCTCCTGTAAAGCCAGCAATGCAAAGCTCCCCTGACTCAATCGCTAAAACTCAGCTATGGTGGACTGGAATCCACCTCCACTTTTCAGTGAACAAAACTCTCCGCTGACTTCAGTTAAACACTGTCCCTTAATAACTCATCCAAGATATCAGGGGACTTTTATATTGGGCATCAGCAAAGTGCAAATGATGATTTTTATCCTTAAAGTATGGCTAACTAGCTAACTAGCCTGATGCCTGGGGCATTGTTTTTCAAAAGTCTGTGGCCTAAAATGTATTTTTAAAATATGTTCATGGTGGAGAGGAGCATGCAGAGTGTTTTAAGGCAAAATAGCCCCCGAAAGAATTTTTTGTTTAAGATTTATCACTTCATTAAAACACTGCATCTCTTGGTATTTACCTTTAAATTTGATCTGTATTATTTTCTTATATGGTTTTAAATTAGTACTCATAATTTCTTGTATTGCTGAAGCTTTATCATCCATCTGTATCACACTTTTAGCTGCCACTGGCATGAAAAGTGCTCTATAAATAAAGATTATGATTATTAGTAGAATTATTACATATAAAAACTCATGTAGCTTCACTGCTGGTTTGGATCAAACCACTGTGAATGACTTTGTCTGCAGAAAATAGTAAACCTGCATGTGCTGTCAATACCAAGCAATAAAAAGTAATAATCATTTATTTAAGTTTAAATATGAGCAATAATTTACCACTGTAAGCAAAAAACAGTTCGGCTGTTCTAAACAGTAAACACTACAGCTTTTGCTGTTGTTCCATCTCGTCTCAAAGGACTGTGGGATACAAAAGTGAAAGTGGAGTCTGAATGCTGACTTGCTTCACTAATCCTCAGCTTTCACTGTTTCTCCAACACAGATAAACCGGAGCGCACAGGTGGAGGTGGAGTGAGGGCTTAGAGGACCAGTTGAAACAGGCTATCCAGTGACAAACCAGTATAATAAGTCCTTACTGTTAATGAATAAGTATGACAGCATGTAGGATGGGCACTAAAAACTGTGGAGTACAAAGAGAGAGAAGTGCTGGAAAACAATAACTAAAAGCACTTACTAGTTATTTCAGTAACAATTTACTGTAGGGTGCTGTTTATAAGGCCACATGACACCTACATAAGCTTTTCACGACAACTGACATAACCTGCTTATTTTAATAGGCGTCATCTGTCATAAAGACTACTTTAGCAAATTTTGTAGCAAATGCGCCTGTTGAAATAAGCATTAATAAACGTTTATGTAGGGTTATGTCAGTTGTCATGACAAGCTTATGTAGGTGTCATAAAGCCTTATGACCAGCACCCTACAGTAAAGTGTTACCATTATTTCTTTCCAAATGATTTAAAGGGCCCATATCATGGAAAAACACATTTTCCTCACTTTTTGTGAAATGAAACTGTCTGCTGAAAACATTTTTAATGTTTCAAATCACACCAGTCTGTACGGCCCACATGTGGAAACTAAATGGCAAAAGCAGCCTGGTCTGAATCCACTGCGCCTGTGTAACAAAAAGCAACACGTCTACATTATATCTATTCAGCCTACAGCAGTTCAGCTCCACCCTTTCACACTTAAGTTATGAGGAGTGTCTATACATCTATACATACTGTCTACACATCTATATCTCATATATCTAAAATCTGTCTCTTAAAATCTCTTAAAAAGGGGTTCTTCAATGGTTCTTCAGTAAAGGCAATGGTTACATATATAACCTGACAACAGCATGCTTTCATGTTTCTTCAGAGGGTTAAATGTTTTTGTTCATGGCTACATTTTTTGTATATGGTTCTGTCAAGAACCTTTAAAAAAAGAGGCCTATATAGCGCTGAAACGCGTTCTGCCATAGAACCTTATATAGACCTACACAGAATTAGATTTTTGGTCAAACAATTCATTTAAGGCATAAATTACCCCTTAGAATACCAGAGTTATTGCTGTTGTATTGTTATACACTTAATTTACATTAAACATTAAACCATATAAATTAAATTACAATGTTAATTACTAAGTTACATTTAATTACCAAATTATATTTACATTCAGTTGACATTCTTTTTCAATAAGTTTGTGTTTTGATTATTTTTTGGGTCAAATTTTTACAAAAACATGACAAACGTAAAAGATGTTTTTTTCCTTCTGCAAAACAAGACACAAGAATAATGTTCACTAAATTCAAATAAATAAATTTAAATAACTCCTCTTGTCCTTACAAACACAACTGTGGCATGCACTGAAAGTGTATAACCTGTGCTTTTAAAGAAATATTTAATATAAAAAATATTTCCTTCTCCCCTGTGACTACTAACCCCACTGAAATATCCAACTGTGTTTAGAAAGTTGGATAAAAACCCGAGAGAACTTTCTCCACACAAGTTCTGCAGTTCACACTCCTGTCCTCAAGTAGCTACAGAGCAGAATATCTGGCCACATTAAAAAGCAGGTGCATGTTTGACTGTCAGACTAAAAGCTGAGGGAAGGAAGCAACAAGTCTATTTTTTCCTGTTGACACTAGTGAAACACAGTGAAGTCAGTATCGGTATATAACTGCTTAAAGAATGAGCCCCATTAGACAGACATTCAGACTCCACTGATACTTCAAACCAATATTTGACAACACATACATTTAACTCTGCAAGAACATTTAAATGGCACTGGGTTACTACACTGCAATATCTGCATTTTACTCATTTTACTATATATGTAACCCTACATCCTTAAAAACTTTTCCTTAAGGCTAGTAAAGGGAGTAGTTATACAGGACTGTGCAAAAGTCTTAGCCACCTGAGCACACTATTTAAAACTGTTTCGTTGCAACATGTGGGTACTGCCTGTAAAAACACGTAACAAGGGTTTTTCGTGGCCTAGTTAGAGAAACACAGGTCTGGATTCCAGATTTCTCCTGGACGCCTCCAGACATCACATGAATTTACTGAATTGCACATCTAATTTAACATGATAAAGCCAAAACAGGAGCTGGATGATAATTACAGATAATACTGGGCTTCCTCGAAATGGTTAAACAAACACATCAGCATAAATTAAATTACTAGTTATTGTATTCATGTAATTTTTGTTTATTGTAATATTAGTGCTTTTCTGTGCAAATAAACACTTACTGACCACATAATTCGCTTTTTAAAAAGTAATTTTCTAAATCTTGTGCATAGTATATAGAACTTTGAACACTCAAAGGGCACTTTAAAGGCATACATTGTTCTCATAGGTCATAGAACCTTTTTTTGGTACTGTATATTACCCTTATTACCGACAGTGTATATAAATACATATTATATATATCTATATGTATCTTATATTTATATATGATCCAGGTAGTTGTAGTCCCAGTTTTTATCTATGTTTACGTATCTGCACCAGCATTAGCAGGTACTTATGTAAACACATATACATTGGATTTCCACAGTGAGGGCCTTTACATGCACTTGGGAAATCAGAATCCAGAAAATCAGATTTTGTCAGTAATCCGTTCAACACATTTACATGCACTGGACTATTCAGATAATGGGGAAACTCCAGGTCTTTAGACGTCAGACAACAACTGGATTTCTGCTTTGCAACCAGCCAATAAACTCAACAGAATAAGACGTGGCGTAAACGTGAAACTGAAACTTTCAGTGTCTCTCTAAAAGTGTTGTGTTGCGTCTTGTGGGTGCTGCGTTAAACACTGATTGCTGTTTCCGGGACAGCGCTCTGTTCACACATGCGCAGACTGACAGAAACGAAAGAAATCAGAGTAAGGGTTCACATGCACTGAAAAACCCATAATGGAGCTCAAATCCAGCCTCTGAATCAGATTTTTTAATCAGATTTCTAGGACTTAATCTGATCTAAGAAATCAGAGCGTGATGTTTACTCGACCACTTAAGTGATCCGATAAATGCCGAAATCCAATAAGGATTATTAGGTGCCTGAAAACACACTGGAAAAATGTGTGACAGGTCCAGGATTAACCCCTTAAAACCCCAGGCTTATTACATACTAAGGCTTACTATTCAGCAACTACAGGGACTTCAGTGCAAACTGGCTAAGCTGTTTGGTTATAGAAGTGTATAATAAAACTTTGGGGCTGGCCATGAAGTGAGTTAACAAACATAATAAAGTTTTGCATCCCTGGCTGAAGCTGCATGTGTTACTGAAGGCTTGTACTTTTACACCCAACGACTTGTTAAACCTCTAAAAACTGTCAAACTGTTTTGCAGTAGCCTGAACATTTTCTTCAGTGAGCACTAAACTCCAAGTACTAAACTGAAACTGCAAGTTTCATTACAAAGAAAGTAAAATTAGTCCTGTTTAATTGGATCTAGTTCAGTGCAGCAAGCAAAATGTTGAATAAAAATGATTGTACTCATCATTTTTATGGCATTTTATGAATGTAACACTAATGCTACCTTTTTAACTGTTCCAACTAACTAAATCTCAAAAAAACTACATGTTGTGATACATATTGTGTATCATAAAAATGTCTTCCAGCATCGTGATGTTTCACCCACCCTTAACATTCATTTTGTCCTTCATTTTTGGAGACTTTTTAACATTTTTTGTGTTTAATTTTTAAGCTCAGTCGAGTGTCAGAGCCATAAGCACTTGCAAAACCAGACGAGTCAGCTCTGCAGATACAACAGCGTTTAATAGCCAGTCTTGAGTTTCCTCAAAGAGCTCATTGAAAATACATGGTGGCCATTTTGAATGCTGAGTCAAGCACTTATGAGTCAGTGGTGCTTTATCATAAGAGTACACAGGCTGTGGTCATGTGAACAATGATCATGGATATGATCTCAGACAAGAACTAGAATGACGTATTGTTCCCGTGGCAAAGTGGACAACAGAAACGAATGCAAGACCACTACTGCACACCAACCAGTTATAACCCCAGTAAACCAAAACAAACAACAACATAAACAGATAAATCAAATTTAGCACAGCTCACAGTAATGAGACATTTAAAATACAGTGCTCTGATCATCTCTTCTAAAATCAGGTAATAACAGACTAACAGACTAAGCTCTGCTAATCCACACTCGCATAACCACAGTCTTTTACTCTGAGAATGTTTAGTCTGGATAAACAGTTACTACATTTCTGCAGATAGCACAGCAACCAGGTCAATTCAGGCTGACATTTTTTCTATTCTGTTAAAGAACAACCATTAACCCCTTAATATTCCAGGCTAATTACATACAAAGGCTTATTATTCAGTAACTACAGCGACTTCAATGCAAACTAATGGAGCTATTCTTGGGTTATAGACGTGTGCCCGCCGACAGGCCCATGGCTTGTTAAGGGGTTAATAATGACAACTATTCATAATTGATCTTTTCTGAAAGTCTTATCCAGCCAGCTCTCCCACTCTTGGGACTAGATGCCCCCTCTCTCTGGCGAATTTCACATCAATTTGTCATCTGTGCTTTGCAAACTTTGTTATTAATTAAAGTAGAGCACTGCTGTATTTTGAAATTAAATTGGAGCCTCTTTTCTTTATTTTAATAATCTGACAAAAACAAAATACAACAAAATAATACACTTAACATGCCAATGATGTTCATAAGGAACACATTTTATGAGGAGGAGTGTAGGTGCCCTATCAAAACCAAACGTGCAGCTCTCATATTGACAAAAAAGAGTATCAACTGATCATCACAGGAATTCAAGATTAGTTTGTTAGTAGGCCCCATCATTTGATGAGAAGAAAAAATAAAGGCGGTCACATCTTACCCTGGAGGCTACACAGTAGTGCTGTATAATATAGTACAGCATAATATAGTTAAAATACGTTATTATATAGCTACAAAACATTTTTATATAATAAATATAATAATATAATCTTACCTTGGGTTTTTTTTTTCCACCATGTTATCCCACCCCAAGATTAGCAGTGAATTCATTAGCACAGTAGTGCAGTATAATATAGTGTAGCATAACATAGTTATAATACATTATTATATAGTTATATACATATTATATACACATATATGTAAACTTCACACACACAGTGAAAGACTATGGTGTAGTATACGCAACAGTGCGCCCTCTAGCGGTTCTTCGAACACGCATAGTTAAATTTCCTTGGAAAATATGTGGCAACACGAGTTAATCACGCCGACGTAACTCTGTCCCCTAAAGGAGAGGCTGTGTGGGGAGTGGTGTTGAGGTAAATCTCAGGAAATCTCTGGGAATTCATCTGAAAAAGAGTTAATCAATATCATCCTCTCAAGGTCCCAGATACGAAGGTATTCCTATGTAGCTAGGTTAGCTAGCTAGCTAACATACTGGAAACGCAAGAGTAACGATTTGCCTCGGTTTCCATTCATAACAAACGGTGACAGAAGTGTATTTTTGAACATAACAGTACCGAACTGACTGTATTTTCTTAGTCCGAACCGAACAGGGAGAATGAGCGGCTGAAATTGTGTATTCGAATTTCCAGTTCCACCTTAAATGAGGCAGCCAGACACTATTGGGCTATTCTGATGCTTCTGGTGTCAGAATGGAACTGCTGCCCCATTTAAGGTGGAACGGAACATTTGGAACAAAGTCCTCACCATCTTCATCAATCACATCCCCACACAAAAGAAAGACATTCCGCTTCACGGCCAGTGTAAAATGCGTTTATCACCCGCTGATGAAAAGCGGAGACTTCCGAGAAATGACCAAGCATGGACCTCGAACATATCTCCTCTTTTCAACTAACCTCTTTCATAATGTGTCGCAGGGACTCTTCCTCGCTCATCCCCCGAGAGAGGACCCGTTTCCTGGGCGAACCAGCTTTCTCCACCGTCCCCGAGTGCATTCTGAACACGGGAATAACTGCGCACACCACGACTTCAGCAGATAAGGAGAAGACGCGAGGAAGAAAAAGCGTTTCCAGCAGTTTCGTGATTCGTATTTGGCAGAAAGGGAGGCGGTGGTAGAGGCTCAACTTGAGCCCGGAGGCAGGAGGAGCTTATCGGACAGCCCAGACATCGCTGGATCATAACACTGCTGAGAGGAGGCGCTCCGCGAAGACTGGGCTGCGTCTCATTCAGAGTCAAACCCTCCTGCCTCCCCTCCTCCCCGCGAGATACACTATTATACGAGTTTTTAGACAGTGTTTCTTGTGAAATGAAGGGTATTAATAGTGAGTTTGTGCTGCAGTAACAGCCTCTAGTCGTATGGGAAGGCTTTACACTAGATGTTGGAACATTGCTGTGAGGATTTCATTGCATCAGCCAGGACTGCATTCAGCCACAGGTGACGTCGTGGTTATTTTTTAATAAGGTGTGGCCACGAATTAATATATTGAGGCGAGTTCAATTTCTCTCAACTCGTGGCTTCAACGGAATAATTTGTGGCTTCAGTATATTAATTAGTGGCCTCATTATAAAAATTAGTGGCCTCAGTATAGTAATTAATGGCTTACATATATTTATTTGTGGCCTCAATATAGAAATAAGTGGCCTCAATACAATTAGTGGTCTCAATATAGAAATTAGTGGTCTCAATATAGTATTAAATGGCTTCAATATAGTAACTAATGGCTTTATCATATTCATTTATGGCCTCATTATAATTAGATGTATTATTAGTGGCCTCAAAACAGTAATTAGTGGTCTCAATATAGTAATTGGCGGTTTCAATATAGTAATATGTGGCCTTAATATAGTAAGAGGTGGCTTCAATATAGTGATTAGTGGCTTCAATATAGTAATTAGTGGCTTCAGTTTATTAATTTGTGTTCTCAATATGGTTATTAGCAGCTTCAGAATAGTAATATGTGGCCTCAATATAGTAATTAGAGGCTTCAATATAGTAATTAGTGATCTCAATATAGTAATTGAGTGGCTTCAACATATTTTTGTGGTCTCAATATAGTAAAGAGTGGCTTCAAAATAGTAATGAATTGTTTCAGTTTATTAATTTGAGGTCTCAATATAGTTATTAGTGGCTTCAGTATAGTAAATAGTGCCCTCCATATTTGTGGCATCAATATAGTACACACACATCACTATGTGGTGATAGGAACCAGACGTCCAGCTCTAAAAACTCCTTCACAGAAAGTTACTACATTAGATGGTTGTGAATACACTGCCTGATGTCTGAGACACTGTTTAATGAAGGTGTTGGGATAAAACTTATTTTAAAGGCTTCAATATTGATGAATTGTACTGAAGGCAAAAAATACATAAAGAAAAGTTTGTAGATTTAACACTATTTTTCCATCATTATCATTCTACGTTCCAGAAGACACGTGTAGGTTCACTGGTGGTTTTGGGTAGTAAATAAAATGGCTATATTTGTGTTTTAGTCATGGCGACTCTTGGTTCCTATCACCACCACTGTAAAGAAATCTGAGTCTGTAAGCTTCTCTACAATTAATCATTTCACATCAAACCACTCTCAATGACTCTGTTTATATCTGAATGATTAAATTTTGCAAAAAATGTAAAACATCAGTGGAATTCCCCTTTAACTAAAGCGAACACCATGAAGCATGAACTGAAAGGAAATAGGCCGCAACTAGGCCACTGCACTGCCAGCTGACTCCACAAGTACGAGTGCGAGACTGAATTAGATATAAACACTGGCTTGCAAAAGACCCTTTCAGTTCTCCATTTGGGTTTAACTAAAAAAAGTAAATAAGTGTAGTTACGCATAGGATTGCAGATGAATTAGTTCTGCTTAAATATTTGTAAAAAAGGGAATGTATTTGATTACAGAGTAATATATGTGTGACTTTGAAAATAATACTTTTTGTGAACAGTTCTGTAAAGCTGGGCTGAATGTGTTGGTCATGTAAATGAAGCAGAGCTGAACGTGTCCTGCAAGTACTGTATCTGAACATTAATCTCTTCTCACATGTCTACTGTCTATAATTTATACTTTAAGATGCATCCATTGCTGACACAGACCTTCAGTTAATCATCCAGAACTGACCATCCAACATCAGTACCTGACCTCACTAATGCTCAATCAAATCCTCAAAGCAATGTTCCAACATCTAGTGTAAAGCCTTCCCAGAAGAGTAGAGGCTTTTACTGCAGCAAAGGAGAACAAACTCACTATTAATACCCATACAGTTACAAAGTATATATACAGTTTTGTTGATTTTCTATTTGAAAATAAGTTAACACACCCCTCACAGGGAACTAAGCCAATAAGTGTTCTCTTATTTTCACTCAGAAAATCAACAAAATGTCATTTGACCAGTGCGCCCACACTTTTTCATTCTACTGTAGGTATTCTTCATAACTGTACACACTAGAAATGACAGCTGTAAATGAACGTAACGTGTTAATTCTTAATATTTGCATTATGTTACTTGCCAAAATATAACATGAAATAATGTAAACGTATACGAATGACATAGAAGCAATTAAAAATGATGCTTCTTAGGGTTTGGTCCATTAAGGTCCATCATTTCCCACACTGTAGACCCGAGGTGCTGGACAGAGCCTGATAATACTGTATAATTGAAGGAGTGCCATCTGGTGGAGCTTTAGGAGCAATACATGTGGTGCAGGTGGAGTCAGAATGAAAAAAGTCACACTCAGTTCTGTTTTTCTATGAGTTCATATCAAAAACGGCATATATATATATATACACACACAAATAAGCAGGACGTCTGATGTGTGACAAAGACTTCAAGAATAAACTATTAGCAGAGTCAGTTAATGAGGATCCTGGCCACTTTCTATTTCCCCCGTTATGTCCAAGACGTGACTGCAAAACGCCAGAGGGCGCCCGCGAGCGATTCCTCAGAGAATGGGGGTGAATAGAGCTAAACGGCTAAAAACACACACGAACACACGTTTTCTCTCTTTGGTTGATGTGTTGTTTGGCTTTAGTTATTTTAAAAAGAATAAAGTCAAAGTCAAATATTATATTATTAATTTGATCATTCTTTTGGCAAAATTTCATATACATAAATGTAAATTTACTCATGCCAAACTTAAATTTATTCAAATACATAACTTCTATTACCCTCTCCAAAAACAAACAAACAAAAAAAAACCTGTCAAAACAATGAATATATGCACTTATTTAATTTGTTTTTGTAAAAACATGTTTTTTCCCTTGGCTTTTTTCTTTCTTTCTTTTTTTGTTTAAACTTTGTTGTTTAAATTTGTTTTAAATTTTTACATTTTAAAATCTTTTGTTTATGCAGTTTGTTATCTGACTTAACTATATCTGTTCTGCTTTATACTGGTTTTGTACAAATATAATTATCTAATAAATAATTAAAAAAAACAAAACAAACAAACACATTTTCTAAGCTGCTTATCCTCCTGGGGAACGTCATATTAAGAATAGATATATTTGATATTTTATTTTATTAAAGACTCCAATAAGGACATTTGCTACTTGCTTAATCTGTTCATTCTACTTGGTAAATACTTCATCCATAAAATGAAATTTGCAAATGTCTCCTCAATCCAGTATATGTATTGTTAAAGAACAGCTAAGCTGATGAATGTATTGAGAAAATACAACTTTGTTTGAAGACTTGTTCCACTACCTCATGCAAGATGTGATATCTGCTTTTCAGTTTATGAATGTACTTTATTCTTCATATATAGATATGTATGTCACTTTTTTATATTATTCTTTATTTCCTTTATTTAAACTTTTGACTTCTCATTGTGAACTATTCTTATACTGAATCCCTGTCTCTGATAATTGCTTATTCCTCTAGCAATTAAAAAAAATCCTTCAGGGGTGAGCTGGAGCCTATCCCAGCGGTCAAAGGGGCGGAAGCAGGGTTAGGGTTAGGGTTAACCCTAACTAGCTTCTGATCACTTTTCCAGGACCTTCCTTTTTTGTATTTCACCAATAAAGCAAAGAAAACTTAGCTGTACGTTTCCTTTTTTCTACAGCAAACAGGTTTTGGACAGTAGGACACTAACAATACTGCTGCTGAGTGCTGATTGGTTGACATAACTTCTACTGATTGCTGATTGGCTGGCATTAGTGCTGCTGATTACTCATTGCACTCTACTTGAAAAACCTAAGCTAAGCTAAGAAGACGGCGTACTGTATTCAACGTTTATGGCTCCAAATGACTAAAAGCTTTTTCCCCCCTCTGCATTTGTAGACGTCTAGCCTCAATGTTGTTGTTTATTGCTGTATGTGTTGTGTAGTGTATCGCTTGCTCTATATGCTCTTCAAAAAGTCCTATAACTGGAGTTCAAAAGCATTCAAAAATATAACAGCGATGTTAAAATGTCTTCAGGAAATTAATGCATTCTTCTGTATAAAAATTGTTAAAGCATTTACAACCTATGATTTTGGGACGACAAAGACTGTCAGTATTTAAATATCAGCCCATACAGACTTTTATATTGGAAACGCCGTACTGGTGCGGTGTTTCTACTTCCGCCCATGCTTTCCCTTAGTTTCATCATTTCCGTATCACGACTTCTTTTCCAGCATCCCGGCGGTGGAGAGCAGCGCGTGTAAGTCCTGTTTGAAAACATTCCGGATTTTCTGCTCTTTAAATTTACCTGATGGGGTTTCGACATTCATGAAAACAACCTTGACATCAGATCTGCGGCGTTAGCGCTTAGAAACTTTAGCGCGTTCAGGAGTCTCAGTGAAAATAAAGAGCCGGCGAAGCTACTTTTTGACAGACGACGTCAAACCCGGCGAGTCTAATGTAACCGAGATCACTGCAAGTCAGAGCACTGACACTTATCTTCCTACTACACGCTCTAAAATATGGCTCTTCAGGGTTCTATGGGTCTGTTTAGAACCCTGAGTTCTATATGTAACCGTTTGCATGCTTAAATGGTTCTTTGCATGGTGAAATGGTTCTTCAGATTGATGGAGAATGTGTTGTATATGGTTCTGTATAGCATCAAAAAGGGTTCTGCTGTTGTTTCAAGCTTAAGATCGTAACAACAGAAGAACGCTTTTTGGTGATATATAGAACCATTTTAAAAAAGGTTGTATATAGAGCCATATACAGTACTTTCTTCATCAGACTGAAGAACCACTTCACCATGCAAAGAACCATATAAGCCATTTAAGTGGCATGGTTTATATAATTATATGATTAGTTTTAAGTAGAACCATCACCTTTAGTAGAGAACCCTTGAAGAACCTTCTTTTTTAGTGTGTGCTTTGTTTTGAAGAAGTTGCATAGTAGTGTGTTATTAGCAAAGTGAAAAGGTTTCTGATGTGGAGGGATGTTAGGTTATGTTTTTAAAGCAAAAGTGCTCTATTTTAAAGTTGAATTCCACAGACTTCAGAAAAGTTCTACATATTTCAGTGGGTGACATGTAAACAAAGTCATTCAGAGTGGCTTGATGTAAAAAAATTTTTGTAGAGAAACTTAATAAGTCAGATGTCTTTACAGTGATGGTGATAGGAACCAGGGGTCACAGTATGTAGTACACAAATATAACCTGTTTATTTACTCTCTAAAATCACCAGTGAACCTACACAAGTCTTTTTTGTAATGCTCTGGCAGTACCGCTCCACCCTAAGAGTGTTTTAGAAAATATGTATTAGGCTAAAACCTTCTCAAAGATATGATATAGCTATATATTAGTCATATTATTCAACATATTCTAAACCATTTCATGTAATAGCTTTCTGTGAGGTAGCTTTTAGAGGCATTCAGTCATCAGATATCTGGTGCCCATCACCACCCTTGTGAACAGGTCTGGCTTGGCAAGTTTTTCTAGGACGGAATGTTTCACATTAATCCTCTCCGAATGATTTTGTTACGTCTTAATGATTTAATTATGCATAAAATTTGAAAAATTATGGAATTTCCCTTTCATTTCTGGCAAGCTGTATCACTGCACAGTTTAGTGCTGGGGGGTCACCAGTCTCAGCCACAGAGAGTTGATGTTGGTGCAGGTTTTCATTTAAAACAAACATGAGCACATGTGATTAAACAAGTTTAGTTAGGTGTGCCACTGTTTGACCGGAATGAAAACCTGCAGCGATGCCAGCCGTTGTTAAGACCGGTGGCCCTTGTTTTAGTGGTTGTGCTGCTCTAATAAGCCTAATTCAAAGCGACGTGTTAAATCCAGGCAGAGAAAATGCACACAAGTTGCCTTCCAGGGTTAGAGCTTGAGTCATAGTGAGTGATCTGTCCACTGCTCTGCATTGTATTTGCACTTAAGTGAATGACTTGTTGCTTCGTTTGTAGGCGCCATGGTGGAACCAGTGCCAGAGTCCATCCACTTTCCTTCAGAGGAGGAACGCATCCTCCAGTTCTGGAAGGAGAAGGACTGTTTCCAGGAATGTCTGAAACAGTCCAAAAACAGGCCAAGGTGAGAGAAAACCTTTTTACTGATTACTGATTACAGAGTGATGTACAGAGTTCAGTTTCTGATTAATCCAGTGAGTGGTGATGCTTTACTGGACACTCTCTGAGTTACCCATTGCTCGTGATGATGTTCTCATAGGGGCCTTTTTTACACTGTAGAGCCAAATTGTTCCCACAGCTGTACTGTCTTGTTTCATGTGAGACTTGTGAGACCGGTTACGGTATCTTTTTCCATCTACAGTGCTAATCGTGTAGTATCTGAGCATCAGTTTGCTGGAATTGAGACTGTACTGTGGTTTAGCCTGCTAACTAGGCTATGTTTATCTTAGCACGGCAGACTTAGGCTCAAAACATTCGGTTTTTAGCTTTCACTTCAGCGCCGGTCACTCGACTTTTACTGCGTCAGACATTAGATTTTATCATCTACACTTGATTTAGCAGAGCGCCAATTAGTCCAAATCAAGCGTGTTCTGTGTGTTGTGGTGCTCGTTGGATCTGTAACCCACTAGCTAAGATAACTAGGAATGCAGCTGACTAAAAAAGATGAGCTAGCATTAGCCTAGCCTAGCTACATCAGATTTAACTCTTAAACTACAGGCTTAAGTGTTAAATCTGATTACAAAGCCATGTCATGGTTAGAATAACATGTAAAATGTATTGAAACTTCATCTTTAGCATGAGAATAGGATGTTCTTACAGATGAAAGAGCTTTTTTAATGGGAACTGATGAAAGTAATGAAGCTGAGGTATTTAACAATGAACAAAACTGAAGAATTCTTAGTAGCTCCACCTTCAGTGCTCCAGTATTTATGTTATTTAAGACTGTGAGTTGTGAGACTGTAAGAGCATAGATATTTTATGGAGAGTGACCAATACATGTTAAAGGGGAATTCCAAACATTTCTGCATTGTTAATTCAATAAGTTATAAACAAATTCATTTACAGCGCTTTAATGTGAAGGGCAAGCCAGTCTTGTCCACTCGTATTGTAATGGGGAAAAGAGTAAACAAAATGAAACAGAAACTGTGCAGAACGCAGTCATCGGTCAGCCTTTGTTAGGGCCAGTTCTTCCTTGTCCAGTTGGTGTTTTTGGGCCCTAAGATTGTTGCGCTATTGTGGACCTCAGTATAAGCCAACCTATCTATAACACAGTAACAGCAATACAGGCTTAAGTGTTAAGGGTAGCTCCACCTGCAGTGCTCCAATATTTATATTATTTGAGACTGTGAGTTTCTGCTGTTTGTTTGAGTTTAATTGCTGACTGTTGGGAACTGAATCATTAAGTATTGTTTAACCAGAGCATTTGGAGTATAAATGAAAATAAAAAATAATGAAGTGAAATTATCAGTTGATTATCAGTTGTCAGAATTTTTAGCTCCTTAAAATCAGTATCAGTATAGGTCACAATTTTTTTTATAGTGACTGGGCCCTAGTTTGAATACACAGCTGGCTAAATACATGATATATCTCTACTGATACATTTGGTGAAATCAGATATAAACTCTCATATTTTTTTATTTTGTGATAGAGATGTGTGAGTTTGGCGGAATGGGCAGTAAGGCTGGAACAAGCCGTGGCAGTGGTGTCTGCAGCTACTCCATACTTCTCCGTTGGTTTTCTATGCACTATAAGTAACACATTCTTTGTTTCACTATGCTAATTGTTGTTTGATTTGCAGATACACCTTCTATGATGGACCACCCTTTGCTACTGGTCTCCCCCATTATGGCCACATCCTGGCTGGCACTATTAAGGACATCGTCACCAGGTTTGCCCATCAGAGTGGCTTCCATGTGGACAGGAGGTTTGGCTGGGATTGTCATGGCTTGCCTGTGGTAAGAATCAAAAATGTCTTTTGCAGAGTGTGTTCTGTAGTGTTTTTTTTCCTTTTCCGTTATTTGAAGCTGCCTTTAATGACCAGGACCAGCAGTTTTTTTCCTTGCCTTTAGCTAAGTTTCCCTTATTACATGATGCTGCCTAGCTGGGAGGGTAAAGGCAAGTATGTTGTCAAACTGCGACTAAGGGTGCCTACACACTAGACAATGCAAGGACGGAGCAGTAGACACATATGCATGCAGATCTTGTCTGCCTTGAAGGCGTGTACAGTTCGAAATCCAGCAGGAAACAGAGCATTTGGACCAGAAACAAAGAAATATGGGCCATCGAAAGAAAGTTTTGCTGATGGCCATGTACAGAGTGAAGCAGACAACAGTCACAGAGGCAAAGTAGTTGCTACTGTCCTCCATCTTGGATTGTCATCCGTTTTCTGCATGCATGTTTCTACTGGTTGATGTGCCCCCATGTCAGAATCTGTTGCAACAAAAATTGAAATGCTTTGACCTTTTTGACGCTTGATGATGCCTCAAAAAGCCATGTCACAAAACGTTATGACAGGTTGTTATGAATGTAGTGAATAAAACGAATAATACATTGTTTTATGATAGCTTTTAGAAGCTTTTGCTCTAGGGTTTGGGTTATCATCATCAGCATGACATATAGAAACTCAGACACGTGTAGGTTCACTAGTGGTTTTGGATAGTAAATAAAATATCTATATTTATGTTGTAGTCATGGTGACCCCTGGTTCCTATCACCACCACTGTAAAGAAATCTGAGTCTCTTTAATAAAACATTTCACACTAAATCACTCTGAACAGCTTAGTTTACATCTCAGTGATTGAATTATGCAGAAATGTTGAGAAATTGGTGGAATTATCCTTTTTAATTAAATGTAATGTTGATTATGGCTATTTGTGTTTTAAATATCTTTTCCTTGTCAGTGCTAGATACGGTCATTGCAGTAAAACAGAACGCAAGTAAGCTGGGTTTTGTGATTGTAATAGAAAGCTGGTCTGGGCAGCGGAGCATGGGACCTATAGAGTATTTAGACTCATGGTTTTTAGACTGGGGGTCACAGTGTGCCTCTAGAGGGGCTTTTGTTTTCTTAGTGTCTTCAAGTGTCATGACATATTTTTATCCCATCGTCCGTTCTGAGTGCTGGCATGCTAAGCTAGCTGATGACACACATCAAGGCACATTGAAATAAGATGTGTAATGTCCAGCTAATAGGAAGGACATGTATTAATATGTTCTTACAGATTAATACATGTTCATAAGCTAAGAGCTGAATGGATTACACAGTTGTTGTCTATATCTTAGTATTTTTTAAATATTTTATTTCACAATCTCATTATGCAGTGCAATACATGTGTTATTCTTTTATTATGTTATGTTATTGCATTTCTTGACTGAAAGAACAATAATAATAAGTAAAGTGAACTGTAATCTTACATATTTAAAGACGTTTTGACAAGTTTGACGTATTTTGTTTTCACTGTATATTATAGTTTACTGATGAATGTGTGAATAGTTTAAGAACTATTTAGTTCAAACATTTTGGTAGCTTCAGATTGGCTACATAAATTAAGGGCTCTATGTGAAATACAGGTAATGTAGCACTCATAGTGGAAAATCTGGCAGACCTGAAGTTCCTTATAAGGAAGATCAAAGAACAGAGCGAAAAGATGGGACTTTCACAATATGAAAAATGTCAGTATGAAGTTGTGGCATCAGGAAAGATGCTAACTCGACCACTGATGCAGAAGATGTGGAGATGGTGGACAGCTCAAAAAAAAAAACACAGATCAGCACTCAGCAAAACAAGAATGAAGGAGATCGAAAAGATATTCAAATGCAGCAGTTTGTCTCTACCAACAAAGATCAGAATTGTCCAGGCTGTGGTCGTCTCTGTGGTTCTTTATGGATGTCAAAGCTGGACAATAAACAAGGCAAGACAGGAAAAATATCAATGCCTCTGAACTTTTGTGTTGTAAAGACTTTTGAGGGAACCTTGGACGACGAAGAAGACAAACGAATTGATCCTCAAATGAATCAAGCCTTATAACAGCGGTGTTAAAAGGTCTTAAAAATGATTAATCATTTATAAACTATGATTTCGCTCAGATTCCCCATCTTAACCCATTTATTTTGGACTCGCTTGAGAGCGCCCTCTAGTGTTTGAGAAACGCAGAAGACATTACAGAGCAGTAATTCTCCTCTCTACAAGTTCTCTGTAGAGAGGAGCACTTAATAATGATAATATTGGTTAGCTCTCTTGTTGTGGTTGCATTTGATGGTTTGTGTGATTCTCTCCATCTCACAACCTTCTCAGATTTGCTACTTTTCATCTTTTCCAGGAATATGAGATTGATAAAACACTTGGCATCAAGGGACCAGAGGACGTTGCCAAGATGGGGATTGCGGAGTACAACAAGCAGTGTAGGAGTATTGTGATGAGGTATTCCAACGAGTGGGAGGTAAGCAAGCGCGCGTGAGCCTTGAGTGTGATTTCTGACTGGGTTATTGAGTTCATCACAGACATGGAATCAAGATTTTCAGTAATATAAAACCAATTTGGATGCAGATATATAAAATGGACTAATACGATGCTAGTAACCTACAATTTCAAGTGTCAACTAATTAGTAGGAAGCAGTACAAAAAATGTTAGATGTGTCCAAAATGATGAACAGAGCTGTAGATAATCCTAAAATGACAGTGAAAGCTGTGCAATATTAAAAAGGTGTTAATAAGCAAGTATGCAGAATGCTTCATATTTCAAACATGGTGATCTCAAGGCAGATACCCTGACAAGAAATGACTAAAAATAGATAATTATAAAATGTGTTTTATCTTTTAATATATACAGTTATTTATATTTTAACCTGTTGATGCTTCCGGTTTGATATATGGAATAAAACATCTAAATATATCTCTAATATTTTATTTAATTGTAAAAGTGACACTGTATTGAAGAATATTATTTGTGCTGTTCCCATGCTCAAAGCTTTTATAATTTAGCAGTATTTAATTCAAAAGTCTGCATATAATGTGATCACCAGCACATTTAAGACTTCAAACCAAACCAAGTAGAGTGTCTAATCCAAGGGCTGTGTTTACATGCAAAGATTTTTGCCAATCTGATTGAATACATTCCGATTATAGATTAAGACTCAGGTGTTTTTATGCTCCATTTCGTGCACGCTGCAAGTAACCCAATCGAAAATTACACGCATGCGTAGTGCACCACTTAGTGTAGTTGTTACTGTGACGACCAGCATCACGTGAGTCCAGTTGGAATGAGATGAGCAGCAGTGAGCAGTGCTTGTGTTTTTAATACTTTAAATTGATGTCAGACTCAGGAAAAACGTGCTTCACATGTACTTGTTAAAGAAGGCCGAGAGGAAGACGTCGTGTTCTGAGACACATAAGCTGGACGTCCGTCCCACCACCGTCTTTTAAAGATCAAAGCATAAACTTCGTCTCCTCTGCAGACCAGTTTCTGCTCCCGCCATTTTTAACATTATAAACTTTCGCTATTACATGAACGCACATGCGCAGAACATACTTAAACTTTCTGATTGCTAATGTAATCAGATACGGTTATTATTCTTCTTTTTAATGGATTATTTACAGGATTACCCACCTCGTTCAATCAGTTAGAAATTGTATTCTAAATGGCCTCAATCAGACTAGTCTATTCTGATTGAGGTGTTTACGTGGGCGTATTCTAATCTGTTTGAGCTATTAGTCGGATTATTAATGGCTGCATGTAAACTTGGCTAGTGTTGTTGATAATGTAAGCAGCTCTTGTGATTTGAAAATTTCTCTCTCTTAAATTGTGATTTTTATGAAAAAACAATTCATCATTTAGCCCTTGGTCATGCATTTTCTTGGGGGAAAAGATGAATGGCAGTAGTGGTTGTGGAATCAACGCTCACCTTTAAGGGAGAGTTAGGGCTGAATGATTGTTTTTTATATTTAAAGCGCAATTCAAAAGAGAGCAAATTTCTAATTGCAGGAGCTACAATCTGAAAATCCTTCATTCTTCAGTGTTGTAAATTTTAAGTGAGCATACCTGCACTGACTACACTAACTTTAATTTAGTTTTGAACACTTACGATAACATTTTAACATTTTACATTTGTGTGTTTCTGTGCACCAGACTTCAGTAACGAGAATGGGTCGCTGGATCGATTTTAAGAACGATTACAAGACCCTGTACCCCTGGTTCATGGAGACGGTCTGGTAAGCCTTCCTGCTGTAGTCAGTTTAACCTGGTCATAGTTTTAAGTTGGCCCTTTTTTTAGTTTAAACATTTATAACTGGAGTCTAAGAGTCTCTATTTAAGTGTGTTTACTTGGATTGGAGAATAAATAACCTGTTGCATCTCCAAGAACAGTATTTGTTAATTCAGTTTGAAAATACTGTCAGAAGAGTTTTCCAGTGCAATATCACAGACAAATTAAATGGCTCGTGCCAATCTGAGTGAATGAATTGTTTTGTCACAAGTGGACCTCAACCATGTCCTTATCTGGTGGGCAAAGGCTATAGACTATTAGTTTCATCCCATTTTGAATGTGTGTAGTGGTCCGCTTGGTCTGTTTGAGTTTAATGAGCTACTTCTCTATTGTAGCTGGCCTAATGGCCTACTGCTTTTACTCAGCACTTGATGTAAAGGACCAGTATTTGATGTAAAGTGTTTCATAGTAGAGATACTTACTGACTTACTGATTTCTTTACAGTGGTGGTGATGGGAACCAGGGGTCATCATGTCTACAACACAAATATAGCCACTGTATTTACTATCCAAAACTACCAGTGAACCTACGTGTGTCTTTTGAGTAATTGTATGTAATATTGATGATTGTAAAGTAGCAGTAAATCTGAAAAAATACATTTACCTCACATCCAGCATGTACTTCTCCACCATGATTAGATTTTGAAAAACGTATTTTAGGCCAGAACTTTCTCAAAAGTATCTTAAAGCAGTGTATCAGACATCAGGCAGCTCTTTTGTAACTACAACGTTCTGTGAAGGAGCTTTTAGAGGTGTTAAACTCTTTCAGACATCTGGTTCCTGTCACCACCACTGGGAACAATCCTGACTCTGTAAGTTTCTCTACAATTAACCATTTCATATCAAACCACTCTGTATGACTTTGTTTATATCTCAACCGTTTGATTGTTCAGAAAGTTTGAAAAATCAATTAAATTCTCCTGTAAGGCTGCTGTAATAACTAACTAGACTAATGTAACACTGTATATAAAGAGGCATGTTACCCTGTCATGGCAAAACCAGTCTTCCATAATTCTTGTTAAGTATGTTACATATTAACTGAAAATGTGTTCATATTATAAAATTGTAATTTTATTTAAAAAAAAGAAACATTCCCTTTTGACCAGATTACGCAGGCGAGCATGTGTTGCAGGCACTCTGATGCCCACAAGCACAGACTGGGCTGTGGTTCACAGAAACAGTGGGCAAGCTAGCAATATGCAAAATGAGGAAAAAGCTGCTGATTGTACTTTCAAATCACAAAAGACTGAATTCTTCCCTTAAAAATGATCTCCAATCAAAAGAGCAGAAACTTAAGCTTTCTGTCGTCAGGGAGACATTAATTTTCTATCACTTATAGTACTGAGCGACTGTCCTTTTCAAACTCACAGAAACAAGTGGCATGAAATATCACAAATAATGCATGTTGAAGGGCGAATATGATCGAAAACTTTTCTCACTTATTTTAAAATAGGAGTTTGATATGATATGTAAACATTGTTAAAATGTAAAATTATACTATTTACACCTAGTCTATATATGGAAAATACAGGATAGACAAGTTTAAAGTCAAAGTAGGTGTTGTTGATTTAATGAGTGGAAATACGTGTCCAATATGTTAACCTCATAAATAGAAATTGCTCATAATTCTTGCAGAAAAATGTCATATTTAATTGTGTTTGACCAAGGGCGCTTATACTTATGCTGCTTATGACTGAACTGTTTGGCCCAATCCCATTTTTTATTTGTACCCCTATCTCTTGTTTTCGAGTGTCACTTTGCCCCTTGGAACTGAGTTACAAGTGGTAGTGTTTGGATAATGTGGTGTTTGGAGAATGTAGTGTTTGGAGAATCATGTAGCCCTAACGCTTCACCCTACCCCCCCTATCTCAACAAAAATCTGGACACCTTACCCCTAGGCCTGAACACGCAAAATGGAGGGCTAAGGGCTAAGTGGTAGGGGTGAGGGTGAAATGGAATTAGACCTTTTGTCTACCTGTTCAGCCTACAGCAGTTTAGCTCCTCCCATTAATGCTGAAGTAAGGGGTGTTTCAGCCTGGACTGCTTTTTGAATGAGGCATGATACCGTGCAGCCAGTTAGAACAGCTCATTTACATATATCAGTCTTAAAGGCTAATTTTAAGGGATAAAGAGAGAGGTTGGAAATGGCTGTGTTATACAAATGTTATAAGTGGCCCATGTTATATCTGCGCCTCGAGGAAAACAAGTAGATTAAATTGCGTTATATCTGACGTAATACTGTAAAACTAAAGCATGCTTTTCTAATACTGTGACATCACTGAAACAGCCTGTCATTTGCTGTTGTATGTCTTGTGGCAGGTGGGTGTTCAAGCAGCTGTATGATAAAGGCCTGGTGTACAGAGGAGTGAAGGTCATGCCATTCTCAACTGCCTGCAACACGCCTCTCTCTAACTTCGAATCTCATCAGAACTACAAGGTATGAGCAAACCAGAACTTTAGCACCTTTTCATTGCCACAGTCTCACTATGTTAGTTAGAAAGATAGTTATATCACAGTATAATTAAAATTTCTGACAGCTCCAGTATATGTCAGGGTGTAGGTACATATTCAGATGAACTGGATGCTTATGTAAACCTGTTTTTGTAGGTTAACAATGGCTCATTATTCTGGAAGGTCCCTTTACTTTTTATTAAGAACCATTTATATTTAAAGTTGTTAAATAACAAGTTGTCACATAAGTAAATCTGAAATATTTGTATTCTGCAAAATAAGAAAAGCAAATCTGAACAATATACGGACAAACCTACATCAATATTAGCTTCTTATTCTCCAGCTTTTGGTTTGAATTTTCCATTCCACCTTAAATGGTGCAGCGGTTACATTCTGGTGCCTGTACAGGTGCTGGAAACTGCTGCATCATTTAAGGTGAAATGGAAAATTCCAAAAGCAAACTTCAGCTTTGCTGAATGTCTCAAGCCGTGCGTCGCACATACTGGTCAAACAGTGAGTGCGTTTACATGCGCTTAAAAATCCGATAACTGCAGAAAATCAGATTTTGTCAGTAATCTGATCAATGTGTTTGTATGCTCTTGGGTAATCAGATGAAGGAGAAACTCAGAGTCTACATGAGTCAGACAGTAATCAGATTTCTGCTTTGCAACCAGCCAATAAACTCAAAGAAGAGGACGTGACGTAAATGTAATGTAAAGTTCTGAAAATATGAACATACATCATCTAGAAGATGAAGAATGATTAAATCTTTCATTTCCTCGAGAATGTAATTGGTTTCAGCGTCTCTCCAAAAGTGTTTTGCTGTGTCTCGCGGCAACGATGGTCGCTTGTTTCTGGTTTTGCACATGCGCAGACTGAGAAATCCAAAAGAAATCAGAGTAAGAGTTTACATGCACTATGAAATCTGATTACTGTGCTAAAATCCAGCTCTCTTTGTTGGATTTCTTAATTTCTTACTTTCTTCTTTCCAGACCTTTCCAGACATTGTTCTAAGAAATCAGACTATGCTGTTTACATGACCATTTAAATAATCAGATAACCGCAGAAATTAATCCATTATGATTGGATTATTGAGTGCATGAAAAAAACACACACTCATGGAATTTCAGTCATTCAGGATTCAATACCAGTTCGTCCACGGCTTGTTTTGCGCACAAGACCCCTGACGTCGTCTAGTGCAGCTGGTTGAGTTAATCGACTCCTCTGGCAGTACAAGAGGAAACAGCATCACTCTGGTGTCCATGTTAGACTAAGGCCAACTCTAAAAAATTACCATTCATTTATATCTGCTGCCTTGAAAACAAAGTGGGCTGTTTCAGATGAAGTGGACTCGACAGCAGGATGTGATCAAGGGTCAGCTGTGTTTTTGACAATGTTAGCATGGTTGCACTGTTTGTATGTTGTGTTATCTGAACTTATACCATACCGGTATAACAGGTATGACAAATTTCATACCTGAGGAAGACTTTTTACTGCTAATCACCCACTGCTGCTCAGCAGCACACCTGATTTAATTTAATGTAGGACTGTTTAGGTGGTAACTGTAAATACAGGACAGCTTTGCAGCCAGTTAAACAAACACCTTTACACACAAAGCAGTCACACCTTTACATAGCATTTTCTCAGATGACTGGCGGTCTAAGAAACAACGCCTTGTATCAAACAGTACAAGCTGCTAATTTGCTAATCGAATGTTCCAGCCTAACACTAACCCTGGTCCTAATCCTTAACCCTGACGCTGTTGAGAATCAGTTTTACCAGATAGTTTAACTATTTGAGCACTTTCAGATAAGCTACAGGGGACCATCAAAATAAAGTCTGACCATTAACCAAAATGTGAAACGTGGAAAATATCTCATAATTGACCTGATAAACTCCAGATATGAGGCATTTTTGCATCCCAAACTTGAAAAACCTGGTTTTCCAAGTAACCATTGTTTTGTCTTGATAACAGGATGTTCAGGATCCATCTGTCATCGTGAACTTCCCTTTGCTGGACGACGAGAGCGTGTGTCTGATCGCCTGGACGACCACCCCCTGGACCTTACCCAGCAACCTGGCTCTGTGCGTGAACGCAGAGTTCACGTATGTCAAGGTCAAAGGTCAGCATCCGTCCCTAGATATCAGTAATGCTGCCAGCGCTGAGTTCTTACAGACTTGTCTGTGATATTTAATAGAAATGAAAATGAAGGGAAAATCTGATCTCTCAACTTCTCTTTCTCTTGCATTGGAGCTATGAGGCTATAAAAAGGACTTTAAAGAATCTATAAAGAAGAATATGGAGAATATTCAGGCTTCAGTGCTGCTGCCTCACCGTTTAAGGGAAATATGTGATTATTTAGGTTTGCAGATTAATTGTTCCATTACTTGTTAGCTACATTAATAGCCAGTGCAAAACTAAAGAAACAACAAGCTTTGGCTGAACATTTGGCTGAGGGGGAATAATAATTTTTTGTCAAATTATTTCAGTCTGTTCTGCTATTCTGCTCTGTTCTGTGTGTTAAAATGATTATATGCAACATGTGGATAACAGATGATTACTGCTGTTAGCTGCTCTGTTGGACTTGTTTAACTTTATAAATCTGTTAACTTCATAAATCAGTTATCAGTGATGATTATGGATGTGCTGAAATTTGGCCACTGAAAAAAGCCCATAGTGGCATTTCCAGCTTTTGGCCGAATGAGAAAAAAGGCAGAAAATTTCAACAGTCAAAATCCCTTAAGAAGCCATTTGAATGGTAATGGAAAAAAAAGAGAAATCATTATTAAAGACTAGTTTTTCTTCACACTTCTGTGCTGATCAGACACATTCAAGCAGTTTGAGCAGCAGCAGATCAGCAGTGAAACACAGTTTGCTGCAGCTGCGTTCTGTATGATCTGTAGCCTACATGCTTTTCACTATTAACTGATTTAATGAAAAGCTTTAATATAGATAACATAAGTAACACTGAGTAAGTCTAATATACTTTTGTGATGAACTTTTTCACCACTGCTTTTGAAAGTTGTTGGAAATGTGTGCTTTTTTAGATCTTCTGATGTGGGCAGAGAAATTGTAGAGAGGAGAATTACCACTCTGTAATGTCTGTCAGGGTTTCTCAAACACTAGAGGGCGCTCCGGAGCAAGTCCAAAATGAATGGGTTATAATGGAGCACATGAGCAAAATCATAGTTTACAAATGCTTAAACATTTTTAATGTAAAAGGACACAATCATTTCCTTAACACAGAACAGCATAAAACATTTTAACACTGCTGTTATACAAAAGCATTAAATGCTTTTGAACTCTAGTTATAGGAGTTTAAAACGACAAGAGAGCATGAACAGCCAATGAGCTGCTCCGCTTGCCAACCAATCAGCACTCAGTAGCGGTAATGTTAGCATCCTGCTGCCCAAAGCTCGTTTGCTGTAAAACGGACAGGTTAGTTTTCATTGCATTTTTAGGGAAATACATCCTTCTGCTTTTGGGAAAGTTCTGGGTTAGTGATTAAAAACTGTTCTAACTTTTCATTTTTAGCTTCATTCACCCCCATTCCTTGAGGACTCGCTTGCAGTCCTGTGTTTAATATAACGAGGGAAATAGGAAGTGGCTCTGATGTAGGTTCATGGCTGTTTCTTCGCTAACTGATGAATTCTTGAAGTGACTTGTGTCCTAGTAGCTCCCCCTGCTGGAGATGACTAGAGTAAAATTTTATTTAAGAATTTTCATTTTGGCGCATCCCTAATGATGAAGAGGCATCAGCACATGATGCAGCAATACATATGAATACAGTAGTCTTACAGCCAAGACTCTGCAGTCCATATTTGGAAACTAAGCTGCAAAAAATCCAATTCACTCACATAAAAACACCTATTCAGCCTTCAGCAGTTTAGCCAGGCCCACTCACGGTGAAGTTAGAACGAGCATTTCAGCTTGGACAGCAGCCAATCAGAACAGAGGTCATTTACATATCGGTCTTAAAGGGACAGTAACAAGAGCCTGTTTAATTCTAAGGTACAAAGAGAGATTGAAAATGGTCATGCAAAGATTAATTATGACTTTTTTGGTGCATAAAACAACAGAAATGTCATAAATTGAAAATGAAATAGAAAAATATGTAGGATATGGGTCCTTAAGTGAAGTGCTTCATTTTAAAATTAGGTCATTTTAAAGCTTAGACGTTTTCAAAGAAAAAATATCTGTATCAGCCCTGCAGAAAAGGCCACTGCTAGCCTGCGTTTAGCTTGATGAACAAGTCCACAAATGGACATGCTGACATCCAATCAGAGTGCATCTGATAAAATCCCGATAGTTGTGGCAGGCTTAGCGTCAGACGGCCCATGTATGTGTGGGCGGAGCGTCTGGGAATACAAAAACTCACGCCAGTGTCCTCAGCGCCCTCCCCACAATGCCTTTCTGCGTTCCCCTGCGAAGTGAACAACGTGTGGAGATGTGGGTTGAAACAACTCTCGAATCAGGTCACTTTAAAAAAGCCTAGTCCTTGTTCATGTACAAAAATAGTCCCTCTTCCTCTTCTTCGTTTTTTTAAGCATCACCCTGGATCCCATATGAAAGCTGCCATAGTAAATGGTTGACCTACTTTGGCAGGCGGGGTGCTGTGGCTGCTGGCTGGCAGCAGGGGGCACTGTTAGCTCACTGTCAGCTCAGCGGCGGCAGCGTCAGGTCGTGCTGCATGGGAGAGATGTGTGGAATACTAATGGAGAGAGAGGAAGCTGTTCTGATGCTATCAGCCATCCAGCCCTGCCTGCTCTCTCTCTCTGTCTCTCTCTCTCTCTCCTTCTTTCTCTCTCTCCTTCTCCTCCTCCTCTTCCTCTCCGCAATCATTCCTCACCCTGCCGCGGGGAGTGCCATCTTTTATTGATGTTCTCTCTCTCTCTCTCTCTCTCTCTCTCTCTCTCTCTCTCTCTCTCCCTCCCTCTCTCTCTCTCTCCCCCCTTCTGTTTTGCTCTTTTACATGCTCTCTCTTTCCTTCTGTCTCTCTCTCCCCTTTCATTCCATCCATCTCTTCCTCTTTTTCCACTTGCGTCTCTCTCTTTCCCTCTCTCTGCTATCTCGCTCGCGCACATGCTCTCTCCTTCCTTCTCTCTCACTGCTCTTTATCCTTCTTTCTTCTTCTTTTTTCTGTTTCTCTCTCCTCTTTTCTCTCTCTCCCCTCTCTTGCATTCTGTCTGTCTTCTTCCATCTCTCTCTCCCTCTGTCTCTCACTTGCACTCTCTCTTTCTCCATCCTTTTGTCTCTCTTACTGTCTTTCATTTCCTCTCTCACACTCTTTCTCTATCTCTCTTTCTATCTTGGTGTCTTGGTCTCTCTCTTTCTCCTTTCTTCTTTCTATTTCTATCTCTCTCTTTCTCCCATCCTCTATCTATCCATCTTTCTGTCTGTGTATCTGTTTGTCTGTCTATGTATCTATTTGTTTGTCTGTCTATCTGTCTGTCTATGTATCTATTTGTCTGTTTATGTTTCTATTTGTCTATCTGTCAATCTATCTATCAATCTATCTATCTATGTATCTCTCTGCCTCTCTCTGCTCTGTTCAGAGCTTGTCGTGTTCTGCTGTATTACAGATTCATTATGGAGGCAATAACTAAACACAGCGATTTCAGCAGCTGTTGGAATGAAATTCGGGATGTAAAGCGGAGATTAAGCTCTGCTCTTGTCAGCTGATTTGTGTATTATAGGCAATTTTAGAATCAAATCGATACTAAAACTAATTTACAGTTTTCCCCTTATCCCAAATGTTTGGTGTCTGAAGTTTGCTTCTTTAGTTTTACACTGGAGCTACGAGGCTAATGTAGCTAACAGGTAATGGGAAGTTATACCCCATCAGTTAGCACTACACTTACTTCAAGCCTGAATCAGACTTGCTTTAAACTGTGCTGTTCCGGATCTCTAAAAGAAATGATTGTGATGGTTGACACTGTAAGATACACTGTTATCTGTAAACATGGACTAAAGTACAGACAAAAATCAGGTACAGATACAGCACCTAACACCGTATTTGTGCTTTGTTGCAGTGTATTAACGTTGTTCTGTATTTGAGCTGATTTGTTAGCTCCACGTTGTTGCGTGTTTCTTTTTTCCTTAGATGTTGTATATTGTTGTATTGAAGTTTTGAGCCTTATTTCAGTTGCTACTCTGTGCAAATACAATCTATAACCCATGTGTCAAACACAAAGCCCATGGGCCAGATCAGGCTTGTAGCATGATTCTGTCCAGCCAAGCAAAATTATTTTCATTTTCTTTTAATATTAGCCCATTTCACAGTGTGCTGCACTACAATCCCCAGCATGCACTGCAGTGTGAAGTGCACTTCGCCCCCACTAACCCCCAGCAGCAATCGATGGGACAGTGGTTACACCTCAATCCTACCACACCAATCACATTACCAGACACACTAGCTGTGTTTCAGCAGCAGTCCAACCACTATAAACACTTATCTAGCAAAAAAAAACCCACATAGTTCGTTGGACAATGAATGCTGGGGATCTTAAGATGGTTGGGAGTTCAAATACCTTTTTACTTCCAATATCTGTCTCGTTTGCAGAGACGGTGTGGCCGTAATGAAAGAATACCACATTATGTACGAAACACTGGAGAGTTGGATAGACAGCAGCGCCAACGGAAAAGTGGCAGAGATGAAGAGGGGCGTTCTCTGGCTCACAGATTTGTTGAGACTTTTTAATATGGTCCCTTTTAACGGTTAAGTTTGACATCCCGATCTGTAAGATTCAATTGTTCGGCTGCCTCTCAGAGAAAGCAAGCTCATTTTGGGATGTCTTCTTTATCTCTTTAGGGCGTGTTCTAGATTGTCTTCCTGCACTGAATCATTTATTTCCTTTATTCACTGCTCCTCCTTTGCTCTTAGCTGTAGCTCTTTGCTTGGTTGCTGATCTCTGCTGCAATCCAGATCTAACGATTAGAGCTGGGTGATTGTATCACTCATTCCAAATTAACTGTTTTTAAAGCAGTGTGCAAAATGTCAGGATTGAGGGTTTGATGTAATTAATAATAATGATTTTTAGCAAGAAAATATGGTGCTGATTATATTAAGATGCTGGCGATGCCGTGTTTGTAGAAAAGCCAACTGCAGCTAAAATTAACTGCACTACAAGTTTATTCCAGCACTTGCAGCTATTTTGACAGCCTTGAAACTGCGGCTGTTTGTTGTTCTTGCAGTATTTGCTCAAATTTTTAATAGAGTTGAATAAATATTCAGATGCTCCCCATTCTAATAAAGAAAAACCTAGAAAAATCATGTGTAGTTTTTTATTTGTCTTTAGTTGTATGTTTATGTTTTATAATATTTCACCCACACTGGCTTCTCATAATGATTATTTAGCTTATTTTTCCTCTTCGCTCACTAACTTGTATGCAATTGTTCCTCTGTTCTTCTCGTTTATAGATAATGCTACTGATAAAGTGTACATCATGATGGAGGCCAGGCTTGGAGCGCTGTTCAAATCTGAGAGTGAATATACCATCCTCGACAAGTGAGTGTTAAAGACCTGTGGGTGTTTTAGGAATCAAGTGTTTATGTAATTCAACAAAGCTAAAAAATAGTGGTGAGAAGCTGCTACAAGGCTGCTATTTTCAGGTTCAGGGCCAGGTTTTTGTCAGAATCTTCCTCTTCAGGTTCAAGGCCGCGGTGATGTGATCTGATTTTCAGCCTGCGCATACTGAGGTGCCCACACCTTAGATTTCCCTTTGTTAGCCAGCTAATCAAAGGTTCTGCATTTCAGTTGTATTGTTAACAGAAAGCTAAAGTCAACTTCTAATTCGCCAGCTTCTTATTCGATTTTTGTTGCACCTTAAATGGTGCAGCAGGTGTTATAATAACACTAAATTATTGAATATACTGTCAAATGAAAACAATAATTGTTATTTAAAAATAAAGATTTACCGTCTTATCATTGGCATTGCCTCCTGTAAGTGTCAAGAAAACTGTTCCTTTCAGTTTGAGTCGGCTAGCAAATCCGGAGCTGAATTCAGCTCTATTTCAAATGAGTCAGCAATAAATGTTTACTGTGTGTCACTGTAACCTCAGAAAGAAGTTTGAGCCGATTTGATTTGGTCTGGTTATTTGAAATAGAATGTAGAGAGTGACCATTCTTCCTCTTGCGTCCAAAAACTGAGCATTGGTAAATGAGTTCCAACCATGTTTCATGCCGTTAACAGTTTGTCTTAATTTTCAGAAGGAATGGACATGAATAATTGTGTCTCATCACATAGCTATGAGAATTTAGATCATGTTTTTTAATGACATTACCTAGGGGCAACAGGCATAAAGAGAAAAGCAAAGACCCTAAAATAGAACCATGTAGAACTCCACAAGAAATGCTACACATTTTTGAAAAAGGAAAATCCAAAATTATGTTTTAAAAGAATTTGCCAAAATTTGCATTCTTATATATTTTTTTAAAGAGAATTTGCTTTAATTTATTGTAAGACATACTGCATTCAAAATATGTAGCAAAATAAAATCTCGTTGGCCCTTGCTTTTCAAAGCTGCGTATGTTCAAATCTGATCATTAAATGAGTGCTTGTTTTGTTATTCATCTATTTTATCTTTGGTGTGTCTGTGCTGTGAAACTCATCTGGTAGGAGTGTGAGTAAATTTAAACGTGAAAGTTCAACAACCAGAAAAAATGCTTGATTTGCAGTTGATTAACTAAAATGATAAATATTATCTATAACTCAAGAATGAAAAAAGAAAAATAACAATAATACTAATCATTTGTGCACATGGCAATGCAGTACAAAGGTAGATATACTTATTTTACGAACACATTGGTATAAACAAATGCTGAATCTACTTCATATTCCGTTTAAAGACATATTACACTGTGCTTCGACTACTGACTCCGCCCACAGAATAAACAATACAAAACACAGATAGCGCAGAGGCATCTCATAAGCTGCGATAATACAGCAATTAAACGTGTTATTTTTGGAAAATAATCACACTGCATAATCATATCAAGAGGACGTTTTGTTTTTCATGTTTTATTCTTTCCGGTCGCTGTCATTTTAACAATATAAAGTCTGGACAGTAGAGGGAGCAGTGCGCTCACTACTCGACCTCAAACTCCGCCTACGAGCACAACCACTGGCTCACGAGGCGCTGAAGGTTGTCATTTTATTGGCTTCTTAAAAATAACATCTGCATGTGTTAGGGTGTTCTTCATGTAAATGATATGTAAATGAGGTGCTGGTGGGCTGGCGCTTGATTTCACGCACTGCAATTGATTCGTCGTTTGTGCTGAACTCTCCACTTGACTTTCCACGTTGTATGAAAGTGTAATTAATTAGATGCAAAGCAGTTTGCACGTTATTAAAGCCGATCAGCTCTGTGCTCATCTTTTGAGCATTTTTGATGAATAAGGACCACTATCAGTGTTGGTCTATATTGTGCAGTCCTAACCAGGATCTCTGCAGTATCATATAACATGTGTTTATGACTTTAGTGGTCAGGCCTACCATTTCAAAAGAATCACCACTAAATGACTGTGACACGTAACTTGAAAATTAGGTTTCTGAGTTCCACCCAAACCTTTTAAAAGAGAATTAGCTACTTTCACAGTGCATTCTCTCTATCCTGTATCGTTTTCAGTCTCAGAAGGACTGGCTTTCTGACCAACAGATATGAAGCGAGGAATTCAATTGAGTCTGGCAGCATTCCAGGAGCCAGCAACAAATCAAAGCACTTTCTGATATCGCATTGACTCTTTTGAGAAACTTCTGATAAAACAACTTTGCTTTCACCACACATACTTTGAGATCAGGTCTGCGGTTTTTCTCCACGCCAGATTGCTTTGCTCTAATGAAACCATGGCTGTAATTTAAAGGTAAAGAAGTTGCAGGGCTCGTTTGAACTGCATTTGTTGTCAGTGAAGTGTTTAATCATTATTGGTTGCTTGAGACCAGCAATTTCTTGAGCGAATCCGTATGAAAATCAGCGATCAGTGGTAGTTTCCTACCAGGGAGCCTGTTTTACAGCTGTATAAACACATTGGTGGCTACTGTGAAAATGTAGTCAGTTAGTTTACTTTGGCAAAAGAGGAAATGGAGTGGGCAGTAGAAGGTCACAGACTCAGGGGCTTGAATGTTCAAGTGAACTTTATCTTATAAGTGCCATTGTGATGGGGCTTCGTGATAGGGCTTCAACATTGGTCCACAAAGGTCATTAGCATGTTCATTTGAAAAATTGTTGGCATGGTTTGTTGTTGAGGCATTGTTTACTTCAAAATAATGGTCAAAATATATGACATTTTAGAGAGCTCCATAAAGGCATGGTTTGACAGGTTTGTTATGGAGGAACTCTAGTGGCCTGCACAGAGCCCTGAACTCAACCCCACTGAACACCTTTGGGATGAACTGGAACGTCAGCTATGAGCCTGACCTTTTTGTCTAACATCAGTGAATGACCTTACAAATGTTCTATTGACTGAATGGTCACAAATTCCTGACACACTCCATAATCTTGAGGAAAGAGATCCTAGAAGAGTGAAACTCCATGTGATGGGATGTGACCTGTGCAAAAGTTGCAATTTAGTTCAGTTCTTATTTTACTAAGAACATCAACATGTTTGGTGCCCAGTGTCTGTTTATTTGCCACATTTAATGAATTTGTGAGAAAAAAAACAGAAAATATAAATTGTAACTTTTGCACAGGTCACATCCCATCTCATGGAGTTTCACTCTTACCATACCAAACCCGTCAAACCATGCCTTTATGGAGCTCTCTAAAATGTCTTTGTGTGCTGTATAATTAACATCACCCTTCACTGGAACTAAGAGGCCCAAACCCTGAAAAACAGCCCCAGCCCATTATCCCCCCTCCACCAAACTTTACTGTTGGCATTGTGCATTCTGGTGGGTTCTCCTGGCATCCACCAAACCCACATTTGTCTATCAGACTGCCAGATCGTAAAGCTTGTTTCATCACTTCAGAGAACACATTTCCACTGCTCCAGAGTGTGCTTTACACCACTCCAGCCGACAGTTGGCATTGCACATAGTGATCTTAGGCTTGTGTGCAGCTGCTCAGCCATGGAAACCCATTTCATGAAGCTCCTGTTGCACATTTTTTGTGTTGTTGCTTCCAGGGACAGTTTGAAACTCCGTAGCTAGTGATGCAACAGAGGACAGATGATTTTTTTGCTCTGTGCTTCAATGCTCAGACGGCCCTGCTCTGAGTTTGCGTGGTCTGTTGCTTCATGGTTAAGCTGTTGTTGCTCCTAGACACTTCCTAGACCAGGGCAGATCTAGCAGGGCAGAAATTTCATGAACTGACTTCAGAGATGGCATCCTATGACAATGCCACATTTGAGGTCAGTGGGCTCTTCAATATGATCTCTTCTACTGTCAGTGTGTCTATGGAGATTACATGGCTATGTGCTTGATTTTGTGCACCTGTTAGTGAAGAGTGTGATTGAAACACCTGAACTCAATCATTAAGAGGTGTGTCCAAATACTTTTGGCCATATAATATATATTAACAGTGCTGTGATAGGTTAATCAATTATAGAAATGATCATTACTTGTGTCCCTGCTTCGTAAGGAATGGCAGCACCTTTTTTGTGTGGGGATCAAGTGAGGTTCACGCAGTCACGATGAGTTCAGCTTGCTGGTTTCCTGTCTGTATGCGTGAACAGTGAGAAGAGCATGTGCACAGCTTGCGTAATGAGTCAACTGATCTCACTCCTTCCCCACGTGAGCTGCCTTTCGAGGCCACACTGATGACTCCGGAGAGTCTGCAGGTGTTGGAGTTGATTAATCTGCGACTGCTTCCGTTCCTCCGCACCTTTGGCGCCAGCTCCGCCGCTGTCCACCGTAGGTGTGCTGAAACGTGAGTTCGCAGTACTGAGGCATCGTCCCAGCTGTCGGCTGTCGTGCTGGTGGAAGGACGCGACGTTAAAGATGAGAGCGTTTTTGTGATGGTTTCAGTTTTTTTTCCCCAAATCCCATTTCAGAAGTTTGCGTTTTGCAGTGCGCAGAGTAGCCTAGTCTGTTTTGACACCCATGATAACGCAAGGGCAGATTAATTTTACGCTGCTGTTGCATCCCTTAAGCTGATTTGAATTCCCCGGTTGAGTTTCAGCCAGTGGTTCTGCTACGTGTGACAGGACAAATAGCCGTCAGCAATGGAAGAGCTAAGTTGGGCAGATGGGCAGAGAGGACAGTGAGAGTGACAGAAGTCATTACACAGATCAGTGGCTCGCTTGAGCAAGTGGAGGAACAGAGGAATGAAAGGTAGACCACAGCTCTTCACATGAAAGGCCAAGCTGCTGGTAAACCTGAGGGGGCAGTAGAAGTCAACAGTAAACATTTGAATTGGATCAGGGTGGACGATACGTAAAAAAAATTGCTGTACTTGATGTTATTTTCACGATACAAATCACTGTTTTTTTGTTTTTTTGTTTTTTTGGACTGATAAGATATTTAAAGAATAATGTCACAAACTTTGAATACAATTTTAATTCAGCGTGACACAAACTGCAGTAAATTACGGAATTATTTCACATACAGAGCCAGTTACGCTGTCTTTGTAGTGAAACGTGCAGTTGATCAGAGATCTTTAAGTACAGATGATCCACAATATGGCGATACTGATAAATACCCTCATATTACCCACTTCTGTCTTGTATTCCTTTGTACACTATATTGTGTTAGTTTATTCACTGCCCTTCATTTCTCTTCATTTGTTATTTGCTCTCACTACAGGCATGTGTTAAGTAAATCACCTCTGTTCTTACTGGCATTGAAGTGCAATGAGGCACACCACACTCAGAAAGCAGTCAAAGCAAAGTCAAAAAAATGTTAAATATAAACTGGTAAAGTAAGGCTAGTCTCTTGTTTAGGATGATGTGGATCCTTTGGAAGGTTGCAAGATCCATTTGCTTCCCTACAGCCAAGAACACGACAACATTTAATCATTCCACACTTCCACACTGCTATAGACAGTCTTCAGAAACTGAAAATAAAGAAACATTTCTTATTTTTACCCCTACCCCTTGTTTTCGAGTGTCACCTTGCCCCTCGGAACTGAGTTACTTCCCCTACAAAGTGGGACAACCCTCAAATTAAAAAGAACATTCTTCATTAACAGGCTATTAGCAGAGGAGGGTAAAGTTCAGCAACCTTGCTGCTGGGCTTTAGTTACGTTTAGGGAAGCATATGCCTTCAAAGAGGGGGATGAGAGAATTATTTATCGCCCACCCCTAATTCTTCAGTGATATGAAGCTGAAGTCAGCTATTCACCAGCTTCTTGTTTGAATTTTACCGTTCCACCTTAAATGCTGCAGCAGTTGTGACACCTGAGGCGCCAGAAGGTAACTGCTGCACTATTTAAGGTGGAATGGGAAAATTAGCTGGCTACCGAGACATCAGGATACTAGCGATTTTTGTGCTTATTATAAATAAAAGAACCATAATCCATTAAAACGACTTTAAACTAAGATTATACAATAGTTGTTGCAATTCTTTAACTTTAAGAAAATATTCAAATTTGTGGGTTTCTTTGGTCACTTGTGCACCAAAGAAACCCACTCGCCGTTTTTTCTTTTTTTTTTCTCATAACGCTCAGCCTCAGTTTGACGGCCCATGTAGCCCTTACTCTTCGCCCTACCTCTCTTTCTCAACAAAAATTGTGACACCCTACCCCGGGACACCCTACCCCGGGACACCCTACCCCTAGACGTGAACACGCAAAACAGAGGGGTGAGGCTAAGTGGTAGGGGAGAGGGGTGAAATGGGATTGGGCCATTACATCACTTCATTGTGAATGGATAAGGCTCACCTACTGTGGGCTGAGTGACTGGGGCTAAATGGATGTAGGTTAAATAGGTGGGGCTAACTTGATTTAGGCTTAATGCACAGGTCTAAACTGCTGTAGGCTGAATGAGCGGGGCTAAACTGCTGTAGGCTAAAGGGGTAAAATGTGTTCATGGGCTGTTTTTGCTGCTTATTTTCCATAAATAGCTTGTAGAGTGAGCTAAAAGCAATGTAGTTTGTTAACAGTAGACTCCAGTGGCCAAAGAGAAAAGATTATTCCATGAACAACACAATGATTTTTAGTAATTTGGCACATTAATACAGAATGCAGGTGATGCATGTGGTCATATGCATGTATGTTCAGTAAGTTTTTGAAATCAGATTTTCTAATGAAACTATTGGATATTGCATATTTTCAAACCCTGCTGTTCGTAAGTGTATAAGAAGCTGTAAAATGACTACTCTAGTGGTTTTAAAACTTACTTCATGTAACAGCAAAAGTTATAGGTTTAAAATTCCAGTGTTCGTTCGTATTTTGCACACACAAAAGTTTGTTTTAGTAGTTTTAAAGCCACTGGTGAACAAGACTGTTTGGGATATTTAGATTAATGCTTAGCGTCAGCCAATTTAAGGATTCTCATTTGTCTTTTAGGTTCCCTGGCAAGACTCTGAAAGGGAAGCGTTACAAGCCTCTTTTTGAGTACTTCATCAAGGTAAGTGTTGATTAAACTGTCACAGCAGCTCTGATGGTTAGGAAGGCCTGCTGTCTGCTTCACCACCACCATGTTAACAGTTCAGTAACAGTGCAGAAGGTTAGAGTTAAGGGGTTGTCTGATCAAACAGAATGGAGTACAGTAGGGCTGCAAATGACAGGATATATTACAATCAGGCAGCTCATTGTCATGTTGTAGCTTTCCTCTCAGTTGTCACACACACACACACACACACACACATATAAATATATATATGTGTGTGTGTGTGTGTGTATATATATATATGTACGTATGTGTAGATTAATGTATTAATCTAATTGTTGTTAAATTATATATATATATATATATATTAAATTATATATATATATTTTTAAATTATGTAACCAGTTTTATTAATATTTGTAATGACGTAACAAACAGTGTAGTTTTAATTAAACAACTGTAACCTTTTCAGTAAACTCTCAACAGTCAAGAACCACACAAATATCTGCAAGACCAGATACATTTGTTTATAATAATAATAATAATAATCTTTATTTATATACCACTTTTCATGCTGGTGGCAGCTCAGAGTGCTTTACAGACAGTTGATAAAGCTTAACAGTAAAACAGTAATTTAAAATCATTTAAAAAATGACACATGTTAGATGGCAGCTTTTCAGACATACTGTAAGTCATAGGTACACTCATAGGTCTAATATGTAATAGTAATGATGAAATCAACCAAACAATAAGCGTTTAACAGCTGCTTCATGACTACTGCCCTGTGTATATACAGTCATTTTGTATAATTAAGCCTCAAGGTTTGATCACTGTTTTTGATATGTGAGGCATTCTGGACATTGTGTCAAATAGTATAACTAGCTTCCTGCTAATAATTTGAAACTTGTGAATTTGCACATAAGAAGCATATTAGTATCATTTTATACATTGATCTGCAGCTGAATTGGTTTTACGTTGTAAAAACATTGATTCCAAACCTTTGAGCCGTAGTATATACCTTTTAAAGAAGAACAGTAAATGCATTGCAGCCTCTCTGCTGTGTTTTGTGCAGTGTAAAGAGAATGGAGCCTTCTCTGTCGTGCTCGACAACTACGTCCGTGAAGAGGAAGGTACAGGAGTGGTTCATCAGGCACCGTACTTTGGAGCTGTAAGTCTGCACTGTAAAGGCATTTGCACTTTTCCTGGGGAGTGTGGGTAAACTTCTCAGAGTATGCTTGTCATTCCAATACTGTATTACATCTACATCTTCATGTTAAGGGTTCAGCGGCAGCTGATGTCTGTGTGGATGCTCTGCTGCTTTATCATGGCTGGTTCTACATGTCCATTTCTGTTTTTAAAGTGAGGAAAGAAAGTGTGTGAGTTCTAATAATCATGTGGCTTCACAGTGGAACTGGTCAATATGGTCCTCAGTCCCATCACAGACTTTTTCATATCATTGGGTCAATCATTAGTATTAGTATTAGTGGATAGTTTTAAGTCCGACAGATGTTTTGAACCCTGCAGAAATAAAAATCTTATTCTGGTGTAATATACAAAATTATTTGTAATTAAGATATGGGGAAAAAAGAAATAAAAATAATGAGAAAAAAATCTAGATTTCAAGGACGTGACACTTTATGTTCAATAAGCAGCATTTTTTATTTTTTATAAAAATTAAGAGTCTGTCAAAGTAGAACTTAAAATAAAGGTTAAAGTTGGTCTGTGCTGTCGTGAGTGAACGGATAGACTTCTCCTCCCTGTCAACCAAGTTAAAGGAGCACGTCACCACCTACACACTTAAAAAAGATGGTTCTTCAAGGGGTCTTCAGTAAAGAACATTGTTCTATATAAAACCATGAACATTCAAGGAACCCTTTGCGTGATGAAATGGTTCTTCAGATTGATTGACAGTGTGTTGTATATGGTTCTAAATAGCAGCCATTTTGAAAAGCGTTCTATATAGCACTGAAAAGTGTTCTTCTATTGTTACAATGTTGAGCAAAGCAGAACCCTTTTTGGTGCTGTATAGAACCCAAAAAGTTCAAAAAGGTGCTACGTAGAACCATAGAACAAACACATTTTACCATTCAAAAAACCCTTTAATCATGCAGAGGGTTCTTTGAGTGTTCTAAATATCTAAATAGAATCATTAACAATGTTCTTTACTGAAGAACCCTTGATGAACTTCTTAAGTGTGTAGTGTACTCTTCAAAGTTCAAACCTTTGCTGCTAATGCTGGATTTAAGAACTGAATGGCATAATGAAGTTTTTGGCAGTATGTCAAATGTGCATTATCAATGTGGAAAAATGTTAATTGATTTTTCAAAGATTTATTCTTACAATAACAAGGTATCAGTCACCACACCAGTAACAGAACGCGGCTGTACAATAGCAAAAGACAATTAAGGACAGATTACATTATAGATACTGATTGAAATAAATAATCAATATTTGAATTATGAATCACTAAATTACCAAATAACTCTTATTTTACTATCAGCTTTTAAATTTAGCTTGAGGTTGTTTTGTGCATTTGCCAACTAACGAAGTAAAATTGAATAACTTCTTCAAAAATTCACTGCTGTAATGAACTTTCCTGCTATTACAAAAGAGAAATAAAAAGATAAATCTTTTTCCTATCAAAATTTCAAACCAAGGATGAGCAAAGTAGCAGCAATAAAATATAAAAAACCAAATCAGTTTTCCCTTAATCAAGTAAATAAAAAAAAACATCTACATTAAACAGTGCACAACTATCTTATCGAGACGAATTTTCATACAGTGAGCCGTGGTGTTTCCTATTCAGATGTTCCAACATGCCTGCTAAGTTCAGCTTTACAAATAGTGCAACTGACAACCTTTTTTCCAGAGTTTAGTGTGAAATGCTCCCTGCACTTTTGAGAATTTTGTTCTTGAGGCTGCTGTCCGCTTTTGTTAACTGTCCAGTAATCAGGAATGTCAAAACATTCCTAGTTAGCGTGAGAAACGTGTGATGGCTTCACCAACTAATTGACTATTAAAATAGTTGCCAACTAATTTCGAGGTCGATTTTAGTCGACTAAGTTGAATAATCGTTGCACCCCTACTGATGACCAGATTTTGCAAAATCTTTGGTATCTATGCTGAACTTCAAAAGTGTTTTTTTTTTCCCAGTGGGAGAAGATTTGGATCTCTATCAACCACATAGGAAAAAATGTTTTAACCATTTTTGTTAGTTTTATCACCAGAAGTTTTTTTAGTGCTTGTTTGTGTTTGTGGTTTATGTAATCTTACGCCTGGATGTGCGGTCCATTGCATACTCAGCAGCTCAAAGTACATTAGAAACAAGTCTTTAGAATAATGTGTATATCCTCATATAAACCACCACATATTCAATTTTAATATACATTAACCTGCAGTCAGAGTCTCTGCATGAAGAATAAAATGTGTTTACGTAATATTCTGTGCACATACAGATATTTTCCACTTCTTAAAAGGAAGAACCGCCAGTGGGGACACACAGAGGAGAGGACTCAGATTGGTGTTTAGGATTAGAGCGTGAAACACAGCAACTCTTTTATCTGGAGGGAAGATGGCTGCCCACATAAACGGACTAATCCCTCTAAGTGTGAGAGCTTTTGGATGCGCTGAGGGACAGGGCGGCCTCTCTTACTGTGTGAGGGGTCTTGGCCTGCGTTTAGATTGAGGAGGAGGGTGGACTTTGATGGCAGCGGCACTAATAGCATATTACAGTGAGTGTCAGCCGTCCGCCTTTAGTGTAGAGCTTGATGATCAAACCACTTTGGACATCCAAAGCCAGGGCTGTGCAGACTGAGAAGTTACGTCATATCCTGCTATCAGTAACAAATAGAGGTTTTATGTGTTTTCAGGTTCACCACGAGGTCAGAAATCAGTTGGATATTTTTGTGGTAAAATCTTCAGCAGATATTTAAGTGCAATGTTGTGCAAAAGTCAGAGACCAATTTTCATATATTTCATTTCTAGTCCAGACAGCCATTAAATACAAGGTTCATTTCTCAGGAGATGTTTTTTGAGGAGATTAGATATAAGATAATACATTTGCATAAGGAAGGAGGAAGCCAAAAGAAAAAAAGTAGAAAGAAAAAAGTTACAGAGCAAATGAGACTCCTAACAACCACCAATTTGTTTTCACTTACAACCCAGTTTCCAAAAAAGTTCATGATATAAACAGCACTTAAAGCTCTCATCTTTGAGAGAGAGGAGAAAATCAAGCTGCTTCAGATCTGAAAACATCCACAGGTGTTTCTGTCCATCCTTCCACTGTGAGAAGACAACTCAGCGCTATGGGTCTGAAAGGATGTGTAGCTGTCAAGAAGCCTCACTGAGAGAAGGAGACAGACACATCAAACAAATAAAGGGTGGTCTCTAAATTTTGCACCACTGTACTGTAAAAACTGCAGTTGAAGTCTTCCAGTTGAACTTTTTTGATTCCAGACAAACCCCACAAATTGCAAGTGTCAGAATTTGCCGTTTGCTGCGTCTTCAGAAAGAAAAATTTCATTCGACAAAATAAAAATTCAGTCGGTGACTCTATAGATTGTTATAAATAACCTTTACGTAAACAGTATGTCAGTATAAGCTCTATAGTACTCTACTTTTGCATCCATTTATGGTAAACAAACAGATGATTTTTCTATTTCCAACTCTCCCAATATATGTGTAAGGTAAGTATGAGTGCACATTCCTGCATGGAAAGCAAAAACCTGCCTCTGTTGCTTTGGCTAACCTTCTCTGCCTGCTAAAGACGGTCAGTGTTGATTATGCAGTGGCATCTCTGCAGTTCTGACCTCAAACGGTTGTTAAAGTGAAGTGGAGGTGCAGCGTCAGGACCTTGGACAAACATACATGCACACAGACTTTCTGCCATGACAGCACTGTTCATGTTTGCCTGATGTAGTGAGGCGGGAGAACATGGCTGCGTTTTTTTACTTGTGCCAAATCCCTGTTGAAAATGTGTTGTCCTTTTCTCGGCTAGGTTCTGTGATGAATTGCTATTTTCGGTGTTTTCACTTTTCTGCTGAAAAAGTGCTGATCTGACAGCCGCTGCCCTGTCGCCTCTCCCTCTCTCTCTGCAGGATGACTACCGTGTCTGTATGGACTACAACATCATCCAGAGAGACTCTGCACCCATCTGCCCGGTGGACTCGTCTGGCTGCTTCACCCCAGATGTCACTCACTTTGCTGGCCAGTATGTGAAGGTACAGGTTTTTCCATTTTCTTCCTTTTTAAAAGCCTTTGTACCAAACAAATAGCTGTGGCAACATCTCAGTCCTTGTTTCTGCATTTTGATCAGTAGGGAACAACCCTGAGGTCCAGTTCTGCATTACTGGTTTACGGTAAATCGGTCAGTTTGGACTTCAAAAGAGGTTTAACATAAAACCATCACTAAGCTGACCACCAGCCTAAAACACTTTCCTCACTTCTGTCAACACTGATAACTCATCCTAATTATAACATGGTCAGGGATGGGCCTGTCACAATTCTCACATAATCACCTAATCGCAGTTATTTGACCGGATCGCAATTATTGTTTACCACAGTTATTACTTTAACATATGCCTAATGTGGCAACAGATGAAACATAAATTGGGTGTATTTCCATCTGTTAAATTGAGGCTAGAAATACGCATTTTGGCAAATACTTTTGACTGGTAACTGACTGTTAATAGCCAGTGATTATTTATTAACCTACAGCCCAGCAGTCACTGTCGTGACAAAGGAAAAAGTAAAACAAATTCAAAATGGGCATAATTTTTTAAAAAAAAATCTAAGTTTCAACATTTTATATGTTGTCTTTGTACTATTTTCAGTGAAATATAGGGTTGCATTCTGTTTTTATTTACATTTAGTGCAGCGTCCCAACTTTTTTGAAAACAGGCTTGTAGAAAATAAAGACCCAATCCCATTTAACCCCTTGCCCCTACCACTTAGCCCTTTTTTGCGCGTTCATGTCTAGGGGTAGGGTGTCCCGATTTTTGTTGAGATAGGGGGGTAGGCCGAAGTGTTTAAGCTACATCGCCCTTCAAACGGAGGTTTTTCAGATACTCATTCTAAACAGAGTGTTATAAGAAAAAAGAAAAACCGGCAAGATGGCTGTGCAAGTGACCAAAGAAACCCACAAATGTAAAAAAAATTTCCCATTACAATTTTTAAATGTTTTTCAAATTTTAAAAGTTTCAATGTATTATGGTCCTTTTCTTCATAACAAGCACAAAAAATTGCTAGTAGTATGCTAACGTCTTGGTAGCTAGCTAGCTAAATTTTTTGTTCCACCTTAAATAGTCCAGCCGTACTGGTGACTGAAACGCCAGAATGTGACTGTTGCTCAGTTTAAGGTGGAACGGGAAAAGTTGAACAAGAAGCTGGTGAAAAAAATTGACTTTAGCATTATATCACCAAAGAATTAGGGGTGGGTGATGATAAATAATAGTCATATCCTCCCTCTTTGAAGGCATATGATGCCCTAAATGTAACTAAAGCCCAGCAGTGAGGTTGCTGAACTTTACCCTCCTCTGCTATCACTGCAGACTGGCAGGGTCACTAACAGAGCAGCGTTAGTAGCCTGTTAATGAAGTAATGCTCTTTTTTATTTGAGGGTCCCATTCGTAGGGGAAGATTTCAACCACTACCCATTGTAACTCAGTTCAGAGGGGCAAGGTGACACTCGAAAACAAGGGGTAGAGGTAAAAATAAGAAATGGGACAGGGCCAAAGACTGGTATGAGCTTTCATTACTACATTTGCTATACAGCGCCAGTACAAAACGTCCGACGCTGTGTGTAAATCACAAAACTATGACATTATGTTTCAGAAGGTCTGCTTAGAAAGTCAACTTTCAGACTGAAACACATGTACAGTGTAGTTTAGCCTGTGACTCAGGTAGCAGGGAATAACAGTGAAGTTAGAGTTAGCAGAGCTGTGTGAGAAGCAGTGTCAGCAGTTTTGCCTAGGCGGGGGAGGACCCTCACCGGGACACAGAGCGGTTCCCTGAGGAGAGTCTTCTATGAACAACGAGTAAAGGAAGACAACTGCTCTCATCATCGCTCCATACCTTCAGCTCACATTTTCATCACTTCCTGTCACTCGGACATGCATGTTAACCCACACACACCTCAGAAACCCACGGAAGCCCTAATGGGCAGACTTCAGAACACTGACCAGTCTCACAAAACACTTACTGTAGCTGCCACCCACGACTCGAAAGTGGAACTGCTTATCTTCAGGAGGAAATCTTATCCCTGTTAACCAGCAGAAACTGGCTGGAGTTTCAGAGCTAATATCAGGGCTACATTATAAATTGCATTGTATTGTTATTGCGATATGAGTTTCTACAACAAACACATGGTGATGAGAGAACAGATCATACTGCCTCACATTCGCAGCGCCAGAGTGAAACGTACATTGTCAGGAAAGTCGCGTTAGAACCCCAACAGGTGTTTCGCTGCACTGGCTTGAACCCTGCTAAACAGTCAGTTGCAAAGCATGTGAACAGCTCAGAAACTTCCTGTGATGAACTACTAGACTGTATAAATACTTAAACTGTGATGACTATTCTCACTCTCAGTCAGTGTTGTGTGTAAATAGGCTCTATGGTAAACTGTGATGTAATGACTTACTGTATGACTAAACTGTAAAGTAATGACTACACTACGAACACAGGTTTGTCACAACAAACCTGCATCATCATAAATAGCTTTTTAAGGAATTAAAAATATATTTATTTGTTTTTGTAGGCTTTTTGAAAATAATTACATACATAAATCTTAGTGTTTGTAGCCTGCCTGAATAGGCTCTTCAGGGAATCCTCACTGTTTTAAACTGAAGCACACCTCATTGATCTCACTCACATTTCGCAGGCTACAAGCTCCCCACAAGGGGGCGGCATTAGAGTAAGAGTATTAGTCATTAGTCATAAGAGTAGTGCTTTATGTCAAAGACACTGTGTCCTTGTTCAGAATTAGCATTTCATCGTTTTTATTTTGCACAGTAGTAAATGCTACTTTTGCCGAAAGGGAACATGGCTAATTAAGTGAAACAGTGAATGTATTGCTTTGTTTTTTGCCCCTTTTTGTGTTTTAAGTGTACAGTGGCCTTCATGCCTGTTGGCACTGTTGGTAAAGATGAGGTGGGGAAAAGGCTTACCTCTAACTTTTCAGTGTAAAGTTATTTAAAGAAAACAAAATCCATGTAAAAAAAAAAAAAGCACATTTTTTGCAGACTGTAAGCTTATATATAGTTTAAATAATTGTGCTTTGTTCTTTTTAAGGATGCGGACAAACACATCATCAAGTTTTTGAAAGAGAATGGACGTCTGGTCAACGCTAGCACTTTCACGCATAGCTACCCTTTCTGCTGGAGGTGAGTACAGACAAAGTGGAGAGGCCCACTGTCGTCTATGAGGGCTGTTTGCTTTTAGTATATCCACTATGCTATTAATATGGAGAAACTGAGAAAGGAACTCCCCAAATGTATAATTGTGCACAGTTAGTACCATCAAAGCTATATATGTGTGTGTGTGTGTGTGTGTGTGTGTATTATGTATGTATTGTATGTATTGTATGTATGTATGTATGTATGTATGTATATTTGTATATATGTATATATGTATGTATGTATGTATGAATATATGTATATATGTATGTATGTATGTGGGATTTGCACTGACAGAATATATTACCCAGCTAAGCATCTGCGTGCACGTGTTTGTCTTATGAGGGTGAAATGGGCCAGGATTTAGGCTGCGGTTTGGCTTAATAAGCCTGTACCATTATAACATTACCTGAAATAGTACAGAGCTCCGGGGAAATGCTCAGTGGTGTAGGTTTGAGAGCAACGCGCTGCTCATACCACTTCTCATGCCTTTAGTGGGAGATTCAAGCTGACGTCTGGTCGCTAGCACCAGACACTGGACACCGGGACTCAAAACCGGGTTCTCTGATTGAAAACTGGACACCTGGCTTAACTTTTAATTGATTTTATATTCAAACCACAATTTAGAGGAATGTCATTTTCAAATTGCAAGAGCTGAAATTATAATTGTACCCTACATTATTTAATGCTTTCTTAAAGGGGAAATTTATTCAAATAATGCAGGGCTTGTGAACTGTGTGCCTGACAGATAGGTGGATGGACTATGTTAGCTATGCCTACCCATGAATCCCTTTTCTACATCGCAATGCAGATATTTTTGTGTGCATCTTCGCTGAAGTATAAATCAGACTTTAAAAGCCCCAAGCCTGAAAAATTGCCTGTGTTGGTCTTAATAAAAAAAACAAAAAAAAAAAACAGGCTTGATGCTTAAAGTATAGAAAGTAATCACATTTTAAATACAGTTGCAATATTGGTCATAAAATTCATTTAGATATTTCCTTACATTGTCCAGCCCTAGGTGTTAGTTAGGCATACATAGGTTACACTGAGACAAAAGTACAGCTTTAGATGTAGAAGCTTTTTTCTAGGTTTAATGAAGTGAATAAATCTGATAGACCTACTAAACTAGCTGGCTAGCTGGAGCTGGTCAGTGTGCCACAATGAAGGAAAATGCTGACTGTATATGACTGTTTGAGACAGCATGGGGGCATAAAATATGGATTTAAACCCAAAATCCTCAGTTTAAGGCATTGTATGTTAAAAAAATTGGTCAAATTTAACAAGCAAAAGCAAACACAACACACTCTTAAATGAAAGTTAATTTCATCTCCATCCAAACACTGAAGAGAACACGTCCTCCTCAGCCCGTTGTGCATATTGTACTGTGAAAAAATATTGTGAAATAACATTTTTACCATATCAGTCACCACTATTATAACCTTCTGGATGTACTTAGTGGATGGATTAGTCGCAATGTGGTATGTGTCACTTTATGAAAACTTCACTTTATGAAGATCGGAAAACCTTTGCACACAATCATAACTTGGAAATTTGAATTTGATATGCTGTGTAAACTGTATTAAATTCGCAACATTATCGTAATCTCCGAAGGTCATACAGTCCATATATAAATAGAAAGTAAGCTTCAGAAAGGGCTCGTTTTTTAATTAACATATGTTTGCAGCTGGGTAGAACAGAGCACATTTACAAATTGGTCTCAAAGGCACAGTAACAGTTTTAATTCTTTTATTTTTGGCTGCTTTTTGTACATGAACCCACAGAAATGTTATAAGTGGGCTTCAGGGAGAAGAAGTAGAATACAACCACTCTGGTGTCATTTGCAAGGGTCTTCGTCACTACTCTCCCAATCCCACTTTCGAATATCCTGGCAGAATACTGTGTGCTCTCTGCGCTCCTCTGTGACCTCGGAGGCTTAAAAGGCATTAAATCAGTGACACGCTGTATAACGAGAGGGTGGATGGAGGGCACTGGGGCTACAAGCCTCTCTAACATTAGCATACGGCGCTCAATACTTCGTCAGCTGCCTCAGCACTCCTGGCGGCCCCAGAGTCTGTGAGGAAGAGGTCGGACTACCTGGGCTCAGCTTTGCCTGGCCGGGGTGTTTAGACTGTCAATAACTTGTAGCTTGGGAGAAAAGATAATGTTTATTGGCGGTGCTATCCTTTCTGTAAGGGGCCAGGCTTTGTTGACCGTTTGATTATAATCCAATAGGGATATTGTGAAGCAGAGGAATGACTCTTCTACAAAATACAATATAAAATGCTGTCTGGCTAGAGCAGGGGTTGGCAGCATGCAGCTCTTATACTGCTCTGTTGGGGCTCCACAGCAAATTTACATTTTTAAGGTAAAAAATAAAATAATCATTCTTTGCAGTAAAATAAAGCTCTGCTGATCGTTCAGCACAGTTTTATCAATTAAACGCTGGAGTTAATGTAGACTATAACTGTGAATTCGCCAACCTTTTACCATGAAATGCAAAAAACAGTCTCGCCTGGCTAGTAGCTAACGAAAAGAGAATGATTTAAGATTATTGATAATTTGGAGACTAATGGATATTATTTACATTATTTGCATTTATAATCACTCCAGCTGGTTTACTAATAGGTTTAATCTGCAATGAGAAACTGTCCAACACAAAGTTGCGAAGCGGAAGTCAGTTTCTTGTTTGAATTTTCCTGTTCCACCTTAAATGGTGCAGCAGTTACATTCAGCCTCAGGCACCATTTAAGGTGGAACTGGGAAAATTAAAATAAGAAGCTGGCGATTGAGAAGCTGACTTCAGCCTCGTAGAAAGTCGAACGTTAAGAGAGATTTGACAAGAAATTATTCCACTTTTGAGGAAAAGCTTCCTGCCGGAGATGTGAGAAAATATATAGCTGAGCTAAAGTTTAAAGCAGAGCAGAGTAAGTCTGTGTTTTCGTTTTTATTATATTTTAAGTCTATACTAGTACCTTAGCACATACTGAGACATATTTACAGCCAAGATGTTAAAATGGACATAAAATGTTGTGGCTTCCAAGGTGGTTTGATTTTTGTTTAAAGAGCAAAAAGGTTCTTCTCAACCTTTGGGTTGCCGACCTCTGGCCTAGAAGAAGTGAGACATCTGATATGTAACCAGAGGAGGAAAGCTTTTAGCAGGAGTAGTCAAGTGTACTTTTCAGCTGTTAAAGCCTTTATATAATCTTAGAATAGTGATTTTTCCGTGTGTGTGTTTGTTTTTTTTGGTTTTTTTTTAAATAAGAGTTTGATGTAGTATAGAGATGCATGAATAATTGTATTTTCATTGTCATCGTGTTATGAGTGTCGACTACAAGCACATCAGTAAGGGATGAGATGACGGAATGGAAGAGTAAAATGATTAGATTTGTCGGAATGTTTATGTTTAATGTTTATTAGTAAAGCTGTGTACCCCCGAGTAGAGCTTGGACCTTGGTCTCCAGTGTGCAGAGCGAGTGATTTAACCACTGTTATACAAAGCCAATTACAAATCGCACACAATTGCACAGCTACTCCATCCTCATCCATCTCAGACTTCAACTGTCGTGCTAACACTCAACAAACATGAGCTCCTATAAGCAGGTAGCTGAGGATCTGAAAAATGAAGTGTATTGATAAAAAAAAAAACAGGAAAAGGACATAAACAACAACATAAACGCTTCTAGCTCACAGTTTCCACTGTCCAAAATGTCAATAACGCATGGCAGTTAAAGAGAACTCAAGGCGACATCTAGAAGCCCAGACTAACAGACTTTGTTTCAGCTGCTTGGCCAGAAAGGCAAAGCAAAACCCCCATATGACAGCAAAGGATCTGCAGGAAGGTTTAGCTGACACAGGAGTGGTGGTGCACGGTTCTTCTGTGATCTGCATGGAAGAGTCATCAGAAGGAAACCTCATTACAAAAGTCAATGTCTGAAGTATTCAAAATAACTTCCAGATAAGCCAGACGCATTTTGAAAGGGAGTGCAGTGGACTGATTAATTAAAAATGTATCTTTGGCCTCTCCAAGTGTTTGGAGAAAAGAGAAGCAGCAGCATTTGATGAAAAGAACACCTTGCCAACTGTTAAGCTTGAGGTTGAATCTACTATGCTTTGGGGTTGTGTGGTAGCCAGTGGCTCAGGAAGCATTAAGCAGGTAGATGGAAGAATGGACACCACTAAAAATCAGTAATTCTGGTAGCAAATGTCAATCAACAATCTGAAGCTGAGAAGAGATTGGGTTCTACAACAAGACAATGATCCAAAACATGTTTGGGGAAAAAACTATGGGTTTGTTTTTCTTCAGCAGATGTTGCTTACTTCAAAAAGCGTAAACATGTTGGCCAAGGGTGCCACACTTTTGCACACAGCTATATGTATTCTTCGAAAAGCTCTGAAAACAGCCCATTTTGAATCTGTAGGTCCAGCTGCAGTTGAAATACTCTTTTTCATGCATAACCTTTTGTGATCTAGAGATTTGTTGTTGCTGCTGCTGCTACAACTACATATAACTACATGCTGTATTTTGTTATGTGTAACAGGTCAGACACGCCGCTGATCTACAAGGCAGTGCCCAGTTGGTTTGTGAGAGTGGAGCACATGGTGGAGAAGCTTCTGGATAACAATGGCAAATGCTACTGGTAAGAGAAATTCTAACTGTATAACTTTATTTTGTTGCAGTTAGATGTAAATTGAACTAGACATTTTGACATTGCCATTTACATCATTTCACAGCACTGCTTTTCCAAGTCTTTCAGAATGACAGTGTTAACTTTGACATTATTTCATGGTTTACATAGATGCTCTTTTGCAGTATGGGACTGTAGGTGAATGTAAGGTTGGGAGTGGCATTCCTGCCACAAAGAGCCTTTTTTTTTGTGTTCGACAGTGGTTTTATCTACTATGCTTTGTTGAGTATTTACTTACTTTAGGTAATTTTATTAAGTAAAATGATCTCATTATGGCTGGCAGATAATTTTGCTTGTTTTAAGAAATGTGCTTGCAACCAGGAAAATTATCAGCCGGTATACTTAGATCATTTTGCTTAATAAAATTACTTAAAACAAGTGAAAAGTGTCTAAAAATGAGCCAGATAACCTTACAATAAGAGAAATATTGACTAGATTTAAGATAATTTCACTGGACAAGATGCTTTTTTTTTGCAGTGCATATGTGAAAATCCTAATATAATATTCATTTTTTTAAACTTTCATAACTTTTTAAAAATAATTAAATCGTGATACTTAAGTCATACCGCATCATCATTAATCTGTGAAAACACTACATTAGGATGAATTAGGATGTTTTGCTAAGTATCTGGTAAATCTGTCATTTTAGAGTTTCTGACCATTTTTTTTTCCATAATAAAAATCTTAAATACTTCCATATGCACTATGTGTTTAACTCTAGCTGACACAGAGTGACTGTACTACTTTTGCAGAGTAGTTTAAGCTCAGCTTGCCCAGTCTACCCCCTACTATCATGGAGCAAGTTCATGCTGCACTACAGGTGCTGGGCAGCGTCCTCCAATTCCCATAAGTCTGCAGCAGGGGCGTTCTGCGCTAATGTGGCTGTCAGTCTGAGACAAATCACCTGCAGGCATAGGGGACGGTGGAGGAGGAGGACTTATGGGAGACTGTAATGTCGAGACTGCGCTGCAAATTTGGCTTCTCCATTTATATTTCATGCACTGTAGCTGCACTACACTGCTGAAGAGATGTGTAAGGTCTCTTAAATGGCCTGTATCATGAATAAACACATTTTCCTTGCTTTTTTGTAATAAGTATTTGATGTATTATGCATGCATTATTCATACAGCAGAGACTGCTCTGCAAAAGAAGCCAATTTTGACTTGATCGTGGTTGTGATGTCACATCAGCAGTTTTACCCCCACCCTTAGACTTACTGTCAATAAGGAGTGTTGTTCCTGCAGACACTGTGTAGCAGAGTTATTGGACTGGAAGATGTGTGGAGAAACACAGTTAAATGTTGTACTGTTCCTGGCTGCCAGGAAGCAAATGGATCACTGCAGCCCTCTAGTCCACTTCCAGTTGAGATTCCAACTAGTACGTGGTAGTAGGTGGTATAAATGGTTTATCTGGTATACTGGTTGAAATTCATGATGTGAGCACTGTCATAACTGCTATACCAGTATACCACAAATAAACACAGAAAATGCGACATACGAACAGTACAGAACGTGCTAACGTTAGCCCGTTTGGCTGAACGGCTGAGCCAGGGATGTTTGTCATATTTCAAATGAAGATAAACAGCAGCAGTGTCTCGGTCACCTCCTGCAGTCTAGTCCTGCCTGACTCAGCCATCTTCATCAGATGAGGCTGCAGACTTGTGGACCAGCTGGTGCTGGTAGTGAAAAAGACTGCAATGTTTCCAAATTCTAGCAAACAGTCGTGGGGGTGAGTGTACGGGACGCAAGTGTAAGACAAACGACGAAAGAAATCGAACCAATAGTTGGCTTCTAATTTCCCATTCCACCTTAAAAGGAATGCAGTAGTTCCATTAAAGTGCCTGTACAGGTGCCAGAATGTAACCGCTGCTCCATTTAAGGTGGAACAGAAAACTTTAACAAAAAGCTGCCGACTTCATACCTGAAACAGCACCGCTTTTGCTGGCTGGCTGCGCTAGCATTAGAAAGTAGGACAAAGGACAAATTGGTTGTTAAAATTAGCCTAAAAATTAAGTAGTGTACCACCAGCTAAAAAGTTAGTGCCTTATTTCGCTTCTGAATGGGTCGGCACGTCAACCAACAGAGGTCATTTACTTAGCACATGGTTATTTATGACACTGACTTTTTAAATTTTGTATTTTCATGTTGTACGCAGACACTCTTATGCAGTATGGTAATGTTGGTGAATATAAGGTTAGGAGTGGCGTTCCTGCCACAAAAAGTCAAATTTGCTTATGATTTTAAGGCACAGTAACAAACATAGCCTGTTTTATTATAAGGGATAAAGAGGTTGGAAAATGGTCACGTAAAATGAATATTGACTATTTGTGGTGCATAAAACTTATTAGTGGACTTAAGAAGAATGAAATAAAATTCAAGAAAAGGTGTTTTTAAAGGCCCACTGCATCTGTATTTACATTTTTGAGCTCACACTTGATGTCTCTGGCTAAAAAGCTGTGGTAGCTGTTTTAGTTACTGGATAATTAAATTACTGGATAATTAGTAACTTCTTATTAATTATGCCTGCTGTATGATTGAGCTGAATGGATATGCTGTAGATCAGTTAGATATTGGCAGTATATCCCTCTTAGAACTGTACATTTTTAGAAGTATATAAATATCTACAGAGAAATTAGCCTTGACAAAACAGTATGCTGTCTAAAGCAGAGTGGGTCTTTTATTATGTAACCGCTAGCTTTGGTATATTTAGCAGACTGCCTTACTGTGCAGTCTGAGGGAGTCGGTATTCTGAGAGCGCAATTAGAGCTCTCCGTCAAGTCCAGCACAGCGGCAGCGCTGCTCTTGGAACGTTCTGAAGAGCGCATTGCTCATTTTGGGCTGTGTGTGGGAGTGGGAGACTTTACCCATCCTGAGATCCCACACTTAGAAGAGCTACTTTTAGTCAAGGCTGTGTGCTGTAGGTTCATGCTGCCTGAAGATAAACACTTACTTAGTTCTCAAAAAATACATATGTGAAAGTACTGAAGCTCACGTGCTCCGAGGGCATTGTGTGTTTTATAGAAGATTATTTCTGTCTAATAAATGCATATAACAGGTTGTGATAGGTTATAAGTGGATATTATGATTAATTTTATATGATGTGTGGCAGTTTGACCAGAAAAGGCTTTCACCCATATTACTACAGTTTGTACATACTTACTGTCTCTACCCTGCGTTCACAGCAACGGCAATAAATCTGACAAAGCAACCAAAAGACATTGGGTTTCAATGAGAGCCAGCAACATTGAGCAGTGTAGCAGCCGTTGTGGATGATCTCAGCTCAGCTTTTACTGTGGGTTAACATTACCACACCACCTCCTTTCATCTACACTCATTGTCCATTTTATCAGCTCCACTGACCATATAGGAGCACTTTGTAGTTCTACAATTACAGTCTGTAGTCCATCTTCATCTTCTTCTTCAATGGTCAGGACCCCCACAGAGCAGGTATTATTTGAGACGTGGGTCATTCTCAGCACTGCATTGACACTGACGTGGTGGTGATGTGTTAGTTTGTGTTGCGCTGGTGCAAGTGGATCAGACACAGCAGTGCTGCTGGAGTTTTTAAACACCTCAGTGTCACTGCTGGACTGAGAACCAATACATCCAGCCATCAGCATCCTGTGGGCGGCGTCCTGTGACCACTGATGAAGGACTAGAGGTTGACCAACACAAACTGTGCAGCAGCAGATGAGCTATCGTCTCTGACTTTACATCTACAAGGTGGACCAAAAAGGCAGGAGTGTCTAATAGAGTGGACAGTGAGTGGACACAGTGTTTAAAAACTCCAGCATGTCAGAATGGATGGGCTTAAACAAAGCACCATGCTTTGGCTGTGGTGGTAGTTTAGTTCTTGGTGGACAGAACCTGTTTGTCAGAACGTTATGCAGCTTTTATTGTGCTCTAATATTGTGACGTCTTGTCCTTGTAGTTTCAACCCTGACGCTTCTCATTGTCTTATCGTCACTGCTCTGTATGTTAGCCCATTACACCATGAACTGCACTACAGTTCCCAGCATGCACTGCAACATAATATGTGCTCCCACCCCCTCCCTAACATCGGTCTATGGGACAGCACCATCAAAACAAAACAAATCTCAGGTCTCTAGTTCAAGCGAATGGGCAGTTAAACTACTGTACATGGGGGGACACTTAAAGAGGTTATCTGCAGCTAATGTCTATTATTTTATATAAAATTAAAATTGTTTTTGAGTAGTTTAAGTATTCAGTGCCTATTTTTTGCCCTTTGTAGTTTTGGCGTATTTTGAACAGACAACGGCCAGTTGGGGTCATTGCAGAATGTTAAGTAAAAATCAAATGAAAACACAGCTGGCCCACAGACTTGTTGAGATTTTTTAATATGGCCCTTTTAGTGGTTGATTTTGACACCCCTGACCTAAACTGACCCAATGGCTCATCTGGGTTAAAAGTGCCCCCACCATCAGCCCTTTGGCTTATTATAGAAGCACATGGATGTTAAATAGCCTCCTACTTCTAGCATAAGACAGAACGCTTAAGATTCTACCTTTAGTCCAGGGAACAGAGCGAGAGAGAAAGAGAGGGAAAAAAAATCATTAAATTGATGTATTGGGTGCCTGAATAGAAATGCCTCACACAAATGGGAATTGATGAACTCGTTGCTCAGCTGGTGGAACCTGAGCGCGATTTATACCAAAGTATGTTCTCTGGGGATGGTGCCGTGTCCTGGAAAAAAAACGGAAGGAGGGTTTAACCTTTGTGACTCTACATATTAAAGAAAGCATGTTGTTATATATTTAGAGGTGAAATGGGTTGATAAGAGATGGAGGCCAGCTAAATAAAGCAGCGCTGTCTTTTAAATGTGACTTTAATGATCTGAATCGCTCTGCGGCAGAGAGCGAGTGATGAATTTTGAATTGTTCTTGAAGCTGGCTGTTGGAAGACAGTCTAATGTTTTGTTCTTGCAGAGCCGTTCATTTGACATTATTACAGTTACTGCGCTTGCTAATGATGTTCTTTAACCGTGTCATGCTTTCATGTAAGATGTGCAGTTGTTGTTAATGGGGAACTCCTCCAACTTTTCAAAAATTCTATGCAATTAACTGGTTGCGATGTAAACAAAGTTATTCAGAGTGGTTTGGTGTGAAATGCTCTGTTCCAGAGAAGCTTACCAAGTCAGAATTGTTCACAGTGGTGGTGATAGGAACCAGAGATTGACCTCTAAAAGCTCCCTCACTGAAAGTTGTTATTAAAGTGGTTTGATATATGCTGCCTGATGTCTGACTTGTTATTTTCTAAAGTTTAAGTTTAATCCATTCATGGCGGAGAGGTACATGCAGGGCATTGTAAGGCAACATAGTCCCCCAAGAAAACTTATTTTTTCACATTTATGACTATTTTACTATGATCAACATTACATATAAAAACTCAGAAGACTCCTCTAGGTTAACTGGTGGTTTTGGATAGTAAATAAAATGTCTATATTTGTGTTGTACACATCATGACCCCTGGTTCCTATCACCACCACTGTAAAGAAATCTGAGTCTGTAAGTTTCTCTACAAAAAAACACTTCACGTCCAATCACTCTGAATGACTGTGTTTACATCTCAAGGACTGAATTACTCAAAAATTGGTGGAATTCACCTTTAAGGGGATTTGGTAATGTGTAGCTGTTCTGAGATCATTGTAGGGAAGCTAAGTGGTGTCAACCCGTCTCTAAAGGTCAGCGTACACTGGAAGAAATCTGACTTTGGGGAAGTTGGGTGAATCTAACTTGCTTTCCAGGCCCTGAACTTGAATAACCCCAAAAAGACTCATCGTTTCAGAAGCTGACTGACAGCACCTGGCAGGATGTGTCATTCAAGGTGCTGGAGGCCTTCAGCATGTCAGTTCTACCAGAACGTTGGCCCTCTACTGGTCCATATATTTCTCCATGAATTTGACAATATGGAGTCCTGACTTGACGACTCCAAATTGGTTGTTCAAGTCAGGTCTCTAAATTGGATCTGCAGTCGGCGTTTTTCTATTTGGAGTTATTTGGTTGCAGAGGATATTATGCTCTCTCAGCGTCCCATTACCTTAGATAGAAAAGAACCCCTGCTGTTTTAAAAGCACTCATCACATCTTTTGCATTGATTAGGAGGAAGTTAAGAAGTAAAGAGACTCTCCTCTCTGTCTCTCTCTCTCTCTCTTTCTCTCTCTCTCTCTTTCTCTCTCTCTCTCTCCCTCTCTCCCTCTCCCTCTCCCTCTCTCCCTCAGGGTTCCAGAGTTTGTGAGGGAGAAGCGTTTTGGAAACTGGTTGAGAGAGGCTCGAGACTGGGCGATTTCACGGAACCGGTACTGGGGGACACCCATTCCTTTGTGGGTCAGCGATGACTTTGAGGAGGTCAGTGGTTGTATGAAAGAAATAAGTAATGATGAGTCTTTTCAGAGATATTTGAATCTTTTTAGAAACAGCAGCTCACATTTTAAAGTAATAAATAAATAATTAAATAAATAGTAGATACAAGATTTTGTTCTGACAGCAACAATATGTTCAATGTGAGTGGTCACCAGCCCCCTTCTAGTTGAGCTTTGAGGTAAATCTTTGATCTTGCCATGGCTTTATGCCCTAAATCTTTCCACCCCCAAGTGAATCATACAGAACAGTGTGTGAGATTCGAATCCTGCTGTAAATACCTTACTGCCTTAAAAAGAACAGAGTTGATGTCCCTAGGAGGTGTCATAAAAGACAATTTGCTGTAACCGTTCAAACCATGAGAACAGAACAGTTGCCTTCCCAAGAAGACTTGTCAGCATTAACACGCTTACCATTGAATCACAACTAAAGCAAAGGAAAAAGAACCCTAACCTAACCCTAGAAAATAAAACAATTACCAACAGCTTCAACCCAGAGCTCTAAAGCCCAAAACCACCTCCTCAAGCTCATGAAGGCCCTCTGTACTCAGATTTAGAGCTTGAAATATTTGACCAAATCTGATGGGCCCCGCTGCTCACATCGGCTTTGTACATTGTTTTCCAAATATATTTCAAACTGTTTGGTTTCACATTTACTTTTATTTCACAAGAACAGCACTTACAGTTGACTGGGGCAGATCTAGCAGGGCCTGACTTCTGGAAAAGACGGCTTCCAGTGTCAGTGTCACATTTAAGTCAATGATCTCTTTAGCTCCTCAGAGCTCTACTGCCCTTATGTTGTCTATGGAGATTGCATGTCTATGGGCTTGATTTTTTACACCTGTTAGCAATGGGTGCGGCTGAAACACTTAAACTCAATAATTCGGAGGCATGTCCACATACTTTACATACCGCATATAACAGTGTATAATGTTCATACTGTGTATTATGTTCTATGTGTAGCAGTAGGAATTAGACTAAAGGCTACTATCTTGTTATAGCAGCGCCGCACAGTGTGAGAACAGCACACTATGGAGAGTTCATCCAGACTGAAGAACTTTGCGATATTGTACAAAAGTGATGTTTGATTGATTAATGTTGGTTAAAATGTAATCTAAACTTAAATTAGTTCTCAGGCTGTATTGGGGTTCAAACCAAAATTTCTCCCATTAAAGCCCAGAATTTCCCCCTACTTGCCTCATTTGGAGCAGGTGTGGCCCATTAGGGTTGGAACTAGCAATGAACAACATATCGTTTAATTTTTTTTTTTTTTTTAATTATTTTCGCGTCATCAGCCTTCCACAGGGTCCTGCTGGTGACGTCCTGTATAAGTAAAAATAATCCGTGGCCACAACTTAGTAAGGCGTGGGAACGAGATAAGTCGTGGCCACGACTAAGTAAGGTGTGACAACGAGATCAAGCCTTAGTTAGCTGCGGTCAAGGCTTAATTATCTCATTCCCACACCTTACTAAGTCATGCCCACACGTTATCTTTATTTATACGTGAAGTCACCAGCAGGGCTCTGTAGCCTTCACAAAACTGATTTTGTGCAGAATAGTGCGGTATGCGAATGAGCCTTTATCCAGTTACTGAATCTAGTCTGTCCAATCACAGATGGTTTGTGAGTGTTCGGAAGAATCGAGGCACTCACATGATTCAAGAAACATAAATAATTTGGACAAAAATAATGCTGACGTATCTGATACCTTAAGGTTTTGATTCGTGGCCGTGTGACCTTAATGGCCAAATCAAAACCTTAAGGAATCAGATACGTATCCAAATCTATGACCACATATGAAAGTGGCTCAGGTCGGATTTGAAAAGATCAGATTTGCGTGTCCACACAGCCCTGAAAACATCAGATCTGAGTCACATTAGGGCAAAAAATCTGATTTGTGCCACTTCAATTTGGTAATGTGAGGGTAGCCATGATGTGGTCAGCATCAATTCATGTGCTTTTTCTCCACTGCGCTTGCGCCATCATTCAGTGTTACCATGGCAGCAGCGCCAAACAGAAGTCAAGGCCTGTAAATGGTAGAAAAGCAACACATCTCACCTTTTTCGCCTTTGTCTCGCTCTAATAATGAACAGCTGAGAGCTGATCAGAGTTAATTATCTTCGGAGAAAAGGCTCGTTCTGCTCGTTAGTTTGTTTGCTGATGATGCACGTGACACACGTGATTCATTCACTTGACGTTACTGATTAGAATGTGCGCTTGTGGGTCATTTCAGGGCGCTGGTTCGTTTACATTGATGACAGATTTGAATCACTTACCTAAACGAGTGTCGACCAACGTGTCTGAGAGATCGGACTTGAGCAAAAAAATCAGACTTGAGCAGTGAGGCTTGTAATGTGAATGTAGCCCATATCAAGGGTTCACTAATGTGTTTTTTAGTATATTGGATGGTACGTGTCACATATCATACAGCTCCAGACAGAAAATTGAACTACTGCCTTAATCCTCCCTCCCTTTAGTTATACAAGAGTGATAATTAGCTTTTTGTGAATAATTTATTCAAAAATTATACTGTTTATCCCAAAAACCTAAAAAAGTTGCGTCTTGACTTTTTCCCCAGTGTTGTTCAGCCCTAGTTGGAACTACATTTTATAGGAAGGTACCTCTCCAGTATCCAAGTTTGGGGCCACTGCTCTGTAATATGTTTGATTCATATCTAGATCCACTGTGTCCACACCTGCCTATCCAGCATTTCTTCTGTAATGAAGGGTATTAATAGCGAGTTTCTCCCTCTCTGCTGCAGTAACAGCCTCTGTTCTTCTGGGAAAGCTTAACACTAGATGTTGGAACATTGCTGTGAGGATTTGATTGAGCATTATTGAGGTCAGGTACTGATGTTGGATGATCAGTTCTGGATCACTGCAGCTCATCCCAAAGGTATTGGATGGAGCTCCATCACTCCAGAGAACACAGTTGCACTGCTCCACAGCCCAATGCTGGGGGGCTTTATACCCCTCTAGTCCATGCTCATTGTGACCTTAGGCTCATGTGCAGCTGCAACAGAGTGTCCTATTCTATTCATCAGTGCTTTTTTGTGGAGATTATACAAGCTGTGTGTGTGCAGTTGAACACCTATGCCAGCAATGAGTGCAGCTGACAGTAGCTGAATTCACTAAGTAATAGAGTCTGGATACTTTTGGATGGTGTATTCTCTGTGTATCTTTATTGGCCAAACCATCCAAATCTGAACATTTACCTCCAAGAATCTAGCTGATCACCTTTCCTGAGGTGGTAATGACTCCCAAGAATCCACTGTTTCATAAAACTAATCATTATCAATTTGTTCTTGGTTACACTCGTTGGCCCACGGCTCCTGAAAGCCCTGCACAGCGGAAGTCAGAATTGGGTTGTTGGCGTCTTTGCGGGCTGAGACAAGCCTCTAGAAAATAAGGACAGCGACCTGCTTCCTGAAAATAGCATAATGAGTTGTTTCCAAGCTCCAGTCTCTGGAGTGCCTTCTGACTCCCAGAGCTTTCGCTGGGGCCAGAAAGTGGAACTCCCTGGCTCTCTGGCGAGGAGGCCCTATCTGGGCCATCTTACCTGTGCCCAGCATGGAACGGGGACAACGGCAAAGGTGTAACATACTTTCAAGTAAACTTCCTCGCCCACCTGAAGTGGCCTGGTTTAGTATTCCGTTTAGCTGTCTTTTCCACACCATATGTGGCCAACTATAGGTAACATCTGAACAATTAAATATGTATTTCCATTTGGGACAGCTGTGTGGGCCGACACAGGGCACACGCCACACCTTGTCTAAGCATTGTCTATGCTCCATATTTAACCACAGGTGTCATAGGGACCTACTGATACATGTTACGTGTGTTTTATACATGTGCTACTGCATTCTGGCAAGGTCACATACCTACTTTTGTGTTTTTCCAGAAACACCAAAACATGGACCTTTTGTTTACTCAGCAATAATACTTTAATCCTGGGTTTTCTCTGAAGCCAATAACATTTCAGCTCACTCTTCTTGCTACTGTAGCTCTGAAATGTCAAAGTTGAGAAAATGGCTGGTTTTATTTTATGTTGCTTTTTTTTTTTTTATTCACATCTAGCCTTATTCTATATAAATACGGTTAAAGAGTAGGTTGGGATAGCTTATTACCTCAAGGAACTGATATTGCGTTAATTTATTAACATTTTATGCTCTGTATCACTGTAAATGTATGTATGTATGTATATGTATGAATTTTTGTATGTATGTACAGTACCAGCCAATGATATGGACTTAATTGGTCAAACAATGACATTTTAAATGCTTATAAATAGTAAATTGTGAAATTGGTAATTTAAACTGAATATTATCAACACACAGTCACTAAAATATCTATCATTTGAGAAATATCACAAAGTTCATCCCTTTTCTCTCTCAGAGCGACGCAGAGAAACTTCTTCATGCATTTGTTACAAGCAGAGTTGATCACTGTAATGATCTTCTCACTGGACTTCCTAAAAAAACAGTACATCCTTTACAACTTGTGCAAAACACGTCAGCATACTAACAAAAACAGAGCAGAGAGATCATAAAACTCCTGTTTTAAAAGAACTGCACTGGCTACCTGTCTTTTAAGTTAGCTACTAGTTTTTAAGGCTGTAAATGAACTTAAAGCACTACTTACATCACAGAGTGTCTGTTTAGGTTACAGCACATGATCTTAGATCTGCAGATACTGACCAGCAAACACCTTCTGTAAATTACAAAAAACATGGAGAGACTTTTTCAGTTATTCTGACAAAATGCAACAGAAAGAGGTTTGCAATGAATAATAGCTCCCGTATAATGTCAAAAAACACATTTTTATTTCTGTAATATAGATGATTTTCATCATATTGTACCATTTCATATATCTTGTGTCTGTGAAACCCACACTCAACAATATATTTCATAAGGGGTCAAAAGGAAATTCATGAAAATGGAGCTAGAGAGATTTTTTTTCCAAATGTCCCCATAGCAAGTAGTAAAAAATGAGAATCTTTCTAGACGCCGATATATTAAAACTTGTTACAGGTACTGCAGGTACATATTTATCAATGTTACCTTTTTTAAGAGAAAAACTTTTTAAAAACCCAGTAAAAGTTGAGGGAAGGAAGTGAGCTTGCAAAGCATAGTTTCAGTTACGAGCTACCGCTTATTATCAGTGGAAAAAAAAATAATAATAATTTTAAATAATTTGAGTTTATTACAGTACCAACGCCTAGCTTCTGTATGTCAGACTGTGCTCAGGAACCTGAACAAAAAAACTAGATCAATTTCCTCTGCCTACAAGGACAATTAGAGGTTTGTAGCCTTGGCTGCCAAAAAGCCTGGTGGAAAATGAGCTTCCATGAACGTCACTATTAGAGCTCCCTTCACGCAGCCCATCGATCTACAGCAGAATGTCCACTAAATGTCCAAAAGTTTCTGATCTTCCAGTGTTTCTTCTGAAATGAAGGCTATTAATAGGGAGTTTGTCCTCCTTTGCTGCAGTAACAGCCTCTACTCTTCTGGAAAAGCTTTACACTAGATTTTAAAACATTGCTGTGAGGATTTGATTGAGCATTATTGAGGTCAGGTACTGATGTTGGATGATCAGTTCTGGACACTCCAACTCATCCCAAAGTTAGTGGGATGGAGCTCCATCACTCCAGAGAACGCAGTTCCACTGAACCACAGCTCAAAATTGGGAGGTTTTAAACCCCTCTAGCCCACGCTTGGCACTGAGCATGGTGACCTTAGGCAGTGCAGCTTCTCCAGAGCGTCTCATTCTATTGCTCAGTGCCTTTCTAAGGAGATTATGCAAGCTGTGTGTACAGTTGAACACCTGTGTCAGCAATGGATCCAGTTAAAAGTAGCTGCTTTCACTCATTGGAATGAGATGTCTGGATTTTGGATATAATGTTCCTTATCAATCATTTTAGAGAGATTTTTGTTTTTCTTTTGCAGTGTGCCCCATGCTTATTCTCGTTTGTCAGTTACGGTGAGATGCTGAGTGAAGGGTCTTTTGTTTTGTCTCTGTCCAGGTGGTTTGTGTGGGCTCCGTTGCGGAGCTGGAGGAGCTGACGGGAGTGAAAGTAACCGATCTGCACAGAGAGAGGTGAGTCACTGATCTCCACGGCGATTAGCCACACTCCTCTGCTCTTCCGGCATGATGGAGGCTCGCCCTGACGGCCTCGTCTGCGCGTAACGGCCAGATTTGTTTTCACTCCCAAATTAAGCTGAATTATTTGTGAGAACACTCTGGTCAGTCTGGTTCACCAGGCGTGGAATCAGTGCCCGTTGGTTGAATCTCCAACGCTGGTGCCGCTTAACACACAGCAAAGGCATCTTGCTTCAACTCAACATGTGTAGTGGTGGGAAAGCACTAAAGCTATGTGTGCCTAAATGTTTGATGGCTAATGTATCATGTAATATACCTCGGCAAATCAAACATTTAGACACACATAGCTTTTCAAACGTTTTTTGGACATTTTATAACTTGACAAATGAAATAAGAAAAAAAAATTAGGGTCTCAACATATTTCATTGCAAGAACTGCATTATTCACATCATTTTAAAATAAAATGAATGAAATTCAAATTAGATTATCTCTTCTTCTGCTTTAAAATATGAGGTATAGATTGAGAGTTTTCTATTTTTGTCCACTCGTTTCAGTCAGTGTATGCTTTTGTTATCGCCAGCAATAACTGCAGCTTCTTAAGAAGTCTCTGTAATCTATTAGGTATATAAATTAATATGATGTGGTGCATATCAGATTTTTTAATACTTCTGGACAAACAGGGCTGCACAATACAGAATTTAATTGTTCTCACAATTGTTGTCGTGCTGACGACACAATAGGCTGAAAAATGCAAATGAGCCTTTTTTGTAAAACGGATAGTTGCAGTCCTAAAATCTGACTGAGCTGCCTTCAAAGTCATTGTAGAATCCATGATATACGCACACCTTTGACCCTTGAGCTGTTAATGGAATAATCTTTGACTCTAATGCTGCTCGCATGGACCACTGAGTATATTGATAAAGTAAGAACCTATTTCTTGCTTAAACTGAGGGGCTGGCAACTTATGTTCTTAACTAGAACTAGGCTGGTCAGCTAGCTAACAGGCTAAAAGATAGCCAACAGCCTAAACAACTCCATCATTAATATCACAGCCTTGAATTAAAGTACTTATGGTATGATTAACTGCAAAACTGCAGTATAAAAGCCTAAAAAATGACGCTTGAATGGATTCTGCACTTCAAATGTCTGTGTTTCAGTCAGAACCCAGACTGAATCCCAGACTACTCTGTGCTAGTTATGAAAGTTCTATTTTCTATGAAAATCATTTATCGAGTATAGATGTGGCTGAGTCCCAAATGAGTGATTCTTAGCTGTATTTTGCGCTGTTGGGCTGCAGGATCCAGTATTTAAATTCCTACGTATTGCACTATGTAGGGAGCAGGGAGCCATTTGAGTTTCAGCCCCAGCATGAGAAGAGCGGCATCACTGGATTGGTGTTAAATAAGACTCAAGGTGGTAATTTGGTGACCAAAAAGTGCTTATAAAGAAAAAGTTTTTGTATTAAACAGTGCTGTGTTATCATATGTTCATTGTAATATGACAAAAAGTTAAAGTTTATAAAATGACTGCAATATACAGCAATGGGCGACTGAACGTTCTTCTCCTCATTCCGAGGTATATGGTTGTTTGGCAACGATACCATACTCTGAAGGAGCTACATTCCAGTCTCTTGTGGCTTATTGCCTTAATAATGTTTCCCAGATTGCTTTTTTTCTTATATAATCCAACAAATGTAAATTGTTTTGGTTAAGATAAGTCACTCATCAGTGATTATTGATTGGCTGATACATTAGTAAATTAGTGAAGCATTGCCCATGATGCAGCAGTATAATCTCAGTACTGTTCTTTGTCTGTTCTGTGCAGCCCTGAGAGGTTGTGGCCATTTCTTCAAAGTCCTTTGCCAGATCCTTTGATCGGTGTCCTCATGCCTGTTTCTCTTTGTGTCTTCACAGCATAGATGGTCTAACTATTCCATCTCGCTGTGGGAAAGGCCAGCTGAAGAGGGTCTCCGAGGTGTTCGACTGCTGGTTTGAAAGTGGCAGCATGCCCTACGCCCAAGTGCACTACCCGTTTGAGAACAGGCGGGAGTTTGAGGACACCTTCCCCGCAGACTTCATCGCGGAGGGCATCGACCAAACCAGAGGATGGTGAGGAGCTATGTGCTCTTTCTGCTGCATATTAGAACGCACACTCCAAAGTCGTGGGCATGACGAGAATCAGCCTCAAATGTATTAAAATACAGGCAGCGAGCACTAAGATAATCACATTTACACATTTGATTCAGTTTTGTGTTGCCAGAATTTTTGATTAGTGTAGGCCAGGGGTGTCCAAAGTCCAGCCCCAGGGCCAAATGCTGCTTACTGCCTTGACTGTGGAGTGACCATACTTTTATGGTACCGTCTATATCACTTTTCAGCGATAACCAAGCACTGAAAAATGTATTCGTTGTCATTCAATATCTTATTTCAGTACAAATTCAGTAGGTACAATTAAAGGAATATATATGATCTGTCATATATATGACAGAGGGCAGAGTATATTAAGTGAGAATCAACATGCTTATTAGCTCACCGATGCTGAGATCGGTGAGCTAATAAGCATGTTGATTCTCACTTAATATACTCTGCCCTCTGTCATATATACCCTTTAATTGTGCAGTCATACATTCTTAATTGTGCAGAGTCATATATACCCTTAATCGTGCAGTCATATATACGCTTAATTGAGCAATCATATATTCTTAATTGTGCAGAGTCATATATTCGTAATACCATTGATATTCTTAATATAAACCCTTAATTGTGCAGAGTCATGTATCCCCTTGATTGTGCAGAGCCATATATACTCTAATTGTGCAGAGCCATGTATCCTCTTAATTGTGCAGTCATGTATACCATTAATTATGCAGACATATATACCCTTAATTATGCAGAGTCATATATACTCTTAAGTATGCAGTCATATATAACTTTGATTGTGCGCAGCCATATATACCCTTAATAGTGCAGAGTTCTAACTGACAATAAATACGTGGTTAGCAAAGTAACATTTTTATATCTTGTGTTTTAGGTTCTACACTCTGCTTGTGCTTTCGACCGCCCTGTTTGGTAGACCTCCATTCAAGAACGTGATTGTCAACGGGCTGGTACTTGCAAGGTAAGTATTTCACTCATTTTCGTTTTAATATGTAAATGTGGTTTTTCACCAGTCGAGTGGTATTTTTCTCCTAATATGAACTCATTCATCTGATCTGTGCATGTTTATATGGGAGGCGAACAAAACATGGAAGATATGAAATGGTTGTTGTAGTTTACTATCACATTTGGCCTGTTCGACTGATGTTTTTGGTCACAAACAATGCAGAAATAAAACATGGGCTAATTGTACGTGTTTACATTTACTTTACCAATACTGCATTTTTGTATATTTGCTTAGTGTTTGCTTAACATTGGTGCTCTGTTCAGTTCTTTTGTCTGCCGCCATGAAAAGTGTTGTTGTCTCGACTCGGCCTATTTGTGCTGCGTTGAAAATGTACACGTAGCCCAGTTCGTCTTCCGACTTTGAAGGGTTTATGTGTTGTCTCCTGGTGGGAAACTCATTTTTCAAATAAAACAAGACCATTTGAGAGCAGCACTGCACATCGTGGTGGGTGTTCTCTTGCCCAGTGGAAACATCATATTCTCAATAGCCGCTTGCTGTCTTTAGGTGAAAGCAGAGTGCTGGTCGAGCATGTGTATTGATGACCTAGCCCAGGGATTGGCTCTTTTACTGCCCTGTTGCAGCTCCACAGCAGAATTAGATTTTTAGGTATAAATAAAACAATCATCCTTTGCAGAAAAATAAAGCTCTGCTGATTGTTCAAACAAAGTTTTAACAATAAATGGTCTTAAATGCTGGAGTTAATGTATAACTGCTAATTCACCCTTTAACGCTGAAGATCGGCGCGCAGACTGCTGATCACCATAGCAACGCAGTAGTAGTAGCTAACGAAAAGGTAAAGATTTAAGATGAACATTGATAATTTGGAGATGAATGGACTTATTTGCATTTATAATCACTCCAGCGTTTGTCAGCGAGAAACTGACAAACACTGAAAAGTCGTGAAGCTGAAGTCAGCTTCTCATTTGCCAGTGTCTTTTTCAAATTGTCGAGCAAGAAGCTGCAAATGAGAAGCTGAGCTTTGTAAAAAGCCAAACGTTAAGAGACATTTTACAAGAAACTTCTACTTTTGAGAAAGAGTTTCCTGCCAGAGATGTGAGAAAAGCAGCTAAATCTGAGCTAAAGCTTAAATCAGACCAAAATAAGTCTGCATTTTTGTTTATATTTTTAGTCTGTACTTAGACATTAGCACATACTGAGACTTACTTACAGCCAAGATAGTGAAACATTACTTGAAAATGGCTCTGGTTAACATTTGGGTTGTGACCCCTGAGCTAGTGACACTGAAAGAACTTGGCTTGGTTTTCATTGCACATGTATTGTGTCTTCACAGCGATGGCCAGAAAATGAGCAAGCGCAAGAAGAATTACCCAGACCCCAGCTTGATTGTGCAGAGCTATGGCGCTGACGCACTGAGGTAAGCACCTTGAGTGTAATTTGGAGGCGTAATGCAGTAATGCAACACTTTCAAGCAAAACATTTTCAAAATCCCTGAAGCGCTGTTGTGGCGCGGCCATATGGATAATGAATAAAGTAATATTGAATCCATCCATATGGTTGAATTGGTCCCAGCGAATGCCTGATTAAGCATTGTCTACACTCGATTTGAGCCTTATTGTTTCGGCTTCTTTTTAATTTTGTTTGTTTTGTCTTTTAGTTAATTGCAGCACGCTGGTATTGATTGGCGCCCACAACAGCACAATCCAACTGGCGTTGACGCTTGAGCGCAATTACCCTTTAACAGAGAAAATGTTATCTTCTTAATAGGATGAGGCTTGTTTATGAAGTAAACTGTGCTTTTTCTTTCTTCTTTTTTAAGTCCTTTGCGTCCTGACCATTGAACCTTCCATCCGTTCATATATGCTCTAACCACCTACAGTGTACACCTACTGTAAAAGCAAAGCACAATGAATTTGTGTTGAATACTTGCATGTTTTAAACCTTTGACTTCATTCAGGTTGAAAGAACATAAATCAATAGTTCTGCACGCAGCATGAACTTCAGAACAGCGTGATGCTGTGTAGCAGTTACTCTTCACAAGCCTTTTGGGCCAGAAAATTCCACGTTTGTTCTAGAAGCTTCTTGGCTCTCCCTCCCCATCTGTCCGTTATCCCATGCCAGTTCTTCCATGAGCACTTCAGGAAAAGGACAAATTGATGCTCTGCACTAGACAGGAGAAGATGAAGTGTTCTTGTTGAGGTGCCGATCCTTGTGGTTTGATTAGTTTATGGTGAAAATGGCATCATATTTCTCACCAATGACCACCTTTTCACTAGAAGGACACAGCTCTAACAGTCCAGCATCTGACCCATTTTCTGGCCAACACGAATAAGCTGAGTTTATGTAACGGTGACTCAGTAGCCAATCCGAAACGAAAATCCGGAAGCTTCTCCTCAGCTCAGTTTGATGACCCTGCCTTCCCTCACAATCAATAGCCAGTGATTTTCTTGGGCATAAATCAGTCGCTGCTTTCCAGGAATTCATTTAAAAGGGTTTTATAGGTGGCTGAAGCAGGAAAGGAGTCGATTGTATTTTGCGAGCGAGACTGCAGGACCAGAGATGGGAAATAGGGCTTATATATTTATTTATTTATTTTTTATCTATTTTAAGAGAGACTGGAAATTAGAATTGAAGAAATGTGACCAAAGTGTGCATCGGTAAAGCACGGCCTTTTAACAAAACCTTGCATTTTACAAATGGTAACTTGGTAGAAGTAAAAAATCTTCCTAACTGTAATGGATGTTAATGTGTGTTAATGTATTGTTAATGTATTGTGTGTCATTTTATATAAAGCATTTTTAATTGGTCTACTCATCATGAATTGTTTGTTACAAATTGTTACAAATGATTGTCTTTTTCAAATGTTTTCATTATTATTATTGAGTTTGTCATTGTTTATATTATGTACATTTATATAATCCTCATTGTCAGGGTAATTCAATGGATTTATGTATACATTAGTCCATGATTTTGTTCATATTTGCTCAAGTATGCCAGTTGTTTTGTATGTAATTATTTATGGTAAATTACCGCTAAATCAAGATTCTTACAAATAGACAGCAGATCAAATGCATTAGGAATATTTAGTGAAGGAGCGTCCAAACCGTGGCTTGCTGGCCGAAGTTGGACCATGAGGATATACGATTTTGCCTACCAGACAGTTAACCATAACGCCACCCCCTCACCCAGTGAGAGAACAAGCATGTTTTTGTACTATGTATAACTTTTTCTAGATTTTTTTCTGCATTTTCTCTATAAATTGTGTAGATACTTTTATCCATTTAATGTTGTTTTCTATTTTAAAGTATTCTAGTATGAAATATTGTGTAACATTGTAATTTTAACAATTTATTGATTTTAAGAACTTAATTTAAAACCTACCTACCAGCTTTATTTGTATATTTTTCCCCTCTGCCCACCCCAAACATTGCACTATGGGCCCCCTCCCAAGACAAAAAGTTTTGGCACCCCTAGCCCAGTAATATATTTGTGTTATTTGGTTATTTACTGATGTTATATGTGATCCGATCTGCCTTGAAAAAGTACTCAAACTCGGTGGAACTGCCTGATGAAATGTAGAAATGTGCCCCAGCATGTGCTGACAGTTATATAAGCTCAGCATATTCTTTCTGTGCCTTTTGTCTTTCGATTTTTAATGACGTCGAACTGCCTCAGCTTGTGATTCCCACGGATTCTCTCCCTCTCTTTCACTCTCACCAGGCTCTACCTGATCAACTCCCCCGTGGTGCGAGCAGAAAACCTGCGCTTTAAAGAGGAAGGAGTGAGGGATGTGCTGAAAGACGTCTTCCTGCCGTGGTACAACGCCTACCGCTTCCTAGTGCAGAACGTCCAGAGGCTTCACAAGGTGTGATATCTGGGGCTCTCTTTGGAGCTTTCTATGAATAGCTGCAATGCTTGAAGGTCAGCACTTCAGACTGGCACTCTGAGATGCAGGAGAAAACCTCACAAACATAGTAATGCACCAGCAATCACCAACCCTCCTCCTGGACTTATATGCCTTTATGCAGAGCTTTCCTGCTCTCTCCAAATGTCATTAACTAAGACATGTTTGGTCTCTGAAGCTTGGCGGGTTTAGCACTGGAGTGACAAAGCTAATGTAGCTAAGAAGTAATGGGAGCATGGTGCTAACTGCATTTCTGAGTCATCACACACTTGCCTCAAACTGTGGGGGGTTCTTCAGTAATCTCAAAGGCTTTCTTCACACAGCAGGTAAAAGGCTACATACACATTACTAGATTTTTTTGCTCTAATGTGACTCTGATCTGATGTTTTCAGAGCAGCGCGGACATGCAAATCTGACCTGAGCCACTTTCATATGTGGTCCTAGATCGGATACGTATCCAATTTGTGGCCATGCAACCTTAATGTGAACGCTTAGATTGGAGTTCATGTGCTCTATTGTCCACTGCGCCCGCGCCATCATTCCTTTACTATGACAGCCGCGCCGAACAGAAGTTAAAGCCTGTAAACGGTGCAAAAGCAACACATCTCACCTTTTTGCCTTTGTCTAACTTTAATAATGAACAGCTGAGAGCTGATCAGAGTTAGTTATCTTCACAGCGAAGCTCGTCCTGCTCGTTAGTTTGTTTGTTGATTATGCACATGATTCATTCATGTGACGTGACTGAGTAGGATATGCGCATGCGGATCATTTCAGGCCGTCAGTTCGTTCACAATAATGACAGATTTGAATTGCTTACCTAAACGAGTGTGAACCATTGTGTCAGAGAGATCGGATTTGAGCAAAAAATCAGATGTGAGTGATGAGGCATGTAATGTTAACATGACTAAAGTGGCCCAATGTGAAGCATTGATGTTTTGCGCATGCGGGTCAGTTTGGGAGCATAATAGTGTGTTTAGACTGTTGTATATAGGTCACATTTAAAAGATATTCTGAGCAGCCAAAAATTAGATCAGATAGAATCAGATTTGGGCCACTTTTACCTGCTGTGTGAACGTAGCCTATTAGACTTGTCTGTGTGGTTTCTGACACTGTACGACACACAGATATCTATAAATGTGGATAAAAAGTGCAACTAAAATCAGACTTCAAGGATGGCTGTAACTGTTTAGCTGTACAGTTTACTTCAGTCTGTTTATAGACAACAGTATGTCATAAGTAAATTTGAGCATATTATGAACAACTATATTTCAGATTACTTAATTCAATGTGGCAAGTCTTCCGCTGCACACTTTAAGATGTTTTTTCAAGGGTTCATTAGTAAAGAAAATGGTTCTATATAGAACCATAAACACTCAAAGAACCCTTTGCATGATTAAAGGGTTCTTTGCAATTTTGAAAGGGTTCTTCAGGTTGATGGAGAATGTGTTTTATAAGGTTGTATTGTAAAAGGTTGAACCTTTTTTAAGCTATGTAGCACTAAGAAGTGTTCTTGTATTGTTACAACCTTTTCAAAAAGGTTCTGTTTAAAACCATCTCCAGCACATTGTCCATCATCCTGAAGAAACATTTACCAATGCAAAGAATGCTTTAATCATGCGGTGTGTTCTTTGAGTGTTCATTTTCTTTACTAAAAAACCTTTTGGAAGAACTATGCTTAAAACAATGGAAAAGGCACAAATAGACTTGGAACAGTTCTGTCTCGTACCGGCCTCCATGAGCCATGTCTGCTGTTTGTCTTTTTTCTAATTAGGAAGAGGACATTCAGTTCCTGTATAATGAGAACACAGCCAAGCCAAGCGATAACATCATGGACAAGTGGATCCAGTCTTTCACCCAGTCCCTCATTCAGTTCTTCAAGGCGGAGATGGACGGTGAGCCACACTAACCATGTTAGCAAGCTAATACCTAATGAAATTATAGATGGGTGTTTTCAGTATTTATCAGTATTCATCAGTAATCAAATAGTAGCCAGCAATTAGATGCATATTAGTAACTCATCACTTCAGCATACTGAACAAAGACCACTAACAGCATGTAAATACCATAAAAATATATATTAAAAAACTTGTGGGGTGTCAGAGTAATTTGTAAGTAAATTGCAACCAGGTACTATTTGAGAATGAAAACATTATTTATATTAAGGCTGTTAAAATGATTGGAATTTTTGATCATGATTAATCGCTTTGTTTTGGGTAGTTAATCGCAACTAATTACATTATTTAATGAAATGACAAAAGATGTTTATCCTTTAAAAGGAATATATAGCTACATGAGTGTGAAAGCCTCAGCAGAATATAATTATCACTTTTAGTAATTCAGTAACATTATCGAACATGAAAATCATGTGATTTCTACCAAGTGAACACAGTTTCTAACTTTAATCACTGCTGTCCAGTAAGAAAAACAGTGGCTGTTTGTTCCAGCCAGTCACTGTATATATCATAAATGTCATATATGCAGTCAGTTCGACTCCTCGATGATTGTAGCCTCTCAGTCTTGTTCATGCAGCTTGTGGATTCTTGTTACAGTGGTGTCTGTAAAGGGGAACTGGAGCTCCACTTTGCTGTTGCTTTTGTTAGTTTGCTGCTCATTGATTTATCTATAGTTGTCCTGCGAGTGCTGTCCAGTGTGGTCCACTGAACGTGCTGAAGGTATCGCTTTAAAAGACATTTAAAAGCTGTTTTTGAACAAGAGCACTACAATAGCAGTTTCTATAACAGCAAAATACAGCATGCTACAGCTGGGCTTCAGCCTGCACTACACTGTTAGTGATAAAGGTGCTGTGCAGGTAAAGTTGGGTTCATCAAGGTACAAACAATGTAAATGTTCCTCAAAGGTACAACAGTGGACCAGTTGTGAACCTTAAATAAGTTTTTTCAGGTGAAAAGTTTGTATTTGTACCTTTTCATAACTGGATGTTTTAAAGCGAACAATAAAATAAAAGCCTGGAGATGAGACGGGGTGTGTGGAGTCAGTACAGCTTAGAAAATATAATTTTAGTTGATTATGGTACAATTATGTTCCCTGACTAAAGGTACCGAGATGTACCCTTGACACGTCCTTCACCAAGTTTTCAATAAAGGACAACCTAGTTACTAAACATTCTTCCAGATGTTGCATGCAATTACACATTTCCACCAGAGAGGTCTCCAAATCCCCAAACCTTACAAAGTGCAGCTTTAAGTTAACTTTAACAGCTCCAGCTACCGATTTCTGAAACTATGCCACAGCTTGACTTTTGCTCCAATCAAAATTCAAGCAGCAACTCTTTTAAAAATAACCCTTATTCTATCATCAGCTACACATGACTCAACGTCCTCGTCTATTTCGACTAATTAAAAAGATTTCTAATAGATTTTTCATGCCCATCCCTGATCAAACCCACCTGCAGGTGTTTTTGAGTCACATGCGGCCAATACTGAAGACCGCACTCTTCTTTCCACCTTCTTTTCTGTCAAATGAGAATTAGCCATTTGGAACCGTTTCTATCTTTTGAGCCCTTGAGAGTGATGCCAAGTTATTTGACAGTTTGAGACAGTTTTGTGTCAGGAAGGGATTCTTCTTGGCTGTAACGGGAACGTGTGTTGTCTTTTCTCAGCCTACAGGCTTTATACGGTGGTTCCCAAGCTTGTCAAGTTTGTGGACATGCTCACCAACTGGTACGTGAGGACGAACCGCAGGCGTCTGAAGGTAGGCCGGAGCATGACTCATCCACCGCTCGCCTGTAAACACAGCCCGCAGTGCGCTATTTATACCTGCTGCACTTGATTTGAGGCACGTTATGTAAGCTTTTTTGTAACACATCTTTATTAAAAGCGTAACACTTTCTTTAATGGTACGTTTAGCCTACACATAATAGACTTTAAAGCAACATGTAAGCAGTTTTTATGCTCATGATTTATTTATAGGAATCTTGCAGAGAGTGAAGTGTACTTCTTAGCAGCAGCTATTATTATTATTTTACTGTAGTTTATCATAACTTAGGTTGTATTATATTTTATAGTATCTTTTTATGTGCTACACTTCCTGGCCTAGAAATTAAGTTTTTAAACTGACTGCCCTGCTTTGCACACACTTCTTTCATTATCTCTCTGCTCCCTCAAACTCCAGCTGTGATGAGCTTTATGCATAACAGACTTGAAGTGCACCAAAATTTGGTTTGTTGGTGCCTCTGAATGCTGATGTCACTGTGTTACTATTATAGACAGTGCTGCACTTACAGCTGTTGAGCTGCAGTATTTGTGTTGTGTTTTAATACATTGATACCTCTGTCACTGCATGCTTTTTTTGGGCCCAACCAATATGAAGCTTTTCTGTTGAAAAGAGCAAAATATTCCAATAAACAATAATATCTGCAAGTACATTTTATATGGTTAGAAATAAGAATACACAGTGATATTATATCATCGAATTATATCATTTAAACATTCAAATGTTCGTTTATGTACCAGTTTGCTAAGTCTGGCTACAAAGTGCTTCACAACAGATAGAGTAAATAAAATACTAAAACAGTGAGTGTCTGTACACTCAGTAATCCGATCGTAATCAGATTTCTGCTTATCTGATTATTTGAATGGTCATGTAAACAGCACACTCTGATTTCTTAGGTCAGATTAAGGTCTAGAAATCTGATTAAGAAATCTGATAGAGAGCTGGATTTTAGCTCAGTAATCAGATTTCTCAGTGCATGTAAACTCTTACTCTGATTTCTTTCGGATTTCTCAGTCTGTGCTTGTGTAAAAACAGATGGCGGTACCACAAATAAGCAAGCACTTTTGGAGCAACGCTTAAACTGACTACACGCTTGACGAAATGAAGGATTTAAATTTTCTTCGTGTTCTAGATGAGGAATGTTCATATTTTCAGGTAAAGTGGCGCAATGTTTTAAAAACAAAAAAGCAGCATCATGACGTTTGACTTTTACATTACATTTATGTCACGTTTACATCGCATCTTCTTCTGTGAGTTTATTGGCTGGTTCCAAAGCAGAAATCTAATTACTGCCTGACTCATGTAGACCTGGAGTTTTACATTATCTGATTACTCAAGTGCATGTAAACGCGTTAATTGGATTACTGACTAAATCAGATTTTCAGCAGTTATCCGATTATCAAGTGCATATAAACGCACTCAGTGTAAAAGAAATAACATAAAACCAAAGACAGTACAGCTTCATCCACAAACAAGACAAACACAAAACATAGCTACATCCAACTATAAACCCTTTTTTAAACATCTCCTTAGACTCAGCAAGTCTAGTGTCTAAGGGCAGAGTATTCCAGAGCTTAGGAGCATATACTGAAAAAGCACAGTCTCCCTCCTGTTTTTGCTTTTTCCAGGGGACTACTAAAAGCTCTTGACTAGAGGACCTCCTAGCATTTGAAAATGGCACTAATAGCTCAGAGTACTCAACTCAACATCAGTCAACATCAGTAACTCAATATCAGTGTCAGCAGATATTTAAAAAAAAGTATGTTTGGATTTGATTGAAGTTTCCAACTGATATTTAATGATGTTTTGAATGATTTATTGAACTCCAGAGGAGCAGAATGTTTGGGTGCTGCTGGGTTGCTGTGCCAAAATATTCTGTATTCCGGACAAAATGCTTTATTTTTTTGTTGTTGCTGTTTTTTTTTTTTTTGTTAGAAAATGAGTTGTTCTTTGTATGTATTGAAATTTCATGATTAATGGACCAGTCAAAATGCTCCAAAATGACTTGAAAAAGTCTGTTCCATGATCTTCCATTCGAAGTTCAGAGCCAAAATGTTATGTCTCTAATGCTAATCTAGTTAAATCCTAATTTATACAATTTTACACAATTTATACAGTTTATGTATTGATATTGGCTCATAATTGTTATATCGGCACCTCCCTGGTCAGAAATTAAGTACTCCAATAGCCGAATAACTGGAATATGAGCAAGAAACCATTAAATGTTCAGAACTGAATGGCTTTCCTCACATCAGCTGTGAAACAAGCCACTAAAATTGGTCCAGGAGATTTGCCAATGTTCATACATTTGCTCAACCAAAATATAACCTGATATTATCAACCAACTTGTGTATCGGTCAGGTCCTAAAACATCTCAGTGTATATGTGCAAATGTATTTTTAGATTCTTTTACATTTTCTTTACTTGTACACTCTTAAAAATAAAGATGCATAAATGAAAGTATTCCAATGATGTCATAGTTGCATTGTCACCATTTTGGTAGGCAACTTCAAGTTAATTCAGCAGTGCTTTGGCTGTTTGTAATGAGAACAAAGCCATAACTGATCCAGCAAAGGCAGTAAAACATGTTTTTAAACACTTTTTAAAGTTGAAAGCACATTAATCTGTATATTTGAGTGTACTGACTTAATTTCATTTGATTTATGGTTGTACTGATGACAAACAAAAGCTAAAATGTAAACGGCTGATATTTCCCACTGTGTTATTTTCGTGTTCCAAACCGCACACTAGCACACTAAAAAGTATACAAAAATACCACATATGCAATTAGAACTGCACTTATTAGTGTAGTAGGTGAAGTACAGCAGTGAGTGGTTTGGGGTGCGGCATTAGATCAGCCAGTGAGACACGTTCAACAGCTCTAATGGCTGATTATAATGTCACTGTGCTGTTCGTTAGCTGCTCAGTAACAGTTAAACATCTCCAAGCATCTCCAAAAAAAAGGATCATTTATTGAGGTAAATTGATGCATTTATTGAGCTTCGTATTCACCAACTTTCAAAATTCGTTCCCCGTTTAAGACACCTCGGTGTAACTGCATCACCATTTAAGCTGGAACGTAAAATTCAAATAAGAAGCTGGTGAATAAGAAATTGACTTGATGTAAGCTTAAATATACGCTTGATATATATCGCTGCTGTCAGAGGAAAACCTCGTATCTCTGTTTTTGAGTTTTTGACATGATTTGAAAATGCTTGTTGTCCTTTCATGAAGAATGGACTAAAAGAAACGCCCCAAAATTACTTCTAAAAAAAGTCTGGTTCCATTGACTTACGTTAAAAGTAAAGTAGGTTTTTTTCTTCTCCTGTAAAGTTACCATCTTAGAGAGACAAGGTTTTCTTCCAGCAACAGCGACATGCATGAGTTTGTTATTTAAGAGCTTTGGCAGTTTTGATAACCATTTTTATTAGTTTTTATAAAGTATCACACACTGGAATTTCCTGAAGATGTGCAGGCTGTATGGATCCAGTCCACCAATCTAGCTAATCTTCTCGTAGCATTTTCTGGAGACGCATCTAAAGCATCTACGTCTTTAAATCTTTTTAGTGGTCATTCTGGTCTATTTTGCATTGTTTTTATCCACATGCAGGGTTGTAGCTCCAGTGAGGGTAATAAGACGAGCTCTATCAGAGCACAGTCAGAGTCACAGCTTTCCTACCAAAATGGTGACGTGGTCTTCTTTATGACGTAATCGAATTGAATGGGAACCGTTTAGGAACTTTCCTTTGTTACAGTGTAAGAGTTGATAACTACTTATTATTGTGCTCAAACGGGAGAGGCACAACTCTGCCTGTGCAGACTCTTCTCTTTTTCGGATCATGTTATTCAATCTCCAACAGTTTCCTTTCTGTTTAATTAGCGAACGCAGGGTTCAGCAGAGTCCCAGGAGCCGCGGGCCTGAGCTTGATGGCGTGTTGTGACAGTGCGGCGGGGCGAGAGCATGTTAGCGTGTTTTATGTGGTTCAACAGTGGCAGAGAGCGCAGCGCCAGAAGCGGTGCGTCACATTAGCGTGATTGTTTTATTTATTTATTTACTTACCCCTCTGTCTGTCTTTGGCAGGGCGAGAGTGGAACCGAAGATTGCCTGTGGGCCCTGGAGACGCTCTTCAGCGTGCTGTTCTCCATGTGCAGACTGATGGTGAGTCTCACGTGCGTGAGAGGGGAACGTGTGGCAGCTCAGCATGCGTGTGTGCGTTTAAATGCAGCTCTGTATCGTCATTAGGTCTTAAAGAGAGAGTTCAGCAAAAAATGAAATGCTCAGTTTCCTCACTTACCCCAAATGTAAACGGTCACGCGTCTTCTGTTTGGTGACTGAAGTCTACTTCTTTACTTTTCGCACTGGAGATGTGAGGCTAATGTAGATAAGAAGTAATGTAAGCTTATGTACTCCAGGTCTGCACGTTAAATCATATTTTTATTGTTATCACGATATGCGTTTCTGTAATAAACACATCGTGTTGTGATGACAGAACAGCTCTAATTGGGTCTCCTGGTAACATGACTTTGTGTGAGTTCATGCGAGCTCCGTTCGGTTCAGCCACAGCTTAAAAGTTGAGTAGTGTGTGATCCCAAATATTTCAGTTGCCCAAAACAATCTGCAAAAACCAGTCAGGTAGTGTGAGATACCCAGTCTTTTAATCTGTTAAGGCGTGTAGTGAACCCAAGGCTTAAGTTGAAACAGACCTACTCATGTGGTTTCTGACCAGGTATGGTATACTGCAGTGTATACACACAAAGTATGTATTTGAGATTAATTACAACCTGATGCAGTTTGAGGCACAAGTGTGATTAAGGCATACAGCTGATATGTATTGTTTAAGTGTCCATTATCTTTTATCTTTTATCCATTAGCTTTATTTAGCAAACTTTAAATTTAAATTTTCAGCACGTTCAGCTTTGCAGCTTTCAAATCTAGCCATGTCTGATCCACAGGCTCCTTTCACTCCCTTCATTACGGAGATGATGTACCAGAACCTGCGCCACCTGATAGACCCCACCTCAGTGGAGGAGAAGGACTCCAGCAGCATCCACTACCTGATGCTTCCTCAAGTTAGGTACTGTGCATTCCATACACTCATACAGTGCTTTATCATGTCATAAGGCCATAAGGACGTCTGAGTAGCAGGTTAAAATGATGTCAGATGAAGCTGACGGCTGAACCTGAGTCACTGCTTATGGTGGGGATTTAGATGCTAGTGGTCACCGAGTCACTTGTGCTGAGTGATCTCTACACTGAGAGCAGTGATACAGGGCTGGTGAATTGAAAGAGAGGCTTTAGCATCACCCCAATATGGCAAGCCAGATGTTGAACTCATTTTAAAAGCCTTATCCAGCAAAGTTTGACTTGATGTCTTGGTCCCTGCTCTGCACTGCGTGAGGCCCAATCCCATTTCACCCCTCGCCCCTACCACTTAGCCCTTTCCCTTCCATTTTGTGCATTCACGCCTAGGGGTAGGGTGTCCCGATTCTTGTTGAGATAGAAGGGTAGGGTGAAGTGTTAGGGCTACATGGACCTCCAAATGGAGGTTTTTCAGAGGCTCACTCCAAACAGTGTTATGAGAAGAAAAGAAAAACTGGCAAGATGGCTGCACAAGCAACCAAAGAAACCCACAAATGTGAGTAGAAACTCTGATAAAAAAATTACGATAATCATTGTGTTACCTTAGTTTAATGTCGTTTCAATGTATTATGGTCCTTTTCTTTATAACAAGCATAAAAAATCACTGCTGATGTCTCGTAGCTAGATAGCTAAATTTCCCGTTCCATCTTAAATGGTGCAGTAGTTACATTCTGGTGCCTCAGGCATCAGAATTACTGCACCATTTAAGGTGGAACGGGAAAGTTTTAACAAGACACTGAAGAATAGCTGACTTTAGCTTCATGACAGCCACAAATTGATGGTGGGCAATGATAAATAATAGTCATATCCTCCCTCTTTGAAGGCATATGACCTAGTAACCTGTTAATGAAATAATGTTCTTTTTTGTTTGAGGTTTGTCTCATTTAGTAGGGGAAGATTTCAACCACTTTCCCTTGCAACTTGAAGGAAAAAATAAGAAATGGGATTGGCTCTCAGCACAACTATTGTATTTGACACCGTTTTCCTCCCAAGAATCTGTTTGGTTGTTTTACAGTTCTCAGTCAAAGTGAATTTTAGTTTAAAAGCTTACACACGGAGCACAAAGGGTGCTTTGACTTGTAACAATAGTGGAACCCCTTTGGTGCTATAGAACCATTTTTAAATGTTCTCTAAAAAACATATACAACAGTTTCTACATCATAGAGAAGAATCATTTATCCATATATGTATTACTGATGTCTTTACTAAAAAACTCTTAAATAACCCTTTTTAAGGGTGTAGCTCTAAATGCTTGACATTTATTTCTAAGACTTTTCTAAACGGTGAGTTTGATTTTTCTGTCTGAATGTACTACAAAAAAATGAGCCTCTTTAAAAAAAAATAAATAAATAAAAATTAGCCTCTTTAACCCTGCAGCTCCCTCCACTGGCCATCAGAACTGAACCAGAATCAACACTGCTTTGATTCTACAATGATCCATACACTTTACATGGTCATACTGTTAGAAAGTGTTACAACTTAGCTTTCAATCTCTGGGCACCATATTATGATCCAGCTATTACAGCATAAATGTTTGTTAGTTTTGATTTGTGAGGCATGTTTTTCCTAAGAAAAAAGAACTTATTTTAGCCTTTAAATGCTGAAAACAGAAAAAGGGAGAGAGACTCTTGACTCAGCTGTGTGGTGGACCCCTTTCACAAAGCCTCTGCGAACACGACCCAAAAACGTTTGTCTTAAAATGTGCTTATATAGATAAACTTTAGTAAAACATTGAACTTTTATATAAAAATTCTCAGTAGAATTAAACCTACAGCCCGTTTTCGCTCATATTTTGTCGTTTCTCCAAAGTAAATCCACTCACAGTGTCAACTTTGGGCATCAGGGTCTTGCTGAGCCAGCCTTCCCGTTTGTCTGAATCAACAGCAGGCCAGCTGTTTTTAATTTCAGCCTGTCAGAGCCAAACAGGCTCTGACAAACCTGGTGGTGTTCAGACCACTTTAATGAACTGTGTCCTTTTGGAAAAGCATCTCAGGTGGTTCCTCATGAAGCTGCTTGAGAGAACGGCAGAGGAGTTTTCAAATAGTTTAGCAAATAATCTAAAATAGTAGATAGTTTTGATTTGTTTCACACTTTTTAGTCAAATCTGTTATTTCGTAGTTTGAATGGCTTCTCTATTATTCTAAAAGATGGGAAATAGTAAAAATCACAGTATAGCAGATTTGAGCCAGAGGGGCACTGCGGAGACGGAACTGACCACAATAAAAATGATACTTTTACAGTTTGGAAGGATGTGTTCACATTTCAAACAAGTCTAGCATATTTTATTATTACAGAGTAATGCATTTCAGCTATTAACAAAAAAAGGGTGCAGTTACTCTTTTAATGGTGTTTCTTATTCTTAATGTCTATGTAGTATGATTTGTGTCCTCCAGTGAAAAGCTTTACACGTAATTGATGCTACAAAAGTCACAAACAAGTGAGCTAAAAAGGCCCGAAGGAGTCGGCCTCATGTAAGAAGTCTGTCCCTGATTGGTCAGAAGCTCACCCTGATTGGCCCAAGAGCAGTTTATGATCTAAAATCCTGAACTTACTCTAGAGCAGGTTAGGTGTGCAGGATAAATTGCTATGGTGATGTAGCCTGGTAAAAAACCGCCATCATGAGGCAGAAAATCCAGGAATTAGGATTGAAGTTAACTGGCTATGCAAGAAATCCTGTTTTTTGAGACAGGCTCAAATCCTAGCATCTCCATTAAGAGTGCTCAGCTTTGCTCTACAGCTGGGACACTGAACAAACTGACACTTCTTATGTCTCTTTTGCTTTGTTGGCTCACAGAACAGAGTGAACCATTTGCATTCAGAGCCAGATCCCTTTAGTGGATACAGTGTACTCAGGAAATAAAGTTTGTTTTAATTTTTTTATGACAGGTTAGATTGTCCTTGTGCATCTCTGGAATGATTTCAAATGTCCTTTCTCGTCCGGCCGTAAGCGCATTTACCTCAATGCTATTAATGGACGTCGGCTAGTTTGTATGCCGCTGTGCCGAGCCAGAGACTCTGAAGGTCTTTTTCCCAGTCAGTCCAGCCTCATGTTTTTTTTTGGGAAATTCGTGTAGTGGCCCACATTAGAGTGGTCCGGGCGCATCATTAAGGACTCCTGTCAGAGTCTTACGAGCTCCGCAGAGGTGACCCACTGTCAGCACAGAGGCCAGCCAGACGGAGCTGGACTCATTAACTGATTGGCCGTCCTCTACTTCTTTTATAGTTTTCCTCTGTATTACTCCCTCCCACATCTGTATGCTTGTTACAGCAGTACATCTTTTAGACATGATGTATCAAACAACAAAAAGTAGAAATAACTGTTTTTGACTATTTTTATGACTTATGAAAGCAACACGTATAGAAAGGATTACACTAATAATAATGACCAATAATGCTAAGGTTGTCTGTCATAACAGTTGTTTTTAGAAGGTTCCTACCCTGAACAAGGTGATAAAAGAAGGAACTTTTGTTTTGCCCATTAAATAATGAACAAAATTATATAGAGGATTTAATTTTTTTAAAAATCTATGCTGTGCAAAACATGCAGCTATAACGCTTTGTATCTCCACACTGAGGTGCATCACGTTTTAAACTTTGGTCTTTAATACACGTTTTACAAAATGCTCTTGACAGCTTTATTTGTCATATAGTAACAAAATGTTCTGCTTTGTGGGCCATTGAAAATAAATAATACAAAAAATTATGACAAAATCAAGCCTGCATTTCAGATGGATATTGCTTATATCTGGCCACAAGTAAAATACAGTGTATGGACAAAAGTAATAGGACACCTACATGTTATACCCACCGGAACTTTTATGACATCCTATCCTAAATCCATAGGCATTAATATGGAGTTGGTCCCCCTTTGCAGCTGTAACAGCTTCCACTCTTCTGGGAAGCTTTCTACAAGATTTTGGAGTGTCTGTGGGAATATTTGCTTATTCATCCAGAAGAGCATTTGTGAGGTCAGACACTGATGTTGGATGAGAGGGTCTGGCTCACAATCTCTGTACTAGTTCATCCCAAAGGTGTTTGATGGGGTTGAGGTCAGGGCTCTTTGAGGGCCAGTCAAGTTCTTCCACACCAAACTCACCTAGTCATGCCTTTATGGACCTTGCTTTGTGCACTGGGGCTCAGGGGAACAGAAAAGGGTTCTTCCCTAAACTGTTCTCACAAAGTTGGAAGCATAGAATTGTCCAAAATGTCTTGGTTTGCTGAAGCATTAGGATTTTCCCTTCACTGGAACTAAGTGGTCTAGGCCGACCCCGGGAAAAACAACCCCATATCATTATCCCTCCTCCACCAAACTTTACAGTCGGCACAGTGCAGTCTTGCAGGTATCGTTCTCCTGGCATTCGCCAAACCCAGACTCATCCATTGGACTGCCAGATAGAGAAGCGTGATTAGTCACTCCAATACGCTTCCACTGCTTCAGAGTCCTGTGACAGTGTGCTTTACACCACTCCGTCCGATGCTTGGCATTGTGCATTTTGATCTTAGGCTTGTGTGTGGCTGCTCGGCCATGGAAACCCGTTTTGTGAAAGCTCCTAACGCACAGTTCTTGTGCTGATGTTGCTTCCAGAGGCAATTTGGGACTCTTTTGTGAGTGAATCGAGGATTGGCACTGTGTGCTGCAGCACTTGACGGCCCCTCTCTGTGAAATTGTGTGGTCTACCGCTTCGTAGCTGGGCTGTTGTTGCTCCTAGATGTTTCCATTTCACAATAATAGCACTTACAGTTGTCAGGGGCAGATCTAGCAGGACAGAAATTTCACAAACTAACTTGTGGCAGAGGTGGCATCCTATGACAGTGCTTATGTGACATGTTTAAAGTCACAGAGCTCATAAGTACGACCCATTCTACTGCCAGTGTTTGTCTATCGAGACTGCAAGCCTATGTGCTTAATTTTCTCCACCTGTTATCAATGTGTGTGGCTGAAACACCTGAATGCAATAATTATGAAGGGTGTCCCAATAGTTTTGTCCATATAATGTAATTTATACCATTTGAGAAAAGTACTTCTGAGGATGCCATCAGTGATTTCACATGGATTGAGCCCACAAAGTTGGCTTTGTGAAGGCAGGCTCCTCGTATTTAGACTGTTCTGCTGCATGAGATCATTTCTGAGCCTGTTATGAAGAGGAACATTGATAAACGTTTGATTGTCAGCGTGGCTGTGAACCTCCTCCTGGAGATCTCCTTTCCTGCAGAGTTTAATTCCTGCATCTAACACCAATATATCTGATGCAGCCAATCAAGAACCTCTGACAAAGTTAATTATTTGGAGCAGGTGTTCAGGTTGTGATCGGAACTAGACCCCACAGGAAGGTAGATCTTCAGGACAGAGGCTAGTGACCACTGAATTAACAGAACAGTGTTGCTATCCTCCCTGATCTCCACCCTTTGCTTTACTTGCAGAGAGTCGCTGATTGACAAGCGCATCGAGAGTGCTGTGTCCCAAATGCAGTCGGTCATCGAGCTGGGCCGAGTGATCCGAGACAGGAAAACTCTGCCCGTCAAGGTAGGGCCATGTTCATCACTTCTCTGTCTCACAGTGTGGATGTTTGCACAAGACGTATAGTTTTCTGAATAGTTGGCAAGTTAGCAAAATCTTGGTGACATAAATGGTAGTTTTTACTAACTAATGCAATTCTGATGTGTTTATAGGGCTAATTCAGCAAAAAATCAGGAAACTCTTGGATGTTCAATTGCGTGAACCCCTTACCTCTAGATAAAGTCAGTTGGCCAAGATACGAGGCTAATGTCGCTAATAGGTAATAAAAGCTTATACTCCACCAGTTAGCACTCAAGTGATCTCGACTACACTATGACAGACTTGGGGATTTGGAGACCTCTCTGGTGGAAATGTGTAATTGCGCACAATGTGCAGAAGAACATTTTGTGCTCTGGACCCCTACCCCAAGCAGATGAATCTGATGATTGAAAGAGAATTTGACCTTCACCAAGTCAAAACTTGGTGAAGGACGCGTCTTCTGAGGATGTGAGGGGAATTATCTACTATTGTTATGTTTTCATCAGTAAAATGTTGATTTTTTTTTTTTATTATGCCTTGTGAGACCTGAACATGGAGCCCTGCTTATTTCTTAGCCTTTGCTCGTGTTGTAAAAACATACGACAAATTCCTAAGCCAACTCCTCTGTTTTTTAATGATAATTTCAGGCTTTACTTGGCAACATGCGATATTTTAGATGTTTTTTTTTTTTTCATTTGTCTTACCGTTCAATTTAAATTTAATTGCATGGTAAGTCGATTTAATATATATCACTGCTGCTGGAAGAAAACCTCTGTTTCAGTTTTTGACATAATTTGAAAATGCATATATGCCAGTAAGCATTGTGAAAGCTGTATAACCAATTACATACAGACCTCAGACTGGCGTGTGTATAAAGAAAACAGCATGTCATACAGAGCTACAAACCATATAAAGTCTGTTTGACTCTGCTTGAGGCAAATATATGTCAATTTAAGCGTGAACTTTGCGTGATGTTAATAATGGCTTTAAGCTTTTGTTACTTCTTATCTGCATTAGCCTCACAGCTCCTGGGCAAAACTAAAGAAGCAAAATGTGGAGACCGAACATATTTTGGCTGGTCCGTTACATTTTGGGGTCAAGGGGAAAATTGAGTGAATTACATTTTTCTCTGGACTGTTCCTTTAAATTTTAGAAGTCAGTTATTATACCAGTAACATTATACAGATCAGAATGCTTTGTAACTGTATAATGATATCATTGTATTGCTCAGCTCTGTGTCATGCGAGTCCACATTCTCAGACCTACTGGTAGATACAAGTGGGATGCTTGACGTTTCTGGGTATTCTTAGTATCCCCTTAGGGAGGTGGTGGTCATCCATCAGGATCCCAGAGGCTCTGAGAGACATCCAGTCCCTGCAGAAGTACATTCTGGAGGTAAGCTCCGCCCCAACTGAACTATCCCCATTTAGTCCCTACACATCTCTGTATGTTTTAATCCTTTATCTTCAGTCAGTGCAGAATTATATCGCATGAACGCGTCCATACAGTCATATCATCATTGCATGTTTGAATTTATGTACAGTGCATATTTTCTGCAGTTACTGTGTTTTTAGGTCCGTATAAAGTGTACAATGTTATTAGTCAGTGTATTTTAGTGCATATTTTATTCTGGTTCACATATTTGGTCCATACCGTGTTATATGCCATTGTGTGTTAGCACATTATTAGCATAGAGTGCGTATTTTCTTCTGTTGTTTTAGATGTTAAAGGGGCAATGTCACATTTTTCCAAACTTCTGCGTAACTAAATAGTTAAGATGTAAACAAAGTCATTCAGAGTGGTTTGGTGTGAAATGCGCAGTTCTAGAGAAACTTACCGAGTCAGAATTACTGAGTCAGTGGTGGTGATGGGAACCAGACGTCCACCTCTAAAAGCTCCCTCACAGAAAGTTACTTATAAAGTTACTGATTAAATTAAAAAGTGGTTAAGAATGTGCTGCCTGATGCCTCAGACTTTGTTTTATAATAGATTTGAGGAGGTTTCGGCCTAAAACATATTCTCTGAAGTGTATTTTTCCTAGAGAGGAGCGAGCAGGGTGTTCTAAAGCAAAATAGTCCCCAAAGAAAAAAATTTGTTTTTTTCAGATTTACCACTATTTTACCTTTTACAACATTACAAATAAAACTCAGACATATGTAGGTTTATTGGTCGTTCTGGAAATCTAAAATCTGGAGTCAGTAGGTTTCTCTACAGTGAGCAATTTCACATCAAAGCACTCTAAATGACACTCTTAATATCTCTATAACTGCAGAAATGTTAAAATCCCCCTTTAAAAGCTAAAACAGAAATATGAATGTAAAGACACGCATCACATGATAGTGATAGAAATAATGTGATAGTTATTTCATTTCAGACTGTTGAACCGTATCACTGAAATATTTGGTTGTTGTTGAATTGAAGAGTTTAGTCTCAGGGAGCTCAAAGTTGTTGAACTTGGCCAAAATTGTGACTTCTTGGTTGGATTGTTATTGATTTAAAATGTGGTGTATTTATAGGTGTATGTACGTATGTGTGTGTGTGTGTGTGTGTGTGTGTGTATATATATATATACATATATATATATATATATATATATATACATACACATACAGGGATTATGACAGCACCTTGGCAACTTTCAGTACTAACCATGGCCACCTGTGGTCGTTTGATGATTTTTCTGTGTTTCACAAGCCCTCAGGGCCCTACAGTATATCTTTTGCTTATTTTTATCGCGGCATTAGCTTTTGCAGCACTGATATTCCAGAAGGCTGTAATGTGGGAAAAAAACTATTAAATCAAATCACTCATCATTTTTAATTGTGTGCTGTGAGCATCCTGACCAACCTTAGATGTTCCAGAAGAGGTATATTGATTGTTTTGAAAAATCCAGACATTCTTGTGGTTTCGGCATTTTGTAAATAATTAAATATTTTACTGCTCTAGGTGGCGCCATTCATTCGCTAGATGAGTAGGAAGAAGTCTAGCCTTTCACTAACTACACAACAAACTAGCAGGACAGATAGTTAGCCAGCTAATTTCAGTTTTAGTTATAGAGGGTAAAAAAAAAGGAGAGAGAGAATGTTTATAGAGAGAGTTTGATGAAGGTATCTGTAGGAGGTTTTATTCTTTTTATTTCATTTTTTTTGATAGGAGAGTTCTGAAGAGATTGCAGGCTGTGTTGAATACAGTTGAATGCAAATTACACGTTTAGTGATTTTCTAAATTAGTTAGTGCACCTATTTTATGTTCCATCTTTGAGTAATTTTGTTTATCACAGCAAAATACAGCTGTTTAGGGTTCAAAATACTGTTCACATGTAAGTTTGAGCATTAGGAAGTCTATATAATTATCAGTCTTGTTGAATGGGGAGAAATATAATGTGGTAAGATTTTTTGACGTTTAGTCAGCTCTATCCTCCTCTGTGTCTTTGCTGGCTGATGGATCGCAGGATGCAGTTAGTTACAGTGAGGCCGCAGTGCTGAACCAAAGGCGCCAAACCTGTTGTCCTTCATCTCCTGGCCAGTGGTGGCATGATTGATAGGGGGGCTGGACTGTGGAGCTAAAATTAGCTGCGCTGTCGCTGCATCTGCCCTGGTCGATTCTCTCTCAATCTCTCTCTCTCTCTCTTTCCCTCTTTCTCTCTCTCTGTCCCCTCCTCTCACTGACAGAGCACTGGGGCGCACTGTGCCGTACAACCAACATTGATCTGCTCCAAACCAAAAACACACTGAGTGTTCTGGACGTCATAGTTTCCCCTCAAAGCACATAAACGTCACATTGATGCTCACCTTGTATTTTATGGACATTTAAAGGAGAATTCTAATTCTAATTCTTGAAAATTTCTGCATAATTCAGTGATTGAGATGTAAACAGTCATTCAGAGTGGTTTGATGTGAAATGGTTCATTTTAGAGAAACTTACTGACTCTGATTTCTTTACAGTGGTGGTGACAGGAACCAGGGGTCACAAATATAGCCATTTTATTTACTACCCAAAACCACCAGTGAACTTACACATGACTTCAGAGTTTTATATGGAATGTTGATGGTAAAATAGTCATAAATCTGTCATAAATTTGTGGACTATTTGTCTCACAACGCCCTGCATGTATCCCTCCACTGTGAATTGATTAAAAAAATTCTGCTTTAGGCCGGTTGCATGGCTGAATTCTAAGGATTACTCCGTCTAACCTAGTCTTTTTCCACATTTAATATCAGTAGCATTCGATCAGTTACCCTTGCCATTGTACATAGAAAAGAACGTTGGCGTCTTTTTATAAATTTGGTTTGGTTGAAAGGTTTCTATTCACAGTTGTACTAAGGCCTTGTTCACATATATCTGGATGTTTTCAGAAGTGTAGCTTTTCACCTGCACTTTGGCCCCCTGTTCACAAGAAAAACAACGTTTACCCTCAGTGGAAACAGGTTTTTGAAAACACTCTCCAAGGTGGAGATGGGTATTCTCGTGTTTCTTGTGACATCACACTGTATAGTCGCCAGCATTTTGAGGACCGAATCAGGGAGCGACTGCGCTGTGCGATGCCTTTAATCTTTGTGAATGATTCACCTGCAAGACGTGACAGAAGCCGAGAATGACAAGAGATACACAGACCTTTAATTCAGTGTTTTCAAACTCCAGGCTTGGAGCCCCTGCACTGTATAGTTTAGTTTTACTCTGCTGTTCACACCTCGTTCAGCTCAAGAAGGGATTATTTAGCTAATAATAATATCAGCTATTTTAACCGGGTAAACCAAAATTATGCAGTGCAGGGGTTGCAGGACTGGAGTTGTCGAACTGAGCAGTTTTCCAACCCACGACATTCAGTCCTATATTTGACATTCATGGTTCTCCGTTCAAACGTCATTTAAATCTCCAGAAACAGAGAAGTAATGTTACACCCGGCTGTTTGCTGCTCCGTTAGGGGGACAACTGTTGATCTCTCGGCTGTTAACATTAACAAACGTTATCTAAAGGCTAGCATTGTTCACATCTGTGTTCATTAGCTGATGTCGTCTTACTTTTCCTATGATCACAGAGTTTTTTCACCACTTAAAAAAGCATTTCCAATGTATGTCGGCTGTTTTTCTTTCAAAAACTCATTATAGCCACAATGGTTACAAAAAGAAACTTTTCAATTGAATTCTTCTGAGCTCAGTTCTTTTAAATAGGGTGTCATATGGATTGCAAATGTTAAACTTGCCTCATTGATTTAAGATGTTTCACTTGATTGTTAAGTCAGATAAAAAAAAATCCTGATTCTATAAGTCAAATGGAGTGAAAAGCTAGAAAAACACTTCTCTGCTTTTATTTTTCTGGCAGAAATCGGACTTTGAATCTCTATGAAACGTTGAGTGACTGCAGTCTGACGGCCTGCAAATCAAAGCCTACATTCAAAAAAGGTTCATCAAGGGTTCTTTAGTAAATAACATGGCTCTGTATAGAACTGTGAACACTCGAAGAACCCCTTGCATGATTAAAGTGTTCTTTGCATCGTGAAATGGTTCTTCAGATTGAAGAAGAATGTGTTCTATAGAAAACCTTTTTGAATAGGGTTCTATGTAGCGCCAAAAAGGGTTCTTCTATTATTACGATGTCAAGCTTGTTACAATAGCAGAACCCTTTTTGGTGCTATATATAACTCTTTTCTAAAAGGTTCCATATAGAATCATCTTCAGCACATTCTCTAACAATCTGAATGAACCATTTCACCATGCAAAGAACACTTTGCGTGTTCTTGATTTCAAAGAACCATTTTCTTTAGTAAAGAACCCTTGAAGAGCCATCTTTTTAAGTGTGTGCTTTAACACCCTCACTTTGTTAGAAAATCTTCATTGTTATTCCTGAGTTTGACATCAGTTTTTATGGGGTCTTATTGCTCTACTGCAGTGACAGTGTGAACATTTTTAAGTGGTTTTTGCATTTTCACGTCGCGGGAGGGATTCACATTTTCACGTTTTTGAAAATGTTTTTAAAAATAACTGGATTTATGTGGATGAGGCCTGAGTGTACATCAAAATGGTTGCCTGTAATAATCGATTCTATGCTGCCGACTCAGCAGATAAAGGTTAGGTCAAACAATTAAGTTAAAGTGAACTTTTGCTTAAACTCAACTTTTTCCTTAACCTTAACCTCAATCTCAACTCAAAACTAAACCCTAATCTTCAGCCCAAAGCTGCTCATAATCATTTCACCAATTTGGCATTTGTAAATTGGCTATAAGGGGCCATCAAAATAATGAGTAGGTTTACATACACTTAACAATTCTATAACTGCAGAAAATCAGATTTTGTCAGTAATCCAATCAACATGTTTACAAGCACTTGAGTAATCAGTTAATGGGAAACTCCAGGTCTACATGAGCCAGGCAGTAATCAGATTTCTGCTTTGCAACCAGCCTATAAACAAGAGACATGACATAAAAGCAATGAAAAAAATCAAACTTCATGCACCTTTTTTTAAACATTGCGCCACTTTACCTGAAAATATGATCATAAATCATCTAGAAAATGAAGAATATTTAAATCCTTCATTTCGTCAAGCATGTGTTCAGTTTAAGTGTCGCTCCAAAAGTGTTTTGCTGCGTCTCGCGGCAACACTGCTCGCTTATTTCCTGTACTGCGGTCTGTTATTGCACATGCGCAGACTGAGAAACCCAAAAGACATCAGAGTCAGAGTTTACATGCACTAAGAAATCTGATTACTGAGCTAAAATCCAGCTCTCTATCAGATTTCTTAATCGGATTTCTAGACCTTACTCTGATCTAAGAAATCGGAAGTGTGCTGTTTACATGACCATTTGAATAATCAGATAACTGCAGGAATCCAGTTATGATTGGATTATTGAGTGCATGAGAACAATCTTGAATGAGTGGAGTATGTTCGACACTGTTGCCGTCTGATATCATAAGCATCTCTAAGCCATTTCTTGTTTGGCATTATATAGTAATGGGAGAAGCGTCCATTTGGAATTTGGCAGCATACAGTAATGGGAGATGTTTCCCGTCAGTTCAACATCCCAGTCAGCCGTGGTATGGATCTGGGAATGGAGCCAGTTTGTGGAGCTGCTGGATGTTATCGATGCCAGTAGCTCCTCAACATCAGTATGGAGATGTGACCTTTTTTCAGACCCTCCCTCAAAGCCTCTCTCCAACTATGCTCTTGGGCTCTGGACAAACACAAAGCCAAACAGTATACAGAAACTTTAATCGCATGCCTGATTTGATGGCCACATTGTGACTGCAGATTAGGGTGTTGTTGATTGACACCCAACCGCTATCCACCCAGTCTTATTTTACCATATATACCAGCATTCAAAAGTTTGAAATCAGTGTTTTTAATAATATGAAACCAACTTTGTTGCAAATGAATTACTGTCATGGGTTTTAGATTATTTAAAAGAAACCGTAAAAATGTTGAGAAGTGTCCAAAATGGTGACTGGAGCTGTAGATTATCCTAAAAAATGAGAACAGCATTAAAATGTATATCAGAATGAATAAACTGAATGCCTAATATGTAAAGTAGTGATTAAATCTTGAGGTAGAGGTCTCCCGCAAGATTTCATCTCACTCCAGCAGAAAATATGAATTATTTGTCCCACACCCGCCCGCAACCGAAATGTTTTGTCCTGCTCCCACCCGCACAGTTCTGTCAAGGCAAACTGACATCTAATATCTGACACGGTCTATTCACAAATACATTATCCTCTGTTGAAATAAAACAGCAGTCATGGTCATCAGGTTCACTGTGAGTAACTTGACCAAACACCATTTATTCCCAGTAAACACAAAGCAGGAATTAAACCACAGAGCGGTAATTTCTGGTGTTGTGCTGGGCAGCTATGGCCGTCGGACGTAAAGCTCCACCGTCTCTGTCAACTATGAGTATGTGCGTGTTGTTCACGTGATCAGCTGCTTCACAACTCTTTAGAATGACTTCTGTCAATATAACTGTTTTACTGTCATCATTTTATATTATTTATTTATATGATTTAGTGATCGTTCTAGTTTATTTAGGCTATTCATTAGTTTGCGGGATTCCTCTTCATGCGTGCTTTGGCTCTCTCCTGCCTGCAGTCTGAAAATTTGGGTTATGCTGCTAGACTGTGTTGACCTCTCTCTTGAGGCAGAAAACTTATAAAGGAATTAACGTAAATAGATGATTACAGTACATTATCATTTAAAAAATTAGAAATCTATTTTCAATTGACTAGTTTGCTCTATTTTTCTGTCTAGGCTGTATAAATGATTATAGAATAAAATAACAGGAATTTGAGAGCGACTAGTGATTCCAGACTTTTAAATGATGTTATGTTTTTATTTATGTTATGTTTTTATTTTTTTCCCCCCATCTCTGTCTCGCATTTATTAGCTTCCCCTTAACATAGGTTTGCTCTGGGAATGGAAGGGTTTTGCAATTTGCTAATGTAATTTCTCTCAACAAAGAAATTTAGCAGGGCAAACAACCTAACTTGACACTTAACGTTTTAACCCACCATCAGTGTAGACCACATTTAGAAGACACGGTAGCAACAACCTTACAGCAAATTAAGTTCTGACATCATTTCATAGTGACTAGACCGCTGATGAGACTACTGTTAACGTGCAGCAGTTGTGGTTGCAACATTTGCTACCTACTCATTTAATTTAAAATACTGTATGATTGTACATTTAGGCTTTTTTGGCTTGTAATTTAAGGCCTGAAAGAAATGTTAGAATGTACACCCTTAAAAAAGATGGTTCTTTAAGGGTTCTTTAGAAAAGACAGTGGTTCTATAACACTCAAAGAACTATTTGCATGCTTAAAGGGTTCTTTGCATGGTGAAATTGTTTTTCAGATTGATAGAGAATGTGTTGTAGATGGTTCTGTATAGAACCTTTTTGACAATGGCTCCATTTAGCATCAAAAAGGGGTTCTTCTATTGTTTCAAGCTTGACATCGTAACAATAGAAGAACCATTTTTGGTGCCATGTAGAACCATCTAAAACACATTCTCCATCAGTCTAAAGAACCATTTCACCATGCAGAGAACCCTGTAAGCAGGCACATGGTTATAAGTAGAACCCATGGTTCTAAATAGAACCATTCCTCTTACTAAAGAACCTTTATGTAGCTTATTCCTTCAAGTCTGTTGCTTTGGTTAAGCATTAATAAAAGAATTCCATATCGCCTTTTGTCTCTTTGCGAATCCACTCCCAGAAAATGGGAACCTGAATCGACCTCATCAGCGATGATGTTATTAACGTGAAGCAGAACAGGTTTAGCCAGCCGTGTTCCCCCAACATCAGCACTGTTTGAGTGGCTAATGTAAGAGCCGATGGCCACGTTGTTTATGCATCTTCCGAAGACTGAAAGAGATAAAAGTGGTCTCCGGCAGCCCACCCGGTGCATCCGTCTTGGGAGGAACTCGTTAGTTACCATGTTTTATTCAAATGACTTTGACAGCTCAGCCTCTCGTCCTACAGCTGAATGAAGGAAGTGCAGCAGTAAGAGGCTTCAGCACTGCACAAGTACTAGAGTGACCAACCTTGTGTGTTAAACATGTACACAGTGATGTCCCCACATCGAGATACTATACAAATTTGAACGTACTTTGTTGTTTTTTATAACTTTAGAAGTCTTGATGTAAAGCGGTTCCAAAAGAGCTGTTAAAAATTGTCAAAAAACAATGTGACTTGTTTCCCATGTTTAGTGTTTGTGCACCTTCTTTAAGCCTGCTAAAAGACATCTCATGTTGCTCTTCATGAATGCCCAATGTGTGTAAAGTGACCTCAAGGCAAAGGGGGGCTATTTTAAATCTAAGAAGTTTTGTTTTGTTTGTTTTTTTTTTTTATCTGTGCGTTATTCCATACACCACCATTCAAAGGTTTGCAATTGCTTACTATATTCACATTTTTATATACAGTAATAATGTACACATTGTGGATTTAAATATTAAATGTTTGCCAAAAGATATTTTTAGATGAACATTTTAGATGAACATTTGAAATTAAAAATTCCTGGCTAAAAAGTTCAAGATGCACTGAGGCAAAACTGAAATCTGCGTACAATAAATTTACTAAAATTATGACAATATTCAGGCTGTAGTCTGTACCTTACGTACTTGACAACAAAGAACAGTTGATCATATAGTTACATTTTGCATTTACATTACAGTGCTAACCTTTTAGCTGTGAATTTCTTAATCACTTCATTAACTAAGTGTACAGATGGCGTCTGTGCTCTTGGGGATTTTTGTTTTTGCTTCTGTTTCGTATTCTGTCTGTTGAGCAGGATTCTGTATTTTTAAACGGTATTAAACCTGTAATGGAGAAGTTGGCATTAACAGAGATTATGAATCGCTAGTCTAATATTCCTTGTAGAAAGTGTGAAGTAGTTACATACGGCTGATGTTTTCGCTGTTGATTTGCTGCTGCTCAAACTGTTTGAACACGTCTGCATATTTCTCATTTTCATCATTGTTACAATTATTTGTGAAGTCTTTGATATTTTCACATTTCATTGCAGACTTATTTAACCTTTGGGAGGTTTTCTGTTTTTTTCTGTCAAAATTTTCAGCCATTTTTCTCATTTGAATTAAAGCTGAATGCTTTATTTGACCATTTTTGACTACCAATTTTGATGCTTTTTTATTGTCTGTATGCCTTCCTTTTTGAGATTAATCTTACATTTTAAAATGTGAATAATTCTGGATATTAATTTTATTAGAGCTTTATTCTCAGTGTTATACAGCTTTTTCTGTGAATCTCTTTAGAATCTTCAAAAGCGTGAGCTACAGTGCTAACCTTTTAGAATCATTTTATACATTTATCTGCAATCAAATTGGTAATATATTGTTGACAACTTTGGGCCTCATTCACCAATATCTTCCTCATTTTGTTCTTTAGTTTGTTCTTGAGAAAGGTCCTTTTTACGAAGATTCCAACATTCACCAGTGTTTTCTTATCTGGGATTTTGTTCTCAGGTAAGAACAGAATCTACACACACTCAAGAGCACAAAGGTGTAAACAGTTTTGTGCTTTAATAACACGCCATGAATCTGACGTAGACTTTTACTTAGGACCTTTCTCACGAACAAACCTAAGAACAAAATTAGGAAGATATTGGTAAATGAGGCCCAATGATTCTAAACTTTTTCATGTAAATAAATGACGTAGATGTAGACGTGCACTCTTTTGACTGTTGCTGCATATTGATGTCATGGACAGGCAGGTGTTTCTCATCACTTTGCAGTTGAATGCTGGCACTGCGCACATTGCATTCATTTTATAAAGGGTCAGTGTGTTTGTTCTGTTTTCCTGTTTTCCAGGTAGCTCACCACTCCCCTAGTACAGAACACTGCAGCCATATAGTGTTCTCTGAGGGATATTGATATGCTATCTTAAGTGCACCTGTTTCAAATACATGTTGATGCACATCCTCACTCTGTTCCATCAGCCAGAGTAGCAAGCGTACTTACCGTAATGCTTTCCATCATTGTATTCATGATGGATAACTGACCACACTCACAATGCGCAAAGGCAATTTACTGTAACACCACATCTATGCATACTACCTGTACGGTCTGTACTTCTCAACGCACAGATTCAGCTCTGCCCTTAATGTTAATTCTCTTCGTCCAGGAACTGAATGTGCGCCAGCTCACGCTGTCCACCGACAAAGACAAATACGGCATCCGTCTGAGAGCAGAGCCTGACCACATGGTGCTGGGCAAGCGGCTGAAGGGGGCATTCAAGTCCGTCACAGCATCCATCAAGGAGCTGAAGAGTGAGCAGCTGGAGGCCTTCCAGAAGACGGGTTTGTATCACCCTCACTTCAAAACTCTGTGTCCTCAGTGCTGTGAGCACATTGTGTGTGGAAGAAAGCCTTACACTTTATCTTCTGTCTATAATTTGTGATCTACAGACTGCACAGCCCTACACCGTTTAAGAATGTGAAAGCAATGCATGCCTTATAGCACTGCCTGAGAGGGGATAAGAGTGGATGTGGTTGATCTAATAATTAAAGTCAGTTTCTGAGTAGTACCTTTTTTGTCTACTTTCTCTCTCTATATATATGCAGTATGTATATATATATTTATGTTGACAAATATTGATCTTGTGTTTGAGTGAAATGTAACCTCTTCTGTGTCTTGTTACCAAAATAGTAATTTTACAGGAGAAGGAAAAACATTATGAACTATTAATGGAACTTAACCTGTAACAATTTCTTTCTCCAAGTAATTTTGAATGAAATTACTTTGTTGAGAAAGAGTTTTGCTCTGACAGTCTCTATGAGGTTACATTTCACTCAAACACAAGATCAATATTTGCCAACATAAATGTATATACATACTGCATGTATATTGAGAGAGAGTAGACAAAAATGGCACTACTCAGAAATTAATCATAATGTAAAAGGTAGCTAGTGTTCTAGTGTTGTTAAAATTTTGTGTATATATATATATATATATATATATATCAACGCGTTCTGTGGAGTGATGAATCACGCTTCTTTATCTGTCAGTCTGATGGACGAGTTTGGGTTTGGCGAATGCCAGGAGAATGTTACCTGCATTGTGCTGACTAAAGTTTGGTGGAGGAGGGATAATGCTATGCAGTTGTTTTTCAGGGGTTGGCCTAGACCCCTTAGCTCCAGTGAGGGGAGATCTTAATGCTTGAGCAGACCAAGACATTTCGGACAATTGTATGCTTCCAACTTTGTGGGATCAGTTTGGGGAAGGCGCTTTTCTGTTCCAGCATGACTGTGCCTCTCACTCTTGCTCATACAACTCATGGATTCTTATTGCAGTGGGCATTCTGAAGTGGAAAGCGGAGCTGTTGCTTTTGTTAGTTTGCTGCACCGTCTGGCATAGTTTGCCGAAAATGCTGACGGTATCATTTTAAACTGATTTTGAAACTTTATTTGAACGACAAGGCTACAATCACAGTTTCTATCTTAGCAACATACAGTCTCAGCTAGGCTTCAGCCTGCACTACCACGAATGGTCTGAATAGTCAAACTGTGAAAATGAAGTCAGTAAATAAATCCGCACCTTTAATTAATTGCATCAGCTGTTGTTTGTAGAGGTTGGTTAACTATTTACTTATTTATTTATTTAGATTATTTGTTTATTTAGCTATTTAATACAACTTAGCATCAGACTTTGTCTTTGGAAGGATTTGTCAGCTGTAGTTTTACTTTAACAAGGTTAAAGTTTTGACAGAGAAAGGCTTGTGCTGCAGGCTCAGTCCGCTGTAAGAATGGCAGCAGTGAGGCCTTTTGATGTACCTGGATGCCCGAGTAGGAGGTGCTTTCCTGGGCCGCGAGCTCGAGGGCTATCAAGTTCCCCGTCTGAAGTAGGCGGAAGCTTTTAATAGGCCGTGCACAATACCTGCCGCTGCATTTGGAGGGAAAGAGAAGAGCAAAGGCAGGCATGGAAATCTCAGATTAGCGTGAGGATCTGATAGGTGTGCTTTGACGCTCCTGCTTCAGAAAGCATTTTCACGCCTCTTATATAGAACATCGCCGACATAATCGGCTGGAACGTGGGATACGGCTAGGAAACGTGACCCGAATGGGTCAGCCCTGGATGAAAACGCTGGTCTGGGAAACAAAAGCAGAGTTAGATAACTAATATGTGAAGAACTGTGTAGCTTCAAGCGTGATCTAGAAAAGTGCATGAACTGAAGTTGCTTTATCACACAGTTGAAGTTTCTTTGCCTAAATGTTTTTTTTTCAGAGCTGTGTTAACACGAAATTCCTGTATTTTCCAAATTAATTATGATTTTGTATAAAATATACATATTCTTTTCAGTGCAGATATTATATTGATAGATTATGAACTACACCCCATGCCCAGAATTATGTGGACAGCCGAGAATCGCATCTATATGTGCTTGTTGAACCTCCCGTTCCAAAAATATGGGCGTTAATATGGAGCTGGCCCTGTATGGATTATTCCAGTCAAGGCTTGTCATTGTGCATGATGATTTTAGGCCTTCGTACGGCTGCTTGGCCAAGGAAACCCACTGAGCTGTTCTTGCTACTGAGCACTTCCATTTCACGATAACAGCATGTACAGTTGGATAGGGCAGAAATTTGACTGTTGGAAAAGCGATTTCTGACTGCCGTGTTGAAAGTCACTCCGTACGACTGCTTCTGCTGTCCCTGTTTGTGGAGGCTGCTGTATGCATTGATGCAGCTGTTGGCTGAAAAAGCCAAACTTACTGATAATTGTTTTACAGGCTCTATTGTGGTGGACGGCCACGAGCTGCATGAGGAGGACCTGCGTTTGATGTACTCCTTTGACCAGATGTCCGGCACAGCTGCACAGTATGAAGCTCACTCAGATGCTCAGGTAATGTACGTTCTGCCTGAAGTAGGTGAATCTTTTTCAGCGTGACAGGCAGAAACTTTTTTGACGCTCGATGAGGCGTCTTTTCATTGGATACAGACACGTTTCTAGTCCGACAGAGCTGGTGCAGCGTCCTCACTGAAATACACTGGGGGACTGTGTTTCTGATGCTGCTTCTAGTCAGCTTCTAGTGTGTAGGCACCCTGAGTATCATATAGGCTTTTTCACCATGCAAGTTATTTTTTCCTGCAATTTTGCATAGAGAGTTTATTCACACTACAGGTTAAACGTACCAAAGAAAGCAGTGAGGTTTCTTTTCAAATAGAATTTACTTATAAGTCAAATCGCCCACAGCAATTAAACAATTAAACAATTAAATATGTACTGATATCTATTTTAACCAAAGAGCTTTTTTTCCCAAAATGTTCCACACTGATGTTCTCATAGTCCAGCACATTATTTGGGAAGAGTGTTGTTTATATTATGTCCATTATCTCTTATTTTTAATTTACATTGTACTAAGTTAGTATCTCTTCCAAATGGTTGGCGTGTGTGTATGTAAATGGATGAAATGCAGATAGACAAATTGAGTGCAAGCTAATCAGTGTTAGGTTTGATTTTTCAGGTCCTCATGCTCTTGGACATCACTCCTGACCAGTCCATGGTGGATGAAGGTGTAGCCAGAGAAGTGATCAACCGCATTCAGAAACTGCGCAAGAAGGTAAAAGGCTAATCTCATTCCTTACTAAATCCATGATTGTAAGGGTCGGGAGCAGCGGGTCTCAAACTGAGTGTTTTGCCCCTCTGAGAAGAATCTCAGAAGTTGTATCTCTACTGAGTAAGTTTTTATTTTACCAGTATAAGCTTTGGCCACGTCTAAAAAACTGTTACTTAAAGCATGTTACCCTCTTAAACCTTTATGCTCTAAATTTTGACCACTCATTTTTTTTTCAGTTCTGTTTTCAAAATATTACTTGACTTGTTCAGGACTATCTTATTATAGAAGAGGATGTTGTGTCCTGGATTCTTTAATGGATAAACTGTTACAGTTACCAGCAGTGATCTCTTCATCTAAATACCACAATATCCTAATATCTGATCACTGCCCAGTTATGATATTAGTTAATTTTCAGGTAGAAAAATTTAAATAATTTGCTACATCAGGAAAACCTTCAAGAACTGTGTTCTGATAGCTGAATACCTCTCTTTAAAAGACACAGGAGGCTCTCAAAGTGGTCATTTGAAGCCATAAAATAGCCTAAGAGGTGGATTTAAACAGTAATACTTGTTTTAAGGGGTAGGTATTATTAAATGGTATTAAAATTAAATATAAGCCAATCAGTCACAATTCACAGCCATACTGCGCCCACTTAATTAATCTGTGAAGTCACAGAACAGGGCCATGATAAGGAAAGTAATGGCACTCAGTATCTGCAAAGGGAGACCTATAAAAGTTTGAGAGCTGCTGGTCTTGAGCAGAATAGTTTGACGAGAAGTCAGATTTAGACGGTTTTCTCCCCTCAGCCCAAATGTAGTCAGTCAGCCAAGATATGCTTGCTGTCTGCTTGCTTCTTCAAGTTGTGTCCCAATTCAGGGACTGCATCTTTCAAAGGACACAGTCTACGAAGGCGTGTCCTTCGAAGGCTGTGTAGACCCTTGAAGGCTGAACTAAAATGAGACGATCTGCTCTACAGCGGATTTCCTGTTTGTGTCACAGCACCGCTGTTCCTGCCCTTACGGTTGCATCACAAAATGCCGCTCCTGTCAAGTTCTTTTAAAGTTCTTTAAAGATGGAGCCAGAAAGTTTGAGTTTTTTGTTAATTTATCAGAGCTGAAGATGCTTCTCTCTGTCTGCTCCTTGGTCCCTAAAAAAAAACAAAACGTTAGCGTAAGTTTTGCTTCAGGTCACATTGGCTTTTTTAACATCTGTGTCGTTAGCTATTCGCTATACTGTTTAAACCCAGTACTTAGAATTAAAATTGAACTCCTCAGCCGCCGTTCGCTCCTCTGCTGACACTGCCATGTTCTCAAATCCTCACCGGCACGCAATGAACCCTGGGATATGTCGGCTGACCACCAGTTGGATCCTTTGTTGCCGTGGGAAAAGGACACGTTTCTCGGTCGCAAATAAAGGAGCCTTCGAAATGGGACAGCCTAGTTGCACTGCTGTGGCGCAATCGGCCTTGAAATGCAGCCTCTAAAGGATGCAGCCCCTGAATTGGGACACAGTTTTTGTTTTAGCACTGGATCTTATAAGTAATGGAAACTCTACCAGTTAGCATTATGGTAACTGCATACCTAAATACACACAAATGTATCTTTTATAGCTATTAACAGTAGCCTCCATCTTGAATCCTGAACTTTGTCTGTACTTCAGTCAGGTTTTTTTTGGGCGTGGGGGCACTGTGGTTTTTGAATGCTGCCTCGCTGCCTCTAGCTTCACGTTACCCTGTTGCTAAGCAACAGCAGTGTAACTGTCAGTCAGTTCTGCAAGCTGTCTTTTACACATGCCCAAACAGAAAGTTGTTATTTGTTTAGCAAATGGGACTTGACAGTTGTTTTTAAATTGAAATCGCAATTTGAAGAAGTGCAGTTTTCAAATCGCAGGAACTGCAAAGCTTTAAGTGGGGAAATTTGACCTATTAAGGCACAATTTGCTGCATGTAGATGAGTTGGACCATCAGATGTGAGCAAACCCAGATAGCAAGCATATATCGGTCCCCTGGCTTGATAAGGTCAGCACCATGCTGACTGTTTGCCAATGCTGGTCCACCCTCGGACCACCCAGATTACTGTCCTGCATACAAGCTTTACCTAGTTTTTAATCTCCTCAAAGAGATTTTAAATGCACGTAGCCTGTCTAATACTCTTCTTAACCACCAGTGGGCTGCCCAGAAAATGCTGAGCAAAACACTAGTGGACCGCCAGCTTTGCCATCATTGGGCCAACAATCATTGGGCCAACAGTGGCCCACTATCCTCTTGCTATCAGGGAACATCGACATGCTGTGTACATGACAACACAATTGTTCCTAAGTGACAGTAACACTACCAGAAAAGGTTGATTTGTTGTTTAAAAAAGGCCTGCACCTTAATTTGTTGAAAAGAATCACAATTTCAAATGCAATTGCAGTTTTGGTCAGAAAAATCACAATTAGATATTTTTCCCAAGTTGTTCAGCCACTAGCTGAACCAGCCCCTCTAAACAAGCTAAAATAAAATAAAATTAAAAAAATTGTTTACAACATTAGTGCAGCCATTAATCCTTCCTGCATTACTGCTACCACTGAAGGTCCGACTTACCTTTAATCTGATTGGTTAACAGAGAAAAAACGGCACACTAACGCGTCTCTCCCATTGAAAACAATTTCAAATAAGCAAAAATGTGCAGTTTTTTGTGCCCCTTTAGCCTTGTAGCTCCAAAGCAGAACTACAGAAGCGAACACTGTCTTGGCTGATTGACTGCATTTAGAGTCAGGGGGAGAAAATTGTCTAAATTATGTATTTTCACCAAACTTTTCCTTTAACTTCCGCATCCTTCAAAAGGAGTGCTATTAATTGCTAACATTCAGCCGAGCAAGTGATTCATGGTTCGAATGCCATGGGAGGAAATTTGCCCAAGGTCAGCTTTGTGTTTGCAGGCTGGCTCAGTCTGCTGCTGTAAGTTCTCCTGCTGCCCAGCTCTCATCTCCAGTCTGCTGGCATCCCCACCGCAGGGTCCGCCCAGTGTTTGTTTGCCTTTTTTCTTCTCTCTTGGGGTCCAGCTCATTTGCTTTTCCCAGGCTCGGAGCGCTGCTGTTTCGAGAAAAAAAACAAAAATCTTTCCACTCCAGAATTACAAGTGCATGGAGCAGAGCAAGTTGCACAATCATGAAAGCGTGGACTTAATAAGCTTAATTACCCCCGAGTCCACTCGGAGACGTACGAAGCTTTTTGAAGTGTTATGGAAATCAGGAAAGTAAGACGGATTTCCTTCTCTCCCCTCGTTTTTTTCCCCTTTCTTAATAAACAAACATTTTTCCATTCCAGGCAGTTGCCTGGTGTGGATATGTATATATATATGTGTATGTATATAAATGTACATGCGAAAGGGAAGGGGGTCGCTGGCAGCCGGCCAAGCTCGAATTCCTCTCTTATTGAAAGTCCGAAGAACGGGAGGAATTTTCCATGGGAGGGAATTAGACTTTTTTTTTCTTTTTTTTCATCGTTTCCTTAGATGAGAGGTGGTAACCGGAGGGGGTTGATTGCTGGGGAAGGTTTAAGGAAAAAGAGAAGGCATGTTTACAGTGTTGCGGCCAAAAGCAAGATATTTGAAGACACTACGTTGCCAAGTTTAAAACTATACGGAATCTTTCTGCCCGTGTTTTTTTTTAGGGGTCATTGCCTGGAATTGGCGTTTAGTAAATTAGATCCAGACTCACTTTGATGCAGTGCAGTTTATGTATGTATTTTCTCTCCTTTAGAAACAGTGCTGGTGATAGGTAAACAAGATTCTGAATATTCTTGCCTTGAAGATTCTGCATTTAAGACCAAATATGCATAATTAGTGTTTGTTTCTCTCTCTCTATCTCTCTGTCTCTCTCTCAAGGGTCATCTGGTCCCATCTGATGAGATCACAGTGTACTACAGCTCTGAGCCTGCTGGAGACTACCTGGACAAAGTGATCCAGGCTCACACAGACTTTATTCTGGCCACAACTAAAGCCCCACTCAAGCCGTGTCCCGTGCCCAAGAATGCTAGCGTCATCGTCCAAGAGAAAACTCAGGTGAGCATTTGTGGAGCTGATTTTGGTAATAAATCTGTCGATTTTACAGTGCAGCTCTTAGTATCTGGATAGTGATGTGTTATTGTGGCTGTGTACTACACAGGCCTGACACAATCATTTCATAATCATCCAATCGCAGTTATTTGGGCTGACCGTGTTTATTCAGTTGTTAGCTTCCACAATATCTTTAGAATTTATTTAGTTGCAATTTTATCAGTTGGATTGAAAACATTTAAATAAAAGAAAGCAGAAAACATATTTAGTGAGCATATCGTGAGTCTCACAAAAACAACAGTGCTATAACACTTTTTGAATGTTTGTTTATTTTAATGTTTGTTTATAACACCTTTAGAGGACAGCAGTGAGTGATGTTTGTTTATTTGATGTTTATAAATGACACATTTAGAGGGCAGTGGTAAATAACTTTTGTTTATTAGATGTTTGTTAATGACGTCTTTAGAGGGCAGCAGTGAGCAACATTTGTTTATTTGACTCAAGCTGTATCTGTTGCCAGTTGGGAGTTAGTTTTCAACCCCTAAGAAGCAAGATAGCCGATCAGCAAATTTTAGACTTAATGAAACGATTATTAAAATTGTTAATCATGATTAATAATATGGCAATTAATCATCAGCTAAAATGTCCTGATTGTGACAGCCCTAGTGCTACAGCACTTTCAGGTTAATATGAAACAGTGACTGGGGGAAGGGGTCTAAAAAGGTATAGGTTTTCAGATTGATCATTCAACTGCATTGAATTTGGTCTATTATATACTATAAGTTTAGGATTATAATAAAGTATGCACTTAGGTTAACATTTTGGAGCTATTTTCTAATGTTAAAACTTTTTAAAAAAGCAGTGAAGCTTGGCCTTGTTGTCTGTATTCCACTGCTGTGTCACCAGTTCCTCTGGACATATTTGTCTCGTGAGTGTGCATTTAAAAATAATTCTTAATCTTACTGAAGTAATGGAAGTTACACGATGGGGTAATGGAGATTACATGATATATTCATTTGTTTTCTAAAGACATTGAACATTCAGTTCATTTCATAATTAATTTGGTGCTTTTTGCAATGAGCAATGTCGTGAACCTGACTCCAGGCCCCTAGTGAGCAAACAGAGGGCAACAGTGGCAAAGAAAACTCCCTGAGAGCAACAGGAAGAGCACAGTACTGAGAACACAACAACAACACAGGAAAACAATAAGGGTTATGGAACAGTGAATAAGGAGATGACTAATGAATATGCAGTGATGGATCGTGTGGAAAAACAGATGAAGTGAGCTTAATCAAAGGGCAGAACTGTTCAGATTACTAATGCCTATCAGAGGTTATCTCAGAAAATGAATGACTGTTAAATGACATTGTTAAAGTCAAATCCATGATTGCCAAGAAGACATTAAAGTGTGATCAACTAAGGAACTCAGTACAGTGTGATTCAGAGGCACATACAGGGGGCTCCATGGTGGTCTACCAGGCCGGACAGCAGTTGGGCAGCTGAAGCTGATCAAGGTCGATATAGCGGCAGCATCAAACTGGACAGGAGGAGCAGTTAGAGGTTCTGGAAGCAGTTTGTATGTCTCAGAAAATGAGAGAGAACAAAGAAAAGGAGGAGAACATCACCAACTCATCTACAATTCTATATAGACCCATAAACAACACCATCTAAATCAAGCTGAAGAACCATTTTACGATGCAAAGAACACTAATCATTCAAAGGGTTTTGAGTGTTCATGGTTCTAGATGGAACCCTTGAAGAACCAGAGTTTGTATGACAAACTGTGTAACTTGTTTAATAACTATAGAACTCAATCAAGTGTATATGATGTAATAGATGATTATCATCAATTTAATGCCTGTTATTTAATCTGTTTGACTTCAGCTGAAGGGTTCTGACCTGGACTTGACCATCGTTAAGGGAGCGGCGGTCTCCAGAGCGCCGCTCACCGGACCTGCCTGCGCTTACGTCAACGTCAAAGTCAGTCTCAACAATAAACAGCAAGGTCAGTAGATGAATGTGTTTGAGATACTCTCTTTGAGTCGGGAACTAACAACTTGTTATATTTTTTAGAAGATAAAAAGCAGCAAACATGTCAAACCAAAAATTGCTCATATACCTAAACAAATGAATTACATTTTTAAGTATTTAGTGTGTCTACATACTTAAAATGTAATAGCAGGGTTCATATAGATGATGATTAATAGAAAAATTTAAAAGCCTTGTATTATCATGCATTAAACGACAGCATGGACGATATGATATGTTATTGTTTGGGTAATAATTTATGTAAAATGTTTTTTTCTGAACATGGGTCAGAGAAATAGGCACATAAAAGTACCAAGCACAGAGCAAAGAGCTTTAAACAACAACCAGTATATAGTAGCTATATAACTGTATTTTATCAGCTGCTTGTTCTTTTCCCTTAATATAAATGTCATTTTTATAGCTTTATTTTTGAATTTGCCGCTACTGTTTTGCTGAAGCATATCTTAAAACAGCTGCATATTATGAAACAGTACTGTGCAAAAGTGAGACTTAATTCCAGTCAAAATAACATTTGGAAATATATATTTAACAGAGAAACAGAAGCTTTGTGATGGCTCTCTCAACAATGACTTCTTTGAATATTATTATTATATAGTTTTTTTTGTCTGTTGCTAAGTTTTTATCTGGCTGCTGTCATCATGAAGATCATATAAAGAATAGAAATAAAAACAAAATATCAACCATGACATCTTAACATAATCATCCCTGTCTGATATCCACACTCCAACTGTCCTCTCTGTTTACAGTTTTTCTGGCTGGATTCTCACCGTAGTGTTTGCTTTTGTTTTCCAGAGGGCACAGTTCTTCTGGAGAATCCAAAGGGAGACAATAAACTGGATGTGGAGAAGCTTAAAATGGTTTGCCGTAGTATTTTCAAACTCAACGACACCCCGCTGGCTGTGTTCAGTGGGACAGCAGGTAAGACTGGGGTTTCTTTCTTTCTTTTATGATGCGAGGTTCAACTTTACAGTTCATTACAATCACAGTACTGTTATGTAAAAGGCAGTACATCATTTTTAACAGCATAGTTTCTCTATGACTCTCCATGATGCTGGATTTACAGATTTTACAGAATGGGCTGAATCCAGTACGCAGTAAATGTGCTGAATGTTTTTGCATCTGGATTTTATTGACTGTACAGATTAGATATACGGTTTATCAGATTTTTTGGGTGACTAAAATATTGGGGATCACACACTAAACAATTAGGGATCTCACACTGCTCAACTTTTAAGCTGCTGCTGAACCGAACGGAACTCACTGAACTCGCGTGAACTCTCGCATTCTCCCATTACTAGATGACCCAAATAATCAAACGTGGAGCTGCTGCTGCTCTTTTCTTCGCTGTTTGCGCTGTTACAGTAAAGAAGCAGCAGGTAAACATGTATAAGGGCTCATGGGTTTAAAAATGTGATAGGTGTGAGATTTAAACCTAAGTAAACTCAATTGTGTTCATGCCTTAAACTGAGCTCATTCAAAAGCTTCGCTCCACACATGAGTGACTTTTCGCCATTTTTCTTTGTTTACTTGCTGTATTTTCTTCTTTCGCCGCTGTTTTCATTGGCTGTTGCAGGAGTCCGTTCAGATTCAGTCGTTTACCAGCTTACATTAGATTTCTCTCAGGGTCAGGTCTATGGACTCTGACTGACCCAAAAATCTGCAGATTAGAGCCGACCAGCTCAGACTCAGCCAGACTGAGGATTGGGGCTAAAATCGGGATAAAAGTTGTGTAGTGTAACTCCGACTTTAGGAGACTGAGGAGTCTGACAGGATTTGTGCTGATCTAAATAACAGTCTTGATTAAAACGTGAATGTTTCATACGCTGATCAACATAAAAAAATACTTCATGTAGTAACAAGCAAGTAATCTAGTTTTATTCAACTCAAGAAATTACATTGAATCGTTTATTCAAAGTGTTTCTTTGCGTTGAATAAAACTAGTTAATTTACTAAATAAACACATAACACAAGGTTTCTTTGTGCAATTTATTTAGACAGCAATAAATTGATCCAGGCACGTGTGTAGCTGACAGTATCTTGCACACCAAACTTAATTTTTTGGATGGCAAAAATGCAACATAGTTTTATTCACCCTCTGTTCAGTGTTTCCAAACATTCACTGGTGACATGAACTTACTGACCAGTCACGGTTGTCTCTGCTTGTTGGCGTGACGACAGTCAAGATGACAGGTTGTCTGTGTTTCAGCAAATAGAGCAGATTTTCACAAACACAAGGATCAGAATCTCCAAATGCAGCTCAAACTGGGCTAGAAACATTGGGTTTAATGTGGAAGAACTCAACGTTTCAGCCTCTGAATAAAGTGATGAAGCTCTCCATGCAACTTTCACTTTTCCAAAATGGACAGTTTGATTGATTTTTAGACCCTCAGTATCAAGAAGGAGATTAAATTTTGACCAACAGGCTGCGGTTATGTGCAACAATTGTCCCTCTTTAGTATTTTGGTGCCTTCGAAGTTTCCAGTCTGCCCCAGAGCTGCAGATGGCTCTCTCTTCATCCAAGTGACCGTTCAGATCGCACAAGTTCACATCGATCGCTCTGCCACTGAGGCTTGAGCTGGCTTCGCTGCCAGAAGCTCCGCGTTCTCTTGTGCTCTCCACAGAGAAGAGCTCGCTCGTTCCTCTCTGTCGCCTCCTTTTAGGCTTAATATCTGTTTTACACTCTGCTTGCTGATTCGGCCTCTTGTGGAGAGCCGGTTCCTGCTGACGGAGTTCTGCTCCAGTGAAGGGAGCCTGCTGCAGTGTGTATGGAGATAAGGGAACGCTGGATATCAGGACACATTGATGCTCCAGTCTGTCACTGCGCCACCTTCCAGAATCTCTCTATTGGTGTTACAGAGCTTCAGTGGTCAGTACTGTAGCCTCTCTGTTGTACTTTATATACAGAATCTTTCAATCAATGTAATTATGAGTTGAATAAAACTAGTTTAATTACTTGTTTCTACATGAAGTAATTTTTTTAGGTTGATATGATGAGCTATTTTTTTTACAGTGTAGCCCTATAAACCTGCACAACTGACCTATAAATGACTGCCTGCATTTAGAAGTCAAGCAGTTATTGCTGACAGCAACAAAACTATGTTGTCACTGTCCAGTCATTTAAACACAGCAGCCATGATTCACAATAATCCGATCATTTCTGCAGTTATCTGATATACTCCGATCTAGAAATCTGATTAAGAGAGCTGGATTTTAGCTCAGTAATCAGATTTCTCAGTGCATGTGAACTCTTACTCTGATTTCTTTCGGATTTCTCAGTCTGCATGTGTGAGAACAGATGGTATTACCAGCAGTGTTGCAGTGAGATGGCAACAAAACACTTTGGGAGCAGCGCTGAAACCAAAGATGAAATAAAGGATTTAAATATTCGTCATCTTCTAAATGATGTATGTTCATATTTTCGAGTCGCATGATGTTTAAAAAAAAAAAGCCGTGGCATGAAGTTTGAGTTTTACGCTACGTTTACATCGCGTCTTCTTCTGTGAGTTCATTGGCTGGTTGTAAAGCAGAAATCCGATTACTGCCTGACTCATGTAAACCTGGAGTTTCACATTATCTGATTACTCAAGTGCATGTAAATACGTTAATCCAGTTACTGACAAAATCTGATTTTCTGCAGTTATTGGATTATTAAGTGCATGTAGACACGCTCAGTGTAGTGATACACCAGTGCGATGAATTGGATTGGTGTTTGTTTAAGGAGAAGCAACAAGTGTTTCTTTTCAAACTGGAAATGCGAGGTGTCTCTCTACAAAGCAGTCCAGTGTCAAATCTTTCAGACTTGTACATTTTTAAGAGTTTAAAGTAGGCCAGATATGTGGGTAGATTTGAGATAATAAGGTGTTAGTTTGTCTTCACAGGCAAAAAATGAATTTGAACTACTTGTTTGAATTTGAATACTCCACTTAATTTTAGGTAATAAGTCCTTTATTACCTTATATATTATGCATTTATTAAAATAGAAATGTCATGTTTTGGAACAAGCTTTTCTTACATATTATATGTGATACAGATTTTAAATTAGAAGAAAAAATATCAGATTGGCACTCAGTATTGGTCAGTATCTTGAGTTCAGGTATCGGAATCGGTTTTGTGAGAAAAAGTGAGATCAGTGCCTTTCAGTGTAGTTCATGTGTAATTATTATGTGATTAATTTTGTAATTACATTTGAATAGTATAGCAAAAAGACAGTGATAGTTACAGACTTATAAAAGTTAAAGCATAGCGTGTAGTGAAACTTTAAAGGTCAGTGCAATATTTTGGAGCTGTATTGTAGAGTGATGGACTTCTTTGGTTTACATCATCTTGCTCATTACCTGAACAACATGTAAGAAGAACATCTGGTTCCCATAATTGCCCAAGTGATAACAAACCAAACAATACACAAGTTCAAAACATGTTGTGTTTGCTGTTTTTGCTGATGAGGAAGGCACTGAAGATTATTATTAATCATAGTGCAGCTTTTTTGACTGGCTTTCATGTTGGAGCGATGCTTTGTTGTCCTGTCCTGATGTTGTTTTGCCCACAAAATGAAGGAAAAAATTGATTGAAATAAAGGATCCGGTAAGGACTCCTTCTGCCAGCACAACAGATGTGAAACGATGACGATGGAAACACAGAGGAGCCATTAATGAGAAGCTTAGCAAGATTAGGAGCGCTGGTGAGAGGGACTGTGCTGATGAGCTTGATGAATGCCCATTAACTCTGTCATTAATTATGAGCAAAAGACGAGGCACAATGCAGCACTGCATTGCAGCCCCCTCCCCTCACCGGCCTCAGCGCTGATGCTGAATATCGTCTGATTTACGGTCCTGCGTGTGTAAACGTGGACTAAAGAAGGCATTTTTCCACCTAACCTGCAGTTTTCAGGCTTGTCTGTTGTCCGTGCTACCTGGTTAAGGACATGACATACTTGCACACCAGTAGGGCATTAGAGCTGTGCCGATACTACGATTAATCGTTGAATCACGATTCTGTTTTTCACAATTTTGTATTGATATTTTGAATGCTTTGTTCATTTGTTTATTTATGTAGCCATACCTATTGCTGTAGCTCAGTGTGTTTAGGTGACAGTAGCTACAAAGTCTTGTAAGACATCTACAGCTTATATAATTTGCCTTTTGCTGTACATTCACCATAGTAGACCAGCTTCTGCGGCATTCCAGTCAGATGTGAAAGCACTTTGGCTTTATTAGGAACCGGAGACTCATGAATTAGATATGAGTAACATGGTTTGTAATTTGCTCCACACCATAATATAATATTCTGAAAAGATAAACAGTCTAAGTGCTTATCTTCGTTATCGAGTTACTGAGTTAGTGCTGTTGGAAAAACTCATATCATCAAAATGGTACATTTTCAGGAGAAGGAAAAAACTTTCTTAACTTGTAATGGAAGTTAATGTAAAAAATGATTTTTCTTTCAAGTAATTAAATAAAACAATAGCAATAAATCAATTTTTGTTCCAGGTTTGATGGTTTGCTGGTTGCTCTGTTCTTGATCTAGTAGACGATGTCCCTGGAACAGCAAGAAATATGTTATATAGTCTTTTTGAACCCTGTGACTCAATTTACAATAAACTACTGTGCAAAAGAATTGAGAGTCAAATGACGCTGCTACAATACATCCCATTAAAAAGCAACTGTGCTGTAAATTAACCTAATCACAACGATTGTTGCTTTACAGAGTTGAAGGCCAACAGTGACCTCCTGGCTCTGAGTGGAAAGACCCTGTCAGTAACTTCAGGTGCCAGTCCTAAAGCAACGAACTGGTTCAGACTCTGTTATCTGTCCGTACATCAACCTGCAACTCGTCAATGCCAGCCCTGCAGGTACATCTTCCTCTTTTTTTTTCTCGTTTTTTTTTAGTTTTTTAGGCTTTTTGTTAACTGCATTCTCTAGAGCTCCGTCCAATACCTTTGGGATGAGTTGGAGTCATGCAGAACTGATCATCCACCATCAGTACCTGACCTCACTAATGCTCAATCAAATCCTCACAGCAATGTTCCAATATCTAGTGTAAAGCCCTTCCAGAAGAGTAGAGGCTGTTACTGCAGCAAAGGAGACAAACTCACTATTAATGCCCTTCATTTCAGAAGAAACACTGGTGTCTCTGAATGTTTGGACATATAGTGTTGTTAGTTATACAGATTTAAAGATGACGATTCTCTCTAACATTAGCTAGTTTGGCAGCTAAATTAAGCCACAGCACCTGTTTAAGGGCACATGGCGCCGCCTAACTGTCTTATTGATTTAAAGAGTGGGTTCAGTACCTTTTGTCTGTCATGTAAAACAAGAGGAAACTTCTTGACAGATAGCAAACATTAAGAAAGGATATAAAATCAAGTACAACACTTTGCCAAATGTGAGTAGTAATAGTTTAATTATTAATACTGGGCTGAAGGATGAATAGTTTTTATATCAAAATCGCAATTTAAAAGAGTGCTGTTTTCAAATTGTAGGAGCTGCTATTTTAATTATAGCCATTTTTTTATTAACAATGTTGTCTTAATCTTAATCTTGTCGGCAACCCAAATGTTAAGAAGAGCCATTTTGTCCTTTCAACAAAAATCAAACCACCTTGGTAGCCACAACATTTTATGTCCATTTTACCATCTTGGCTCAGTAGTCCTAATACTAGTATAGGATAAAAAATATAAATGAAAACACAGCCTTACTTTGCTCTGCTTTAAGCTTCAGCTCAGCTATAGCTGCTTTTCTCGCATCTCCAGCTAGACGCTTTTCCGTAAAAGTGGAATAGTTTCTTATAAAATGTCTCTCAACGTTTGATTTTTTACTAAGGCTGAAATCAGCTTCTTGTTTATATTTTCCCATTCCACCTTAAATCTTAGGCAGAGGAGCCAGAATGTAACATCTGCACCATTTAAGGTGGAACAGGAAAATTTGAACGAGAAGCTGACTTCAGCTTTGTGGCTTTTTTAGTGTTTGACGTTTCCTGTTGCAAGATGTTCTGGTGTTCTTGGCCAAAATAACAGATCTGGACTTCAATTTACAGAAAATAATCACTATTTTTTTAGTGGTTGGTATAGTGTAGTGGGTAACACCTCTGCCTTCTACGCTGTAGACTGGGGTTCAATTCCCTGCCTGGGCAAACACCCTACACTATACCAACAAGAGTCCTTGGGCAAGACTCCTAACACTACATTCGCCTGCCTGTGTAAAAATGATCAAATTGTAAGTCGCTCTGGGTAAGAGTGTCTGCCAAGTGCCGTAAATGTAAATGTGAAAATTGCCATTACAATTTTTTCCCATATCATTCAGCCCTGTTTAACAGTGAGATTTCCCTTCTCCTGCAGAATGCCTGAGTGGGGATGTGGGCACGCTGCTGCTTGCTAATCCCGTGGGCCAGAATGGACTGCAGCACGCTGGGCTGCTCAGTGAGACTGCTAAAGTGTTCGGCCTCAGGGGCAGAAGACTGAAACTCTACAAGGATGAAGATCTTGCAGAAGGTAGGTTCAGTTTTCTGTACAAACCACATCTGTAAATGTGAGACTCTCAAATTCTTTCAGTGCGTTCAGTGCTGACAGCTTCCACTGATACAACAACCCAAATACAAAGTGTCACGCCACTCGAGAGCCCCCTTTCTTTTGTGTTCAGAAACAATTCGTCTGTCCATGCTCCGCCCACAAATGAGTTCTGCTTTGTCGAAATATAAAAATATAAAGTTATTCATTTTACATTTTTATTTTGTATGCTGGTGAAAGGTCAGACTGTTAGGATAGAGCAGACTGTGTAGCTTTTTATAGTCGTGTTGTTAAGGCTTTTCAGGTTAAGCATATGAATGACAGACTAAGCAGAAAGTTTGCCAGCTCCAGCTGTTTGAATAATGCTCGCAACATAGTCGCCTTCACCGCTGTCAAAAGGGCCAAGGGTTCCTAACCTCAGCCCTGGCCACCTTTGCTCTGCACATTTCTGTGTTTTCCCTACTCTACACACCTGATCCCACCAATGCGGTGCTTGTTAATTAGTTAATGGGTTGAATCAGGTGTGCTCAATGAGGCAGAGCACAGAAGTGTGTAGTTTGGGGTTGCCAGAAGTGAGATCAGGAGCCCCGGCTGTAGACATTAACCCTGTCACCCTTATGGAAGGAAGTCAGTTACAGAAACAGAGTGACATTTCTTACAAAATAAATACTATTTGATATTATTAATACATTGTAACTTGAAGTATTTTGACAAAAACTGCAGGGTGTTACGGTTCTTTGCATGTCGAATAGGATTTTTGTCAGCGTTCAGTAAAGATTCTTTGCGACAGTAGCTACAAAGGAACACATTTATGGGTGGAGTGTCAGTTGTACTGTAGCAATTCAAGCCAATTCTGAAAGCATTTGAGTAATTGCATTTTAAGAACTCATTCATCTCATATGACTGCCAAGGTTCACGAGGAGGGCATTGTGCGGTTTCACCAGTGTTTCCTCAGTGCAGTGTTAACATATTCCACAAGAACCTTGACTCCTAATCTTTGGATGGAGGTTAAGCTGAAGCCCTGAACTCAGATCAATGTGGCCTGAGCAGTAACTAATCCCTGGAAGTGTGCTCTCCACTTTCACCCTCGCTACTTCTGTTGCACCGCAGGGGCTCTGCTGTAGCGTAATACCTCTCTTCTAATTTAAAGAGAATGTCGCACTGGTGATTATATTTGCTCCTGCTGCCATATCATGGTGGTCTGTATTGAGTTGCCTGTGCAACGTTTGAATGACTGATTGAGAAGTTAGTGGTAGGGCAGTGTTCGTATAGCTACAGGACACCTGCATACACATTTGTCATAAAGTTTGCCTTTTTAAAGTTAAGTGTTAAAAATCTGTTTTTTCTGACGTGAGGTTGCATCATGACATTTTCTGGGGTGACGTGATGGACTCTGTAGCTCAGTGTGTCACAGTGAAGTAAAGTGGATAATATGACATTTTTGCTTGTCACGTCAGTCTGGTTGAACAAAAGTATGTGTTTTATGTGTCTCTTAGGTGAAGTACGTTTCATTAGTATTGGGTAATATGGCCAAAACGTTACCATTAAAACGGTAAAAACAAAACTGAACAATACATCAATAAATCCACATCATATTTGAATTGCTTTCTAACTCCAGCCCTGCACACTGGTGAAAACGATGCTAAGTGTTGTTTCATGCCTTAAATTTCTACCAGGCTTTTCTATTCCACCTTAAATGGAGCAGCAGTTACATTCTGGCACCTGTACAGGCACCGTAAAGAAACTGCTGCACTATTTAAGGTGGAACAGGAATTTTGAATAAGAACGGCAACTTCAAAATCATTTGTCTCATATGCTTTTAGATTGAGAAAATATTAGTCATTCATGCTTTAGTATCAGTTGGTCGCATGCAAGACCCTGAGACTGCAGTGTCGTCTGATGCAGCTGACCAAGTTAGGCAGTACGACAGGAACCGGCTACTCTTTTTGTTTTTATTTATGTGCCTGAAACATCCCTGACTCAGTCACTCAGCTAAAGAGGATAACGTTTGTTGGTTTACGCTGCTTGCACATTGGGTTTTCTGCATGTTTTCTGGCACACCAAACAAAACTCAGTAGCCAGGTTTACATGCAGCCTGATAATCTGTTAATGATCCGATTAACAGCTCAATCAGAATAGAATACATCCATGTACACACCTCAGTCGAAATAGACTAGTCTGATTGAGGCTATTTGGAATACAATTTCTAACTGATTGAACGAGGTTTGTAATCCTGTAAATAATCCTTTAAATAGAAGAATAATAACCCCGTAAATGCCTGTATCTGATTACATTCCCATTTGGAAAGTTTAGCTATGTTCTGTGCATGTGCGTCACATCATAGCGAGAGTTTATACCGTTCAACATGGAGCAGAAACTGGTCTGCAGAGGAGACGAAGTTCATGCTTTGAGCTTTAAAAGACGGCGGTGGGACGGACGTCCAGCTTATGTGTCTCAGAACACGACGTCTTCCTCTCGGCCTTCTTTAATAAGTACATGTGAAGGATGTTTTCCTGAGTCTGACATCATTTGAAAGTAATTAAAAACGCAAGCACTGCTCACTGCTGCTCATCTCACTCTGACTGGACTCACGTGATACTGTTTGTCATGGTAAAAACTACACTACGTGGTTCTCTACGCGTGCGCATAATTTTGGGAATAAATAAATTTTCATCAGATTGTTGATTAGAGTGAGCATTAACACCTCAGTCTTAATCTATAATCAGAATGTGTTCAATCAGATTGGCAAAAATCTTTGCATGTAAACACAGCCACTGACCCGATATACTGTCCACAAGTGTCATTTTACCTTTTATAAGATGTACGCTGTGTCACATTTACAAAGTTGTTTTAATGTTCTGTCATTTCACCCAAAAACCCAGTCAGACAAAAAATTGATGTCACCTGACGTTGGTGTTGTGTCCACTTGATATCAGACTTGACAAGTGGCCTTTATGACAAGCAGTGCCTGTTGAAATAAGCCTTAATAAATATTTATGATAGATTTATCTCAGCTGTCATGGTGAGCCTGGTTAGATGTCTTGTAGCCTTATTATCACTGCCGTACAGTAAAGTGTTACCAAATTAGTTACAGATTGTTGCTTCATGGATGGAACACTATTGATATTGAGATGAATATTACTTGCTAATACAAGGCGCTGATAATTAAGCCCAAAGGCGTCTATTGAAGTTACCTTGGCCGCTAACAGTGACTGAGTAGTAATGACCACAACTGCAGTTTTTAACAACTTTAAGGGATTTCATTAACACCTCAGAATGGATTTTTGTTATATCTCAGCTATTCAGAAAGTGCATTTGAGGAGATTAGAGGCGCCTGGCCCACGTCAACACTTTTTTATAGAGAGGTATTCACACTTTCTTTTATGAGGCTACAATAAGCCTCAGGGGCCTCGTACTGGGTGCGGCTCTTTCAACGAGCTGTTATGGCAGCAAGCAACAAGAACAGCTGTTAAACCTCGACGGCTTCTTGATCATTTTGATCATAACGGATTATTGATATCTCATATTTGCATATTCCTGGAAAGGAATTAATGAATTAGTTCAGGAGTGAGTTTTTAATATTTCAAACAATGCATTTTAGTGCATTTTAATTTTTAAAATAGTGTATTAAAAAACAGTCTGATTTCTTGTCTGTGACTCAAACTTGCTCACTAGTCGGTAACTCGAGCACTAGTTGCTCAGACTAGAGTTCAGTTTCAAGCACTGTGACTTGACACTCCGCTCTGGTGTCATGACATGACGAGCAGGGATTCCTGACTCATGCTAAACTATGCTAATCTAACGTAACGTCACAGAGCGGTAAACTAATCTGTACTGTAACTAGGGCTCAGTCTCTTATCTAGCTCATCACCAGGAAACTGACATGCACTTAAGCTCTAAATTAACTGCATGCATGAACAGAGTTGTGTTTGTTTCCGGGGAGACACTATGCTGAATACGAACAGCATGAAGCACCAGACCTACCATGGTACACTCTTAAAAAGATTCTTCAAGGGTTCTTTAGTAAAGAAAATGGTTCTATAAAGAACGAAGATCCTTTTGCTTGGTTAAAGAGTTATTTGCATCATAAATATGCTGTAGGTGGTTCTATATAGAACCTTTTTGAAAACACAGTTACACATCTACAGTTTCTTCTATTGTTACGAACTTGACAGCATAACAATGAAAGAACCCTTTTGGGAACCATTTCGAATTCTTTTCAACAAGGTTCTATATAGAAACATCTACAACACATTCTTAAAAACCCTTTCATGATGCATGGAACTGTAGAGTCATGCAAAGGGTTCTTTGAGTGTTCATGGTTCTATGTAGAACCATTTTCTTCACTAAAGAACCGTTGAAGAAGCATCTTTTTTAACAGCGTAGCTTTTCTGTACCTGTGCGTTTGTGTAACTTGAACTCTTTCAGCCAGGAATGCCACCGCTATCACAATAAAAGTCCCTCATAATTCTACTGTTAAATGTAAGGTAACTTGATATATTTGAAATTCTTCCTAAACATCCTGCCTGTTTAAGTAATTGTAATAAAACTTAAATAATAGTAGTAGTAGTGGAAATAATAATAATGCTAATCATTATGGTTGTTATTATTATCATTATTATTAGAAGTACTGTGATGGAAAATATTTGCATTTATTGACTGAAAATTGCTGCGAAAAAATCTGAGTGGTAAAATTTGGGCATCCACTGGGCACTGATGGGGGTCCAGAAAAGCCAGGCTTGCCTAGTCTTGTTCTACACTGTCTGACTGCAGAAGAAAAGTTGGGAACACAACAGCAGAAACAGTCTGACTGTGGCTTCTGAATGTGATGCTGCACTATTAGATAACACTCATCAAGAAGAGAAGCAGCAGAGCTCGCATATCTTAATGCTTTGCTTTTGAGACAGACGATGCACAAAAAGAGTCAGCAAATATTCTCATAAGCAAGTGCGTCATGATTTAGGTGTGAAATCAAATTTTAAGCGTTACTGAGACACCCGTATTGTCTTGCACTCCCTAATGCTTTGAATGAGTCACCTGTTTCAAACAGCCTTTTTCCACAGAGTTCTATAACCGCTCTAGTTCTTTGCTGATAAAACTGAGTAAAAAAGAGGCAGAAGTAGGCCTGGGCCTGATGATGGTGAAGACAGGTTTAAAAATACATTGTTCAATAATTTGATGTATGAGGTACAACATGGATTAGGTTGTTCTGTAAACCTGGTTGTTGAGCTGCACTGGTTGAACATACTTGGTGCTGCAGACAGATATCGCGCCCACAAAAATCCGCCAGTATGGTAGTGTACTGTGGTTTTTGTAAACAAAATGTCTCCTTTGAGATGTGTGTTCAGTAATCTCATTACTGATATATGGAGTTTATATAGCCGGTCACACTATACATGTTCATGGTTGATGTATGCTTTAGAAGATATATACTTAGATCTTCATGGTACATATTTGCTTTAGATGATAGATATGTTACAATTTAGGGATTTTCACTGTTCTTTGGGTGCAAGGAAGGGACAAATCGCCTACTCCTCACATTTGCCTAGGCCTTATCTCATGTTTTTCTCTCCTGAGGCCTAGCTAGCCGACAGGAGTTACTGTGAAACATTGTTTAGTGGCCTTGAGGGTGCAGACAAGAATCCCTCTAGAAGAGACCAGGTGTGTGAGGACTTGCTGACCATGTAAAGTTTCTATCCTTGTCAATAATGATGCATATAGTTAAACATTTTCATGTTTGTATTTATATCGCAATTATTTATAACCAATGAACTGTAACTTCTTTGTTCTCTGTTAACCAATGAAAAGTAACAACACCCTACCTGGGGAATGTATAACCTTTGGTCTGTCTTTGGAGATCTCTGGGTACTTTCCAGTTTCTCCCCAGCCATTTTTTTTTTGCGTTTTTGAAAGTCCTCAAATCACAGCCTCAGGTTTCAGACATCAGACAAAACAGCTTCAGGTCTTGTGAAAAGCACAAGTAAAATAACCTCTCAGTTCTCGTACATCAGGCAAGGCATGCATCGTTTCAAAAAAATGTGGCCATTAAAGAAGGACAAAGTTCAAGCTTTGGCTCATATGCTGTCATTGTGTTTGCTCTTCTGGCTGTTTGAGTTAGGGACTGTCTTAAAATTACCAGGGAAAGTGTTACTATTATTATTATTATTATATACGCACACATTTATGGTGGTCATTTTTCACTTGCATAAGAGCTACCAGCACAGGCCTGCCCAAAAGTAATTTGGGAATGACCTGGCTGAGGTCAGCTAGTGCTTGTATTGACACTTATCTGGACGCACGAGAGCCAGAGAGGCTGTGCATGCATAATAGCTTCTCATTTACAAATATTGAAAGGGATTTTCTCTGAAATCTCCTGAACTGCAGTAAGTCCCCTGGGTGCTTGTGTGTGTGATAAGCTTTAAGATGCGTCCTAATTACTTGGGTAAGTCTAATAGGGGTCTTGAGGTTGTTTACTTTATGTTTAGCAAGAATGCATTCTGACTTCTTCTGTTTGGGCTTATGTTTCAGCTCATTCTGAAGTTTAATGCTGGTTTTGAGGGTGTTTTTTATTTTCTCTACATAATTATCTGAGGCTGTGAAAAGTAGTTCATCAGCATTTTCTGAGTCTGTAATGCTGTGCTTTTTAAATAAACTGCAGTAGGAGCAGTGAGGCTGTAATCCCAAACTCCATGTAAATATATGTGTAAAGAATTTGGAAGAATCCAAAATGTTTGCAAAGAATTTCCAATTGGCTATATAACGATAAAGTATATGTGTTTATTTTCTGGTGTCTTCGAGAAAGTGGGTCACATCCCACAAGGCTTCTCCAGTCATCCTGTCAGACACGAGATTTAGCTGACGCAGAGTTAAAAATGGCCCCTCGTTCATCTCAGCCCTCCACCAGCTCCTAAAAGATGGCAGACATTCGTCTTCCATCTCATTTTTAACCAAAGCTGCACTGTAGATGGTCTCGCTGTCTTTACGCAGTGCTCGACTACAGAGCCTAAAGTGGCAGCCCCCCCAGCCCCACCCCCTTACCCTGAACATAGATCAGCTAAGACATGTTTGGTGTCTGAAGTTTGCTTCTTTAGTTTTGCACTGGAGCTGTAGGTAACAGGTAATGCTAACAGTACTCCTGAGTCAGCATCATACAAACGTGCAGACAAAATTCAGGTGTTGAAATGGTGCCTAAGGCTGTTTTAGCTATGCTAATGTACTTTAGTCCATGTTCATAGGTAACAGTGAGTCATACAGTGTCAGAAACCACCTAATCAAGTTGAGATACTGAACACCTCCACACACTTTAGACAAGTCTGTGATTCAGACATGCAGTTTACAAAGTGCTAACTGGTGTGGGATAAACTTTCGTTCCATTTTGGCTGCATTAGCTTCGTAGCTCCAGGTCCAGACTACATTTGGGGTGAGAGGAATTATATTTTTTGGACAACAATCGCTGATTTTTTTCAAAACAAATGAAACTCCTCTGAAACAGAGAAATAGCTGCATTTTGTGCTGGATTAGCCGCTCATTTTGTTTGCAGTAATTAAATATGCTGTTAGTATACTGCATGTACTGTTGTGCTACTAATATAATTGAGTGCATTTGCATGCACTTAATAATCCGATAACAACCAGCCAATAAACTCACAGAAGAAGACATGACGTAAACGTGATATAAAACTCAGCTCTTTTTTTTTTTTAAACATTGTGCCACCTCAGCTGAAAATACTAGAAGATGAAGAATATTTAAATTTATTTCGTCAAGTCTTGCAGCAATGCTGCTTGCTTATTTTCGGTACAGCAGTCTGTTCCACACGTGCGCAGACTGAGAAATCCGAAAGAAATCAGAGTAAGAGTTTACATGCGCTGAGAAATCTGATTACTGAGCTGAAATCCAGCTCTCTTTCATCAGATTTCTTAATCGGATTTCTAGACCTTTCTCTGATCAAGGAAATCAGAGTGTGCTGTTTGCATTAACCTCTGAACAATCAGACAACTGCAGAAATCCCATTATGATCTGATTATTGAGTGCATGTAAACTTGGAAACTTGTCTCTTGGAAACGGAACAGTTAAAATTTTGAAATGAGCACTGAAAGATTGTGAAGATGGTCCATGGTCGCTCTCCCATTGGTTAGGATTACATAATTAGGAAGTGACAGAGGAATCAACCAGTCATGCTTTGATTTACAATGGCTGGGACCAATTTCTTGGAAAAAAACCTGCGTTCTAGATACGTCACAGACTGAGAGAAGGGTGGCCAATGAGTAATTAAAGCGTTCTTCATATTGATGGAGAATGTGCTGTAGATCTAATATATAGAACCTTTTTGTCACAAGTCTGACATTGTAACAATAGTAGAACCCTTTTTGGTACTATGCAGAACCCTTTGCATATATAATATATAGAATCATATACAACACATTCTCTATCAGTCTGAGGAACCATTGCACAAAGCAAAGAACCTTTTAATCATGGAAAGAGTTTTTTAATGTTCATGGTTCTACATAAAACCATTTTCTTTACTGAAAAACCCTTGGAGAACCATCATTTTAAGAGTGTACATCAGGCATCATGGTTCACCACTGAGGAGTTGTAATGTTTACTGCAGCTACATAATTTTGATGACAAATCTGTTTTATTCCAGAATTCACTGAAACCTCTTTGAAGACGCTGAACACGAAGACTTTATACGTACGAGTTCTGCCCACGACTGCTGAAGCGTAGTGATACCGACGTCTCCCTCTCCAAACAACCCAGCGTCAACCCAGTGTATCTCTTTCTGTCTGCTGTGGAGTTTTTCCTGACTAAAATAGAATTACCTGGCAACGTCTAATAACTGTGTTACAAAGGGCTTTTTCTGTTAGTTCAGGTAGTAAATGAAAAGAAAAGGAAACTGAATGATGTCACTGTCTAATAAATGGATTCAGAGCTAATAAAGATGGCCCGGTGCTTTTCTCTCTGGAGAAATCTGTGGATTTACAAAGGGAAATGCCAAGCCTGCATATTAAATTATCAATTCAAGAACGCTCCATTGTCTTCTCCGCAGCTTATATGCCAGTTAATTATTGATTATGGTAATTCCAATAACTGCTTATCTTTAAGGGAAATGCATTTAGCTGGGCTACAGTTCGGGTGTCAGCAACTTCATGTACACGTTAATGTGATGTGTATGTGTCATGTGTATGCGAGTTACATCATTTTCTCTAATGGCCCTCCTAATTTTATGTTCAGGGAAAGTTGGGCATAAAACGAAACATCTGTGCAACCAATATTTAGTAGTCTAAAAAGAGTGGTCAGTTTGAGTGGTCTGCTGTCTTAACTAACAGGGATAACATAAGACAGTCTTGCGTTATCGCTACAGTGACTTCAGTAAGGTATAACCACTTAGCATCTAATTAAAAGACTTGTGGACAGTTTTCTGGACAAGCAGTGTGTTTTATTGAGGTCTTTAAGTCTGATCATTGAACCAAATGCTATTTTAATTATGACTAATTATTTGCAAATATACAACAACAGATTTAGGTCACCTTCATTTGTTAATCTGGCAAAAAGTTAAGTTAGCTCCACTATATACACAAAAGTATAGGGACACCTACACATTACACCTACAGGAGCTTTTATGACTCCCCTTCTAAATCCATTGGCATTAATATGGAGTTGGTCCCCATTTGCAGCTGTAACAGCTTCCACTCTTCTGGGAAGCTTTCTACAAGATTTTTAAGTGTGTCTGGAATTTTTCATCCAGAAGAGCATCTGTGAGGTCAGGCACTGATGTTGGACGAGAGGGTCTGGCTCACAATCTTCGTTCTAGTTCATCTCAAAGGTGTTTGATGGGGTTGAGGTCAGGGCTCTGTGAGGGCCAGACAAGTTTTACCATGCCTTTATGTACTTTGCTTTGTGCACTGTGGCTCAGTCATGCTGGAACAGAAAAGGGTCTTCCCCAAACTGTTCCCACAAAGTTGGAAGCATACAGTTCTCCAAAATGTCTTGGTCTGCTGAATTAAGATTTCCCTTCACTGGAACTAAGTGGTCTAGGCCAAACCCTGAAAAACAAGCCCATATCATTATCCCTCCTCCACCAAACTTTACAGTCGGCACAGTGCAGTCAGACAGGTAATGTTCTCCTGGCGTTCACCAAACCCAGACTCGTCCATCAGACTGACAGATAGAGAAGCGTGATTCGTCACTCCATAGAATATGTTTCCACTGCTCCAGAGTCCAGTGACGGTGTGCTTTACACCACTCCAGCCGACGCTTGGCATTGTGCTTGGTGATGTAAGGGTTGCATGCAGCTGTTCAGCCATGAAAACCCTGCCATGAAGCTCCCGGTGCAGTTTCTGTGCTGATGTTAAAGTCACAGGAGTTTTGAACTCTGCAGTGTTGACCAGCAGAGCGTTGGTGACTTTTATGCACTATGTGCCTCAGCACTCAGCAACCCACTCTGTAACTTTACATGGGTGAGCTGCTGTAGTTCCTAAATTCTTTCACTTTTCAATAATAGCACTCACAGTGGATCGAGGAAAATCTAGGAGGGAAGAGATTTCACAAAGTGAACTGTTGCAACCACACTTGAATTCACTGAGCTCTTTAGAACAACGCATTCTTTCTCAAATGTGTGTAAAGGCAGACTGCATGGCTAGGTGCTTGATTTTATACACCTGTGGCAATGGGACTGAATGAAACACCTGAATTCAATGATTACGAGGTGTGTCCCAATACTTTTGTCCACATAGTGTGTGTGTATACATTTGTAGTGCAAGTCCAGGTAACATGGTTGTCTTTTCTTTGGTGCTCATTCAAGGTTACAAGTAGGGTATTTAAAAAAAAAAGAAAAAAAAGAAAGATCTGTAAACTGGACCACCTACAACAGCGCCGGTTACAAAAGGTTGGGAACCTCTGATTTAAAGTGTTCCCAAACACAATTTCTTTCTGAGATGTTTATGCTCGTTTAACTTCATGTGGAAAGCAGCGCAGGTTGTTGTGCTTGGAGGCGGCGAGATGGGGACGACTGACATGAATTAATGATGTATTCTAAACTAACACAACATCTTTACGCATAAATTTAGTGTTTACTCACGAACACAAACAGCGTGGTGGAGCAGTAGAGCTGCACTGATGACGAGACAAGAGCGCTTGTAAAATGCTGACACTCTTCTCTGCTCTTGCACAAAGAGAGAGGACCAGAAAAGATGACAGGATTGTCGGTAACGCTTTGACTGGTCTTCGGTAGATCATTAACAAACTCTCAACAGGTTATAAGTAACACATCAACAACATATCAGTGAAGTACCTTTACTTGATTGTTACTTAAGAGTATCTACAGTGGACCATCAACATGGTGTTAACAAAATCAATGAGCACTTTATGTACATTAATTATCTTATACATAACAGGCTGTGATGAAAGGTGAGGTAATTATCAGTACATGCGCATAGGCAGTGCAGACCTCTTTTGGTTTTCTAGTGCTGTAAATGTGTATCAGCCAGGTGTAAGAAGGCTGTTCTTTAAATATCAGAATGGCATAGCAACAGAGTGGCTCAGCAGTTCACCTGTTCTACAGCTGGGAGTGCTGTTACAGAGCCACCAGACGGCCCGGAAATCTTCAGGCTTCCAGCATTCGTTTTGGAACGACACAGGAAGAAAGCGTTCTGTTCCCTCAGTGTACTTTTTCCTTTTTTCACGTATTTAAAGGGGCTGTATCTCGCTTTTTTTTAAAATAAAAGACTCTGATTAACTGGTAAAGTTGCAGAATGTACCGATAAGTACAGCTCATTCGCCCACAGCAGTTTAGCTCCGCCCACTCAGACTGAAGTTATAAGGAGTGTTTCAGCCCAGACCGGTTTTTGAAAAAGGTACAGCCAATCAGAACAGAGCTCATTTACAAATATCAGCCTTAAAGTCACGGTAACAAAAATAGTACCATTGTAAGGCTCCAACCGAATAAGCATTGGCCCTATCAGATTGTGAGTTCGATCCCTGGTGATGCTACAGCCTCCATGGCCGGCAGTTCAGGAGAGCTCAATTGGCCTCACTCTCTCTGGGTGGCTGGGATGGCCTCCCCATCTCCCCCTATCACGCAGCGTGATGCTGGCCAGCGCAGGCGACTGTAAGCTGACATAACAGAACTGGCGATTAGTGTTCTTCTCCGAGTGCGTTCAGCTGTGACGTTGCGTTAGCGGCAGTTCGAAAAGATGTGGTGGTGCCTCACAGGTCTCGCAGGAAACCTGTGCTAGTTTTGACCTCCTAGCGCTGGTGGTATTGTGTGATTAGGGGAGTCCTAACTAGTAGGTGGAACTGGATATGACTAAATTGGGGAGAAAATTGGGAAAAAGTAAAACAAAAGGTTGTAAGTTGATCTCGTAAAAAACAAAAAGTCATTATTGGTACAGGAAACCACAAAAATGTTATAAAACTAAAATGAAAAGTGGGAAAAATGTAGAAAGTGGGCAGTTTAAAACACAGAGTAGTACAAGGCTCTTTCGCAGGTTTGTGTGTAGAACCCGGTCACTCTGTGGGAACATCCTTGAGAAGCGATGACTTGGCCTTTCGCTGCCACTTCTGCCGTGCTCCGCTGAGTGAATATTAAACACACCTTTGGCCATCTGCTCGCTCTCCACACACTCCCTCAGAAGTTGTTGGAGCGGGGCAGAGTGCAGCCAGAGAGCCATCTGCTACATACACACCCACGTACAGTGATACTGTCACATTACTTCACTCATGTAAACTGCTCATTGAGGATACAGTCAGAGACCACTCTGCATTTCCTTAACTTCCACTCAGTCATTAGTACATAGTTCTTCATTTTTCAGGAAATTTGTGATCAGATTAGATTAGATTAGATATTAGATAATCCATCTACACGAGGAAGGAGAAAGTCAGGATGAAAAAGCAAGAGTTTCAACTGGAGTTAAAAAAAGGATTAAAAGCTACAGAGAAAATGTGTCTCCTAACAACCACCTGGAAGACCTGCTAGACACCAGAACTGCTCCATCAGATAAACAGCACTAAAAGCTCTCATCTCTGAGAGAGAGGAGAAAATCAAGCTGCTTCAGATCTGAAAACATCCACAGGTGTTTCTGTCCATCCTTCCACTGTGAGAAGACAACTCAGCACTATGGGTCTGAAAGGATGTGTAGCTGTCAAGAAGAACCTCACTGAGAAAAGGAGACAAACACATCAAACAAAGAAGCTGAACAATGGACTGACCACCCCAGAGTCCAGACCTCAACATCACTGAACATGTTTGGATTGCTTCAGGAAATGATCAACCAACTTCTAAGACTGAACTGTGGAGGTGTGTCTGCAGATTTCTTTGAGAAACTGAAAGTGAGTCTCTTCAAAAGAATGGAAGCTGTAATAAAAGTAAGAGTGACACACTGAACACTCAAACATCTGATATAAGATTAAGTTGTTGAGGCTTCTGTGTGATTTTCTACTAAATATACATTTTCTGCTTTTTTCTGCACACTGAAAAATGAATGTCTTGTGCTAAATGGTCAAAATAAATGGGTGGTCTTCGATTTTGCACAGCACTGTGTCATGATATGTATTTTTTCTTAGATGCAGATGCTGTACACTGGTTGTTTACAAACTCTCTAAATGGACTTTTTCATTATCCATGCAGTTGTTCAGTGTTCTAATCACTCTCAGAAAGCATATGATTATGAAATTTATCATATCAATCACATATCATATTGCCCTGCTATCAATGAATGTATGATAATGTAAGGTTCTGAAATACATTCTTTTTAATAATCGTGTATATGAACTGTGTATGTTATTGAGTGTGTTTACATACACTTAATTATCTGATAACTGCAGAAAATCAGATTTTGTCATTATTCCAATCAACACATTTACATGCTCTTGAGAAATCAGATAATGGGGAAACTCCAGATCTATATGAGTCAGACAGTAATCAGATTTCTGCTTTGCAACCAGCCAATAAACTCACAGAAGAAGACGTGATGTAAACATATTGTAAAATTCAAACTTCATGCTGCGTTTTTTATTTAAACATCGCAACACTTTACCTGAAAATATGAACATCATCTAGAAGATGAAGAATATTTAAATCCTCCATTTCATCAAGCATGTATTCGGTTTAAGCGTTGCTCCAAAGTGTTTTGCTGCGTTTTGTGGCAACGCTGCTTGTTTATTTCCTGTACTGCGCTGTTTCACACATGCGCAGACTGAGAAATCCGAAAGAAATCAGAGTAAGACTTTCCATGCGCTGAGAAATCTGATTACTAAGCTAAAATCCAGCCTCTTTATCGGATTTCTTAATCAGATTTCTAGACCTTACTCTAAGAAATCGGAGTATGCTGTTTACATGACCGATTGAATAATCAGATAACTGCAGAAATCTGATTATGATTGGATTATTGAGTACATGTAAACGCACTCACTGATGGGCATGGTGGAAACAGAAAAAAGTGCTGTAGAAAGTGTGCATTTGGTAATAACAGAGTAGGAACACAAGATTCCCATCACCAAATAAAGAAACTCCATATTGAGGAACAAAAACCCAAATATCTGATTAAAGCTTCACTTTCAGAATGATGGACAGTGTGACTGAAATCCTGAGTACACATTTTAGGTGCCACTGACTGCAGCAGTGATTATCAATGTATTGATTTTTGGGGAGGGGAGTAAAAAAACAGCCCTCAAATGTTTCAATAGCAGAGAAACGACAGACTCAGAACGCTTCCCTGTTTGAGGGACATGTTTCAGAGAGCCGTAGACGAGTTCAGATGAGCAGTTGGTGAACAGTGTGAGTCTACTGGAATGGACGATGACTAGGAAGAGAACGGCCTGGTGGAGGGATCAGAGGATGGACAGATGAAGAGAAGAAAGGAAAGAGAACGACGGCAGAAGCCAAGTGATCATCTGCGAACCTTAGCAGGCTGGGAGACTGCCCGCTCTCTTCTCTTCCAGCAGGATCACTTGCCACTACCCTAAAAGGCTGGAGCGTGGATGACCCTGCTGTCCTCCCCCAGAGAAAAGAGAGCCCCAGAGGTGGTCTTCCAATTGCCCTGATGACATCAGAGGCATTGAAGGCATGATTTATGGAACATCTTCCAGGAGCTCGCTGAGAAAATAAAAGTCTAGACCTTTTGGACAATATATATGTCTAAAAAGTATCCAGTCAACCCTTCTAATTAGTGAACTCAGCTACGGTGCATCCATTGCTGACAAAGGCGTTCAGTTGCACATATGTAGCTGGTATAATCTCCATAGAAAAGCATTGACCAATAGAATGGGACACTCTGGAGAAGCCTCACATGAGCCTAAGGTCACCTTGCTCAATGGCGAACGTGGGCCATAGGGGTATAAAGCCTCCCAGCATTGGGCTGTGGAGCAGTGGAACTGTGTTCTCTGGAGTGATGGAGCTCCATCCAATACCTTTTGGGATGAGCTGGAGATCCAGAACTGATCATCCAACATCAGTACCTGACCTCACTAATGCTCAATCAAATCCTCACAGCAATGTTCCACATCTAGTGTAAAGCCTTCCCAGAAGAGTAGAGGCTGTTACAGCAGTAAAGGAGACAAACTCACTATTAATACTCTTCATTACAGAAGAAACACTGAAGTCTACAAACTTATGGATGTAGTGTATTACTCTCGGAAAGTTTAATATCTGATGTGTGATGCAAAAGCATGCAAAATAGTCAGTAATGAATAATTATGCACACAAAGATCTCCACCTCCAAGGGTGTTAAATATTACAGCTGGAATTGTTATTGAAAGCAATTTTTGGGCCGCTTGCATGAAACTACATTGTGTGATAAACAGCCCCGAGTCATGAATTTTCATTCAGGCCAGTGGATGTTTGTGGAAAATCATTGGGAGGAAACAAAGCTGGACTAGCATGCCCAATTAAGACCTGTAAACTTTGAAATCCCCCCAACAACAACAACAGCAACAACAAAATACTGCCTTGTCAAGATTTACCATATTGTACTTCTTATTGATCTAAATGCTGCACTGTTTCTCTCATTTGTGCTGTCAAAATGTTTTCAAAATCAAGCTAAGCGTGAATGATAAGACATACATGTAACATTGCGGTACTTTAAGGCATTTTCACAATATGTACAGAATTGTGCAAAAATCAGAGACAACCCTGTCTCAAGTCAAAACAGCCATGAAGTACAAGTTTTAAACAAGTTTTCTGAGGAGATTAGATATAAGATAGTCCACTCAAATAAAGGAGGAGAAAGTCAAAGAAAAATAAGTGAAAAAACAGAAGTTTCCAAAACTGGAGTTCAAAAATGATTAAAGCTGCAAAGAAAGTGGGCCTCCTAACGACCACCTGGAAGACCTGGTAGACACCAAAACTGCCCCCATCAGATAAACAGCACTAAAAGCTTTCATCTTTGAGAGAGAGGAGAAAATCAAGCTGCTTCAGATCTGAAAACATCCACAGGTGTTTCTGTCCATCCTTCCACTGTGAGAAGACAACTCAGCGCTATGGGTCTGAAAGGATGTATAGCTGTCAAGAAGCCTTACTGAGAAAAGGAGACAGACACATCAAACAAAGAAGCTGAACAATGGACTGACCACCCCAGGGTCCAGACCTCAACATCACTGAATGTGTTTGGATTACTTCACACCCATTATCTAAGCTGCTTATCCTTCTGGGTCGCGGGGGGAGATTGAGTCTATCCCAGCTGTCATTGTTTGGAAGGCAGGCATCACCCTGGACAGGTTGCCAGTCCATCGCAGGGCAGACAGACAGGCATATCCATTCACACACACAAGATTCCCATCACCAAATAAAGAAACTCCATATTGAGGAACAAAAACCCAAATATCTGATTAACGCTTCACTTTCAGAATGATGGACATCAATGTATTGATTTCTGGGGAGGGGAGTAAAAAAAACAGCCCTCAAATGTTTCAATAGCAGAGAAACGACAGACTCAGAACGCTTCCCTGTTTGAGGGACATGTTTCAGAGAGCCGTAGACGAGTTCAGATGAGCAGTTGGTGAACAGTGTGAGTCTACTGGAATGGACGATGACTAGGAAGAGAACGGCCTGGTGGAGGGATCAGAGGATGGACAGATGAAGAGAAGAAAGGAAAGAGAACGACGACAGAAGCCAAGTGATCATCTGCGAACCTTAGCAGGCTGGGAGACTGCCCGCTCTCTTCTCTTCCAGCAGGATCACTTGCCACTACCCTAAAAGGCTGGAGCGTGGATGACCCTGCTGTCCTCCCCCAGAGAAAAGAGAGCCCCAGAGGTGGTCTTCCAATTGCCCTGATGACATCAGAGGCATTGAAGGCATGATTTATGGAACATCTTCCAGGAGCTCGCTGAGAAAATAAAAGTCTAGATCTTTTGGACAATATATATGTCTAAAAAGTATCCAGTCAACCCTTCTAATTAGTGAACTCAGCTAAGGTGCATCCATTGCTGACAAAGGCGTTCAGTTGCACATATGTAGCTGGTATAATCTCCATAGAAAAGCATTGACCAATAGAATGGGACACTCTGGAGAAGCCTCACATGAGCCTAAGGTCACCTTGCTCAATGGCGAACGTGGGCCATAGGGGTATAAAGCCTCCCAGCATTGGGCTGTGGAGCAGTGGAACTGTGTTCTCTGGAGTGATGGAGCTCAATCCAATACCTTTTGGGATGAGCTGGAGATCCAGAACTGATCACCCAACATCAGTACCTGACCTCACTAATGCTCAATCACAGCAATGTTCCACACCGTCCCAACACAAAAGACAGTGGTGGGACGGGCGTCCAGCTTATGTATCTCAGAACACGACGTTGTCCTCTCGGCCTTCTTTAATAAGTACATGTGAAGGATGTTTTCCTGAGTCTGACATCATTTTAAAGTAATTAAAAACACAAGCACTGCTCACTGCTGCTCATCTCACTCTGACTGGACTCACGTGATGCTCGTTGTCATGGTAACGTCTATACTAAGTGGTGCACTACGCATGCTTGCATGTAAACGGAGATTTCCATTAAATTGTTGAGTAGAGTGAGCAAATAAACACCTCAGTCTTAATCTGTAATCGGAGTGTATTCAGTTGGATTGGCAAAAATCCTTACATGTAAACACAACCAGTGTTAATGACTAGCATGGAACTTTGAAGGTACCAATCATTCAAAAATGTACATATAGCTGATATAACTAGTTGCTACTCAGCTCTGTTATTAAGATTTATACTGTGGTATAGGGTTACAACCTGTAACTGTACCATTACTTCTAAAAATACATTCTTGCATCATGTTACATAAACATCTAAAGATTTGATAGGTAAAAATCTGCCTCAACAGAAGCCTATCAACGGAAATTTCATTTTAAGGAGATTTGCTTTGAAATACAACCTCTTCATGCCTTCTAGTAGTGAAGTAACTAAATTGGGCTTAAACTTGAGGTGGGAACCCAAACTACAATGCATGGCCTTCACAGATAACTGATAATTCTCCTTCATATAAGCATGTGATCCATCCCATACATGGATATATAAAGAAAATGGTAATAGTGCCCAAAACATTGACCAGGCTTGGATCACTTTAAAGCATTTAACCATTAGTAACCATAAAGAAAGCTTCAGCATTGCTTATTGAATCTACTCAATGCAACCGTAATGTTTTGAAAAAAAGACCTAATTTCCAATTAATCATCTCAAAACGATCATTAAACAGTGTCTCAGGCATAATTATGTAGATTTTAGAGGCATTAAACTCTCTAGACGTCTGGTTCCTATCACCACCACTGTGAACAATTCTGACTCAGTTTCTTAAGAACGGAGCATTTCACACCAAACCACTCTGAACGACTCTGTTCACAATGTATCCACTTAATTTTGAAACATTTGTGGAATTTCCTTTTAATCGTGAGATCCATCACTCAGTGAATGCCGATAACCATGTCAGCAGCATTCGGCTCCACTGCGAAGTTACACAGGATCCAGACGTCAGCACAGGAAATCTGGGGCGTATCAAGACTAGGAAACAGTAAAGGGCAAACTCAGTAGAGCACTGTAGCCCTACCTTTGGTTAGTGTAGCAATTAACATAACATGGCTGCCCTTTTAGGCGTAAGTGGATAGAGAGAAGAGCTTCTTTAACCATCACTTCTTTACAACCTGAAGGTGTTAAAAGGGCCTTCAGTTTCCCACTGAATACCACTTCACCCAACAAAGGTGATAACCATCACAATCGCACCATGTGTATTACACAACTGCCCAGGGACGCAGACGACAACGCCGCCAGGTGTACCTGCCAAGTACCTTTCTAGAAAATGAGTACCAGGTACTGGAACAAATAATTAATGGCCTCTAGGAAGATGAACCTGAAACCTTGTGCTCAAATTCCACTCGTCCATGACAGACAGGCCTGAAAGCATCGTCGCACAGAGAGCTTCACAATCTGGCTGTGGCACTGATCTGGCAATGAAGAAGCAGTAGAAACGACAGTTCTACAGAACAGTTCACTTTCATTTAAATTACCACACCACAACATTTAAAAAGCTATACTTGAGTATTTATGAACAGCTTATGTCTGTATTCACAACATCACATTAGGTCATTTGAGGTCATCAAAATCTTTCTCATGGCATTCTTTACTAGTCGTCTGCTTTGTAAGTGCCATTACTTGGAAAAGATGCTTTGTAACAGTCTTATAAATGGAAAAGTGCTGCCACTTTAGTTTAAGGGCCCTCATATGAACACAATGGCATTTATTCCATAGAACATCTTACGTCATCTTGCACATACTGACACAAGCTATTCATAATATGCATGTATTCCTTTTAAAACATGTTGTGTAGGCGTCACTAAGTCTCTATGTTACCAAAAAGTGTATATAAACCATACTACCGAAATACCGAAACTGCAGCCCCACAGTAATAATTTAAAAAACAATTAAGTATTCAGACCTTACATATTTACAAAGATTCTGTTATGATCTATTTATATCAAAGGCGTTAATTGAGGTAGTAAAAGGCTAAATATATTCAAAATCATCATTTTGTAGGGTACTTTCTGTTGGGAGGTGTCTGTCTCAGACCCTACCCCCTAAATAGTACTTAATTTTTTTTTTTCTTTTTAATTTTTTTGTTATTTTTGATTTCTTTTAAAGTGAAGTTGAACAATTTAGATGTATTATGAGTTTAATTTAGAAGTAAAAAAAACTTCCAAAAGCCATGTTTTCATGTCATTACAGAAACATTAAGATTTTAGTCAGTAGGGGGAGCCTTATTTTAGCCACGCCCCTGCATTTTAGAGCAGGAAGTGAGACTGCATCCCTGTGCCTCATGGCCACATGGTGAGCAGGTAGATCCCAACATTTTGAAATAAATATGTCCCAAAGTCTAAAAAATCAGCGAGGAATCATTAAGAATTGTCACTACCAAAACACATTTTTTTTCCACAATCAAGTAAACTTTGTGTTTTAACTGTTCAAAGCTGTTTGCTGGTTATGTGCCTGCTAGCAGTTTTGAGTTCTACATAAAATGAGCTACCAAAACAGTCACTATTGAAATATTTGGTGAAGTTTCGTAGGCAAAATGAAATGTTCTATCATTAGTGTTCTTATAAGAAGATGCATTCAAACTATTTGAATTGAGTTGAACTGAGCTTTAACCCATAGCCTCAATAAATATTACTATACAGATTATATTTTCCACTTAATGTACATAATTCTGGGCAAATTTCAGGCTTTAAGATGGCTGCTACACTTTTTAGCTATGTGATGACCTTAAGTCCATTCTTGTAGAGAACTGTATGCCAGAAAGTGTCGAAACCACAAAAGCAAATCTATTTTTGATTACTTAACAGCTTAACACAGTTTGAGGTGAGCGTGATTCAGGTATTGCATCATGCTAATTGGTACATCGTAACCTTCTAATACTTGTTAGCTACATTAGCCCCATAGCTCCAGTATGAAACTAAGGAAGCAGACTTCAGACATCCAACATGTCTTTGCTGATCAACTACATTTGAGATAGATTTGGATAAATTTTAATTTTTATGTTTAACTAATGCTTTAATCACTCCCATGATGCAGTACAGCATCCACCATGTTTATGCAGGTGCTCTCTGGCTTGAGGCTACAGTTGATGGGTCATTAGGGACTGTGACGCTTGGAAAAGGTGGAGTATTCAGGTGCTGAGGGAGGTAGACATACGGTGTTCAGCACGCTGAAGATCCAGCTAACAGCGGCAACAACAAACTCCACGCTTCACACCCTGATCACCCGCACAAAGCAGCATTGTGTACAAGCTGAAACACTCTCCAGTCCCTCCACTTCAGCCTCTTCAGCAATAAAAGTCTTGTACAGTTCTTTATTAATTACCTTTTTCTACATACAGGTGGAACAGGCTACCTCATATAGTCCATGTCCTCAGTAACATTTTTCGATTTGCCACTTTTACCTCAGTAACTTTGAGATTATCATGCCATAAACATGTCATGGTGGATGTCATATGCATCATATGGAATCTAACAGTGTCATATTAACATTACCAGTAAATGTCCTGACAGATGTCATAATGTTTGATGTCATGACAGCTTATGTATGCTAATTACAGCTAAGTGTACTCTAGCTAGCTGTCACGACATCAATCATTATGACATCTGTCAAACACTATATGGACAAAAGTATTGGGACACCTACAAATTACACCTACAGGAGCTTTTATGACATCCATTCTCCATTGGCATTAATATGGAGTTGGTCCCCATTTGCAGCTATAACAGCTCCACTCTTCTGGGAAACTTTCTACAAGATTTTGGAGTGTCTGTGGAAATTTTTGCCCGTTCATCCAGAAGAGCATTTGTGAGGTCAGGCACTGATGTTGGACGAGAGGGTCTGGCTCACAATTTTCGTTCTAGTTCATCCCAAAGGTGTTTGATGGGGTTGAGGTCAGGGCTCTGTGAGGGCCAGACAAGGTCTTGCACACCAAACTCACCCAGTCATGCCTTTATGGACCTTGCTTTGTGCACTGGGGCTCAGTCATGCTGGAACTGTTCCCACAAAGTTGGCAGCATAGAATTGTCCAAAATGTCTTGGTTTGCTGAAGCATTAAGATTTCCCTTCACTGGAACTAAGTGGTCTAGGCCAACCCCTGAAAAACAACCCCATAGCATTATCCCTCTTTCACTAAACGTTACAGTTGGCATAATGCAGTCAGGCAGGTAATGTTCTCCTGGCATTCACCAAACCCAGACTCGTCCATCAGACTGACAGAGAAGCGTGATTCGTCACTCCACAGAATACGTTTCCACTGCTCCAGAGTCCAGTGGCGGCGTGCTTTACACCGCTGCTTTTTTGCTTAATTTTTTTACACCTTTTAGCAATGGGTGTGGCTGAAACACTTGAACTTAAAGTGTGTTTGGTTTTTTAATGGGTTGATATAATGGTAATATAATGATTTAATGGGTGGGGAGTTTGTCACCCCTTTGCTGCAGTAACAGCCTCCACTCTTCTGGGAAGGCTTTACATTAGATGTTGAATATTGCTGTGAGGATTTGATTGAGCATTAGTGATGTCAGGTACTGATGTTGGATGGTCAGTTCTGGATCACTCCAACTTGTCACAAAGGTATTGGATGGAGCTCCATCACTCCAGAAAACGCAGTTCCACTGCTTTAATGCTGGGCATGGTGACCCTACACTCATGACCTGCTGCTCAGTTCTATTTGTCAGTGCTTTTCTAAGGCTATAAATACACCTTAAAGTAGATGAGTTGATTAGAAGGAATGTCTGTATACGTTTGGACTTTATGACCTATATTCAGCTGTAAGTGGTATAAGCAGTCGCTAAGGGTACCTAATGCACCAGAGGGCACCCACAGGCGTGTTGTATTTAATTATTTATTATTTACCATTTATTCATTTTTGTTCTTCAAAATATGATTCCTCAAGGGTTCTTTAGTAAAGACAATAAGTCTGTTTAGAACTGTGAGTTCATTTCATGCTTAAATTGTTTTTTTCATTGTGAACTGGTTCTTCAGATTGATGGAGAATGTGTTGTATATGGTTTTATATAGCATCAAAAAGAGTTCTGCTATTGTTATGATGTCAAGCTTGTAACAATAGCAGATGCCTTTTTAGTGCTATATAGAAGCCCTTTTCAAAAACAATTTGACTACAACAATTTCACCATGCAAAGAACCATTTAAGCATGCAATGTGTGTACTGTTTATTGTCTTTACTCTTAGTCCATTTCATTATTAAAGGGGAATTTCACCAATTTTCCAAACTTCTGCATAGGTCAATAGTTGAGATGCAAACACTCATCCAGAGTGGTTTGAGGTGAAATGCTCTGTTGTAGTGATACTTGATAACAGCAGTTCTGATGTGAACCAGATGGCTCAAGAGTTTATTGCCTGTAAAAGCTCCCTTGCAGAAATGTATTACAAGAAATAGTTATGTATACATTTCTGATGTCTGAAATAGTTTTAACATAGTTTTGTAAAACATATATTTTAAATACATTCATGACAAAGAGATACATGCAAGGTGTTGTGATGCAAAATAGTCCCCAATAAAGGTAAGGTCCCCAGATTTACCTTTCTGCTAATAAAAGACCAACAGAATCAGAAGGCTTATGTTGGCTCACTGGTGGTTTTGGATTGTAGATAAAATCATTATATTTGCACTGCAAACACTGCAACTCCTGGTTCCTATCACCACCACTGTAAAGAAATCAGTAAGTTTTTTTTACAATTAAGCATTTAAAACTTTTAAAAATCATTTTGACTGTCTCTGTTAACATTTTGAATATATTGTACTATGCAGAGGTTTTCAAAATTTGGTGAAATTCCCATTTAATTCTTTCTCAGTTCTTGTGTACAGCATAATACAATTAATACAATCATGAACGACTTTGTTCTATGAGTAGAAATGTAAGGTTATTGGAATGAACCGTCCTTAAAAAATGACGTCACTGGCTGTGAGATTACCGTTGTGTGTGTAGAGGAGACGGTAGGTAGAGAAGTTCTGCTCACCACCACAAAACACAAAAGTGTGAAAATAATTATAAAAAAATGCGTAACTCTGGTTAGATATATTGTGATGATTGCTGGATAACGTTTTGTAAACATTTATCCGCCTTAATATTTTTATCGAAAGCTACTCAATTAATTCATGTTAGCCAGCGAGTTAGCAAGTCGAAGTTAACGTTAGTGACAGTTAGCTATCTAGCTAACGTTATAGGTTAGCGATAAAGCAGACGTTTTAACCGTGCTTTACACCTTGTTCAGCAGAAGCTGAGAGCTGTGTCCACCTGGTATCGACAGTTTGTCTTCATATTCACCAGGTATGTTTATTTTTGCTGTTTTTACTCGTTCGGCTAGCTAGGTTAATATCTTTGGATATAAGCCTACTGTTAGTGAGCGTTCTTTGGTTAACGGTCCTGTACTGTTGTCATAGCAACGTAACGGAAAATGCTCAACTGCATAGCGGATGAATTCAAGCCATAACAACATCGTGTAATGAAACTAGGATTTGTGTGTAAATCTGTAAATAGCTGTATTTAGGGGCAATGATAATAATGGATTTCACATCACATAAACATCACTGTTAATGCAAAAATGGATGAACTTATGTATATTTTATATACAGCCGAGACGAAAATCTAATATGTATGACATTAGCGCATAAAGATTTCCCTTACAGCTGTCAAACATGTATTTGTCACATGTGGACATATATATGACTTATATGCCAACTTATTTAAAACTGGCCATTCTCAAACATGGGATGTACATTTCAGTCACACATCAACATCATTGCTGTCCAAAGAAAAGCAAGTATCTCCAAAATAGTGACTTTACAGGAGAGGGCAAAAACTTGCTTTACTTTCAGTTTAAATCAATGTAAAGAGATTTTATTCCGAGCAGTTTGGGGCATTTATGTTGGTCCATTCATCATGAAAATGTCACAAAATGTAAAGGTTATCCGCCATGCTCAAAAGAAAATGGGAAAAATGGAGATGCAGATGAAGATTTTTCTTTGGACGGTGACAATACACCAACATAGATACGCATATATTTAACAATACAGATGTATTATATTTCCATATGATATATTTATATATGATATTACTCATACATGCCAGCTTCATGTTACATAACATAAGGTTTTTGTGCATCTTTGTTTCTTCCACATACCTTCCAAGTGAAAGTGAGTATGATAGCTAACTACATAACTGAAACTCTAAAAAATGCACATGAAAGGTATGCAATAAAATGATTCGAACATGAAATGAATGAAAGTTTTGTTCCCTGAAGCATTTGAATAATTTAATATTTAAAAGCAGTCAGCTAACATAGTGATGATTATAACTGTACTGGGATGTATTTAATCATATTTCACACATATGTATGATCCATATATATAATACTTAAATATATGTACGTATATCTTAAAATATATGTCTGACCTTTTATGATACATGTGCATGCATGTCAATATATCAGATTTCCACAGGGGAAAGACCACAGCAGTGTTTATTATTAAAATACTAATGATTCTTTTATCCCAGTGGTGAATGAAAACCTCAATTGTTGTTGTTAGAGCTTCCTTCTCGGTGTCCCCCCCTGAGGCTTTGCATATAAGGTACGTAATGGAAAAATCTCAGTCACTTAAATCTACTATTCAGGCCCCTATGCACTCTGTCAGGATCTCTTCCAAAGCGAATGCCTCTCGCTGGACCACAAAAGCACACCGAGCAAAAAAAGAGAAAGAACAAAATAGGTAAGCGAACATCTTGGCAGCGTTCTTTGCACTGATTTAGCCTACAAAGCGCTCTTACACACGGTTTCACTCAGCGTTGCGAGGACATAGTGCTTCTTCATGCCGTTGAAGCTAACGCGGGCTATACGAACACCGCGAAGCTGGAGGAGATTCAGCATGTAGCTCGGCTGCTGCGACGACGAGGCTGCAGGAGGGGAAAGGAAACTTAAACGAAGCATAGCAGGCGAGGCTAAACTTTGCTCTATCGTAACGTGACTACAGTGAAAACTAGACTAATAAAACCCTACCAAAATCCCCTTCCGTGGCTGACCCATCAGTCCCCACAGAAACATGGCTTGAAGGGGAACGCCACCAATTATTCAAAATTGCTACATAATTAAACGATTAAGATGTAAACAAAGCCTTTCGGGGTGGTTTGGTTTCAGAGCGAGTTCTAGAAAAACTCACCGAGTTGTTCACAGTGGTGGTGATGGGAACCAGACGTCCACCTCTAAAAGCTCCCTCACAGAAAGTTATTACATGACATGGGTGTGAATACGCTGCCTGATGAATTGTTTATGATAAAGTTTTGGCCTAAAATGTCTTGTTAATCCGTTTATTTTAATCCAGAGAGTGCTGTGAGACAAAATAACAAAGAAAACTTTCCAATAATTTTACTCTCAGCATTACATATAATGTGTAGGCTCACTGGTGCTTTTGGCTAATAAATAAATAAAATGGCTATAGTCTATACGTCCACGTTTTTCTACAGCGAACCGTTGTGCATCTAACTATAAATGACTACCTCGCAACGACGGAATTTTGAAAATTTGAAAAATCGGTGGAATTCCCCTTTAAATGCAGCCGTTCTCGTTCAGTTGACTGTTTTTTTAACAAACAGCATCCACCATCGACACTCGTCGTGCAAATGTACTTCTGCACTGAGTTAATTTGGGCTCAGACAACGTGACAGGGTCGTCGAGCTGTTTTTTGGTTCTCTGTGAGGGGAGCCAGGTTACTTTGGGTGAACGAGTCGCGGTGGGCGGGAGATGGGACATGCTTGAGCATCAGAAGTCTCAGAGCAGATGTGCGTAAACGTCGTCCTCTCCAGCACACCGACCGCAGGTAAGCGAACCAAACAAGCCCGTACAGCGAATTCATTTCACAGACTTTGAATTACGGCGCTGACACGAAACTCAAGTCAGCATATTCCCCAGCTTTTTGTTCGAATTTTACCGTTCCACCTTAAATAGTGCAGCAGTTACATTCTGGCGCCTGTTACTTTCTGAGGCGCCAGAATGGAACTGCTGCTCCATTTAAGGTGGAACGGTATAAAATCCGAACGAGAAGCCGGCGAATAGGAAGCCAACTTCAGCCTCGTGATTCTGATTTTGAATTGAGCTACAATACGTGACAGTTAACCATTCTACTTTCGTCGTGATTGAACCTGATGTAATGCTCTCTGCATTGTTAGCTTGCCTTATATGACATAAATTGATGAAAATGTAGCTACCCATCTTTGGTCAGTTCATGAACTGGCTCATACTAAGAGCAATTTAGGGTATTTTATTCTTGAAGCCTGTGACTCAAGGTTCAGTGCATGATGATGAAGTGGCTATTATGTTAACTGTAGAAAGGCCTATAAGTTTTGGGGCTGAGATGCACCTTGTGAAGAATTGTCTTCCTACAAACCTTCAAGTCTTCTCGTCATGGTGTACTGCATTACCCGTATTTGTTAGGTCTCATAGAACTAAATGGAAACAGAAGTGCTGTATCGTAAGTTCAGTGTACTCAACTGAAGCTTACTAGGTCTTTTGCTGCAGACTTAATAGTAGACTGCTAGTATTCATGAGTTTGTTTGTTAAATTCGGTCAACTTCAGGCTTTTCACTTTTGTGAAAACTCTGCTCTTGGGACAGCAGACAGAGATGCTTACTTGCTGTAAAAATCCCTTCATTGTAACCCCATGTGCAGCACGTCTTTCTGAAATGCATTATACAAAAATATAGTCTAGCCAATGTTATTTTTTTGCAGTTGCTCAGCATATAGAAGAGCCTGTAATCTGGACAGTCCTAATAAATTGACACAGTAGCTTACATCTGCTCTTGGTACATGCTGGTATGGTTCTAGAAACTCATTTTTAAAAGATGCATCTGTTAGTGCTAATGTTCCTGCTGCCAATCATTAGCTTAGTAGATTGCAGGCTATCATCATAAATCAGCAGTGGCAAATCATCATAAACAAAGATGAAGCAGGATGCCAGAGTGGAGCGTGCCAGGCCTTCAGAGGCTGATGTTGGAATTTCTTGGCTTGTGCGTTTATAAAGGACGACATTAACTACCAGCTCCTCACAGTCTGGTCAGAGGTCTTCGTCCATCTCATGTGCATGGACGTGTGTTTTCTAATATCTGAATTTGTCCATCTGTTGACGCAAAATGATGGAAGTGATTTTAGTTAATATAAATAATTATGATTTTCTGTCATTTATGACTATCAGCACACTTTACATACAACAAATGCTGAAAGATTTTGCTAAAATCGTTACAGGTACAGTGGTACACCTTCCTTCATAATAATTATATGATTATATGGTTGCTTTTTGTGCTGACAACTTCTGGGTGTCTTGAAGCCGGATAACTTTACAGAGATCTCTGTTGCATTTTGCCTATTTGGTAGGCCTTGAAGTTTACATAATGGGCATTATCAATAGTTCATCCAAAAAATGTAATGGTTTTAGGGTCATAACAGCCTAATTATTGAGTGTTAGCGCTAAGTAATAGGCAGTGCCTACTTCTGCATACATGCCTTCTGTAGTTTTTTTTAGACCCAGGTATTTAAAACTAAAAAGAAATAAAATAGCTTTATGCTAACTACATGTTGAGCTTACCAACCAAGAAATTGGCACATTAAAAGTTACCAAACTTTAAATACCAAAATGAATGGTAGGATTTTTTGCGATTGTGTTGTTCCGTTTCATACATGGTTATAAACACTTTGCATTTGATGACAAGCTAAAGATATCACCAAACAATGGGTGTCTTCCCTGTTGTTGATCTGTGAGCCATGTAACGGAGCCATTTTCAGTTCCTGCTTCTTTCAAGAACGTTTTGCCTTCAGCCTTGTTTTTAGCAAGTGAAATTCAGGCTTAATGGGATTCTGGTCAGATGATTTACTTGGTCAGTGAAGAACATTCCACTTTTTGGCCCCCAAAAAACTCCATAGATTCTTTAGCAGCATGTTTGGACTCATTGTCCTGCTGTGAGATGAAGTGCATTCCAATAGATTTAAAGATGTTTGGTTGGATCTTAGCAGTTAAGATGCTGTTACAATTTAGATTTCATCCTGCTGCAGTCCTCAGCAGACACTTAATTAACGTAGACAAGTGAACCAATGCCACTGGCAGCAGTACATGCCTAAGCCATGACAGTACCTCCCATCATATTTCACAGATGAAGTGATACGCTTTCATGAGCAATTGCTTCTTTTCCCCACACTTTCCTCTTGCCATAATGCTAGCACAGGTTAATCTACCTTGTACAGGCATAGTAAACTAACCTGGCCTTTCTGTTTTTGAGGCTTACCGGTGGTTTCCATTTGTGATGAACCCTGAACCAGATTATGCTGGTGAATTTGTCTCTTTAAAAAAATCTACACTCTTGGCTTGAATGTACGGGTTTTAAAGAAAGCTTTATGGAGCATTAATGTAATGTCAGCATTCTTTAAACTTAAAAAAAAAACTTTTTAATACTCACAGATCTTTTTTACAAAAGTTGTTCCATTTAGTCGTTCTTTAGGGAACCAAAAAGTACTTTTTCTAATGCATTGTTCCAAACAACCCTTTTGGCACCTTTTTAAAAAATATTCTTAATTGTTATACCTACATCTTGGAAAGTGTTGATCTCTTCAGTACTGTCTAATTTATTGAGCTTGACTACCAGATTGTTCTGTATTGCTAAGCTTATCAGCGCATTCTTGCTTTTTAACAATATGCCAGAAAGTTCATTCTGACACACGTAATACTTAGGCTCTGTCTGATTGATAGTCATCCTCATTTTGGCATGTGTTACTGATGTTGACTCTTCTGTGGTCCTAATGTTAACCCCTTAATTCCCAAGGACCTGTATATTGGCCAAGATTTTAGTTCCTCACTCTCATACCTGTATAATTAACAAATTAATGCCATAGTAGTTCCTGAACAACAAGTTTTAAAATTAATAACAGATTGATGGGCCTAATCAGGGGAAAAATGTCTTTCTTAAAATTGTCTCAAATAAATAAAACAGATCTCAATATTGTACTGAAGGATCACTGATTTCTGAATTATTTCTCTTAAACGCCCCAGCATTTCATTGTAAGAATTTCTAGTGCTGAATTAGAAAAGCATGCTCTTTCTATACTAATAGACTGCTGATAGAGTTCTGTGATATAGAATAGAGCTGTACAAGAAAATGATGACATCTTACACTCTTATGGAAATATCATTTAGCTAATACTAGGGTGAGATGAGTCAGAGACAAAAGTGTTAATCCACATGTATTATGTATTTTGATCAAAGTGATATCTAAGGGTTAAATCTCAGAAGCCAAATTTCAGAAACACGAGAGAATGGCTTAGTTCTCACTCTGATTTCAACCTGGACTTAACCATGTCTAGGAGAAGTACACTTAAAATGATGGTTCTTCAAAGGTTCTTTAGTATAGAAAATATATAGAACCATGAACACTCAAAGAACCTTTTGCATGATTAAAGGTTTCAAGTAAAAGTAAAGTGTTCTTCAGATTGATGGAGAATGTGCTGTAGATGGTTCTATATAGCACCAAAAAAGTGCTTCTGTTGTAATAAGCCTGACATCATAAAAATAGAAGAACCCTTTCGTGATGCAAAGAACCCTTTTTAATCATGCAAATGGTTTTTTGAGTGTTCTTTGCTCTAAATAGAACCTTTTTCTTCACTAAAGAACCTTTGAAGAACCATCATTTTGTAAGCGTTTAGAATATAATAGGGTTTAAGGGTTTTAAAAATAATATCAACAGTATAGATACAATATCTAGAATCAGCTGTAGCCCTTGTAGCTTTCAAAGAAACAACTGAACACCTATGGGTTTATGTTCTTTGGATCTCCTAAAATGGGAACACAATGTATAAAAAGAACTCTTAATTCCTACATGGTTCACCTGTGATGGACCTACATCCCGTCAAATTAAAGCTGGCTTAACTTCATAGTCATTGTTTGTTTCAAACTACAGTGGTGGAGTAGTGAGCCAAAACAACAAAAACAACGTCGCTGTCCAGATACTTACAGACTGCACTGTATGTGTGCGCTTTGTTGTATTGCTCACCGGGCGCAGTTGCTAGGACCACATAATCTGCATAAGAATTCCACACACATAAGTGTAGAGTAAAAAAAACTGTTAATAAGGGCGCCTGTTATATTAATCTCTGATGACATTTGCCTGCTGGTGAGTTGCTGAAGAGAACCATTTTTGTGTGGGAATGTTTTGAAGCTTTAGCCAAATTTTAGAGTATATGGATAGAGAGTTGGCCCAGAATTGTATCTAACTTGAATTGACATCAAAATATACCTGTCACACACACACACACACATTACAGATAGTTCTGTAAATGGTCATTATAAATGATCCTGAGCACATTGTTGCATTTGTGCCAACATAGCGCAGTTAAATGGCCAGGGCCCATTGGCAGGCCCGAAGTTTTATTACATACTTCTGTAACCTAAGAATAGCTCAGCCAATTTGCATTGAAGTCCCTGTCGTTTCTGATAACTACTACTGATAATTACTAATAAGCCTTATTATGTAAAAAGCCCAAGATTTTAAAGGTTTAATATATGAAGGCTGAAGGTTGCTGAAAGCTAGAGTAATTCAGCTTTTGCTATAACAGGATACCCTGAAAAACAGTGTGCACGAGTTAGTGTAATGCTGCCAAATTCATTAAACAGTTCAAACTGCTTAATAAAAAAAACCCTGAATTCTTGTTGCCTCTTTCTGCTAACTTAGCTTCCATGCTAACTTATTTTTGCTACCTATTGCAACGTCTTGGAAAAAAACCCCTCCATATCCCAGTGAAGAAAAGTCACCGTTCTGTTGTAATCACTAAGCCATTTTACTGGCATTATATCAATTGAACTTAACCTGCCCAGCTCCTACTTCAGTCTAGAAGCAGCTGCTTATGCCTAAATTAGGTGCTTGACTGATGTTATCCAACTTTAATGCATGTTGTCACAGTTTTGCATTGCAGTATCACAATGCCATTATGCATTATTGCACCCCTTCTTGTTATAGCATGTTGGGTAACTTTTTCAGAAGTAACGTATTCATAAACTAATGACAAACTATAGTAAGTGAAACGTGCTCTTGTTTGACTGGCTAGATATGAAGCTGGCATATGACAGTGCTCTCTGATCTTTGTGGTATGCAATCAAGTAACTAAACGTCCATAACCTGGACCCTACAGTCTTTTAGAAACACACGCTTGAAGGTGGGAGGATTTAAGAGAAAGTTAACATTGGTGCAGCTACAGTTTATCCATCCTTAACAATGGTGAGAAAAACATCAACAGTACATCTAAGCCACCAATTATATGGTGTTTACCTGAATAGATTTGAGACACAGACCTGTGAATGCCAAGGGTAAAATTAGTCTCTGAATATAAATGTAGAAAGGCTTATAAAAATTGATCTGTTGTTGATAATGACCAAATAACTAAATGTATTATGTTTCCTGTAATCATAAACATTATAATATATATTATAATAAACATTATAATGATAAATTATATAAACAATAATTATTAAAAAAATTACACCCAAGATAGTAGATTATGCTAAGATCATTCCAAAGTAGCTTGATGCTTTAAGAAAGCAATGAATAATGCCTAAATCAAGATCCCAGAATGCATGAAGAATTGTGAAGAATGCATTTTGGTAGAGAAGCCCTTCCTTTAAGTGTATTTGTTAGAGCGGCAATAGCACTAAAATATACAGGGGAGACTTCATGTCCAGAGTTGAGAACCACTGCTGTAGGCAGACTGCTACTACAATGGTACACTAGGGATTAAATGTAGCATATCTACACTCAATGTTTGTTTGTTTGTTTATGTAAACAAAGAGTTATTGTATTGTATGTGCATATGCAATGTGTTCATGCAAAATGACATTCATATCATCACTATGCTATGTGTATTTGGTAAAATGCCACATCGATATAAGTCAGATATTGAGCTTTGAGTATGTTTAGTGTTAATATAAAGCTATAGCTATATATAGCTACATTAATTAGCAGTGCATGATTAGAAGTGCACGATATTTGCTTGTAACACACAGTAGGCTGATTAATTTATATTTTGGCTGATAAGCATTGCAATTTTATATGGTAAATAATGTAAGCCAGCTAAGTACACTTGTGCTACATTTACTTTGTTGCCTGTTGCTATTTTGGCTAATAAAATGTGCTAGAAAATATACTAGGAGATGAGCGTTTTAGTAATTTGCTATTCTAATTTCAGTTTTTTTAAATGAATAGTATTGACTGAATATCCCAGTGAGAAACTGTTTTATGTTGTATCATTCATGTGAACCACCCTTCTTCACTTGTTCATAGCACTGCTGGTGCTTCTTTGTTTCAGTGTAATTACAGAAAAGTCCCACTTGACAATAAAAGAAAAGGTATATTTATATTTATTTGGGCTAATTAAGGGTCTTCCCCGTATATTTTAGGAAGCAACCAGCAACTTTATCTAACATAACTGTGCTACCTAACTAATACGTAGAAATGAATTAACCCCCAAAATCCCAAACTTATTACATCCTAAGGCTTATTATTCAATGACTACATGGGCTGCAGTGCACACTAGCTTACTGGTTACTCTTAAGTTATAGTAAAAGAACTTTATTTAGCTATGAGCAACGCCGCCCCATATTAAAGCATATTTTACCTAGTAACAGTCTTAAAATGTGACGCACCTTAACTGCATCTCTTCCTGTAACAGATTGGGTTGGGTACTCCACAAAGCTGCCAGTGTTGGGGATTTTACATCATTAGCATTATGAATTAGCAGGGACTTTGCTTGTTCGCTTTGCTGCACTGTTGTGATGTTGTAGAACCTGGTAATTCAATCTCTTCTTTTGACCTTGAGTCAGCCACTGTGAAGATTCAGTGTCATCTGTATGTGGCATCTCAACCTCAATTATTCACTGAATGCCTGATGTGATAACGTTCCACTACTACCTGTTTTCTGCATCCACCTTACTATACTGTGTCATAGGATCCATAAGGCACTGTGAGTGCATGAGCCTGCTCTTATATTTTATAGTTTACCTCGACTTTGATTGAGCAAAATCCACACAATATTGCTGTTTGTACTGCCAGCCTGCTGAGCATATCTTTTGCTCTCAACAATTGCTTTTAACAATTAATGGGATAAAACAAGTGTTCTGGACTGTGCTCAATTGGTATACCATTCATTAAGCAAAATAACTGCACTAGGGACATCTTTCTGTTATGGTTTCCTGCCTCTGTTGTCATGATACAGCACTTCATTTTAAAGCAACCCAATCTGATTGCCATCCACTTTTTAGGAGCTCATTAATGCTAGTAGGGAAGGAATGAAGATGCACCCTAAATGCACCTGAAATGGCCAATCGGATTAAGCCATATTGTCCAACAACATATTTAAAAAATACAACCAATTGATGGCAATAATTGAACCAAGCTACAATTAATTCTGTCAAATGTATGTAACTCATTCCATGTACACTAAATGTCTATTTCAGAAACTAGCATCTCAGTACTACTTTTATCACTAAATATTTAGAGCAATCAGATTCTTGTAGCATGAGCAGTAGCTGAAACAGTATCTAACACTGATGCTATGTGGCGATCACTCTCAAGTATTGTTTTATACTTGCCTGTTTCTATGAGTCCTCATCAATTATCAATCTGAGTAAATTATTCAACCTTCACACTTCGACGAACTGACTTTTGTGGTAGTGGTACTCATTAAATTAAAGGAGTGGATCATTCATATTATACCAAATTATATGGAGATGTACCACATTTTTTGGCATTGTTAGGTTTACATTTTGGCAGCTGTCCCTTTTTGTCTGCTTCCACAGTAGTGCACTTTACTCACATTTGTAATTATTCGCTCTTTACATGCAATTTAAAGATGGTATTGTAGTCATTTGTTAAGTGAGTGTAGTTAACAATCTATGGAAAAATCTTGCTATTCTCTTTTGAAAGCAGGGGTAAAGAAGTGTCGACTGTTTGGTCATTTGCAACATATTCTGTGTTCAGAATCTCTATGTCAGCCGCCATTTCCTCAGTGCCTACCTCACATTACCTGCAGCCGCCTATAGTTACAAATAATTGGAGGATAAAGCCCCTTGATATAAGACAGATACCATGCCAGGATGCCACACCAGAATTGTGGGCTCCCAAAATTGATTTTACGTCATGTTTTTGACACTTGTCTTCTTTTTTTGTAGAATAAACCAGGTGTATTCAATTATTGGTCTGGAGGGCTGGTGTCCAGCTCAGTGTGGTGTTTTCCCTGCTCTAGCACACCTGTTTCAACTTGTGTTGTAATTGCCAGGCTTAGTAGATGTGTTTGAACAGGGGAATCACCAGACTTTGCTGGACACCAGCCCTCAAGGACCGGAATTGATACCTCTGGAATGAACCATCCATTATTTACTTCGCCTGTGCAAGCTCCTCAGAAGCCTCTGCTTGCCAGCTCGCTGTAATTACGAGTTAATTTGCTTTGGATTTGGGAACATCATTTTAGAAAGGTATTTCGTCTATCAGTCATGGCTAGTTCTTTTTTTGTTGTCTCAAAAGTGTGTAGCATGACACCATAGAAAATATGACATGACATTAGCTGACACTAATTTTATTAAACATCACATCAGATTTAGTGCCATGTTTGCAGTGTGAGGAGATGGGAGCTGGTAATGATGTGCCACAACTTCAAAGCTCGACTATCAAAATCATATTGTTCTTACTGACTCTTCTATTTTACTGTCAGTTGTAAAAAGTCCTGTAATTTCTGTATGGGGAGTACATTGTGCAGCTCTGCTGTCAGCCTGAACAGGCAGCCTGTTTGGTTTGTGGTTTGGTACTTAGTGTTCTTACAACAGATGCTTTAAAATAAATAAAACGATAAGTGAATGCATATGAAATAAAACGATAAGTGATTGTATGTGAATGTAATACATACATGTAATTCTGTCATGTCTTTGTCCCTCCTTTTTAAAGGAGCTTGCTGACTCCATTGTATTACAGACTGTTTTATTGCTTCTATTTGTGTATTTCAGTCATGTGACCTTTTTCTTACAAATAAAAATTCTTTTGCACAACTCCTCATGCTTTACTCGCCTGCTGAAAACTTGTAATGTTTACAGACATATAAGTATATTTAGTACACAGTCCATACTCTTTTAAAGGATTATGGAACAAAAGAAGCTGTGTGTGGATGAGAGAGTGAATGTGACGTTATCAATAACGTGATGTTTAAAATACGAATGTGATGTTAAATTAAATAGAAACTGATGCTTTTACCTTAATTTCCTAACGTTAGGCAGATTTAGTGAGTAAACTGTGTGGATGGGCTGCAGTGTTATGTGTGGCGATTGTGTTAATCAGTATGATAAGTTTAGATAACTTTTGTATAGTAAACATGGATGTGATATTACTTTCCAAACTCTAAATTAATGAAACATTGTCACATCTGTTAGTTTACATAGAAATGTAGTAAAACTTTTAATGTTTGTTTTTCCTTTTGCTCTTTTTACAGACTGTCTCATTTTTGACAGTCTGACTGTCTCATTTTTGACTCCCATTTGTTATTTACCTTTAGACATTTAGATAATTTGTCAGCTTTGAAAGTGTACAAAGAGAGGAAAGATAATATTCATGAATTTTCTGGGTACAGTGACGAGTTTATTTGCTTCTCTTTATTCCCCAGTGTATCTTTGAGAACACTAATCTTTGTTTTGCGCAGAAACACATGCAGATCTTTTTCTGCGTGTGATTTGCTCATTAGTATACACATTAAGCCATTAAAGGGTGTCTGCAACATCACAGAGTTGCCTACATCATTGTATTTAGCCAAGGGCAGCCAAACGTCAATGACCCTGTCATGCACACTGCAGTGTGACTTACAAAATAACCCAGATTAAACTGACATATTTTCCATCTTAAAGGGCCGGCTTCCTAGACATGGATTAAACCCAGTCTTGGACTAAAATGCAGTGCCAATGATGAATCACCATTGGGAAAACTTTTTAGTCTAGGCTTAGGCTTAATCTGGATTTGGGGAACTGGCCTATATTGTTTTAAAAGCTCATAAGGCAGTATGTTAAACCTTTTTTGCACATAACACATAAGTGGCACATAAATACGGTTGATTGTCCTTTATGAGCATCACCAGACTGCATCTATGTTTTATGTTATTAAGATTCACCTCATAAACATGAATTCAATGCTCAAGATCCTTTGTTGGTGTTGATATATCTCTTGTGACCACAGTAGAATTTATTATTATTTAATCTGTTGTCTGAATGAATGTTTTTTGCAGTGGAATGACAGATGCAACATCTTACTTCAATTATCAACCAACAGCATGTCTATTGAGCAGGGAGGTATCATAATTATATGTATTGATTTGTTTTTTAAATGAGATTTCTCCTCAGCTGTTTCAGTCACTCAATTATGAAACTAAATGAGGAGTTTTGGTTTTCAAAATGGCACTTAACTTTCTGGAATTGATTGGACATTAATCAGCAATGGCAAACTGCAGGGGGACGTTTTCTCATAAGGAGAACTCTGACTAATGGACATTCAGAACATCTGAGGGTGCTCAAAGCAGCCTCCTGTGATATAGACACGGGAAAGGCCAAATGTCAGCAAATAATGATTAACAAGCAATGTATTGTAGAGATTTTATTTATATGCTCTAGATTTCAGTGCATGGAAACATATCTCTATGAACTTCAGCAAAATCATTCATTTATATACATGGTTTTTATGGATATGAAAAACGTTTTTCCCCTGTATAGTTTTGTAGATTTTACCTACTGTTGCATTTTCTTCTTGCCACAGTCTCTTTTTTAAAACTCTCACTTTAAACCTTTTGAATTAATATTGCTCTTTGTATCAGAAGAACAAGAATCAGAATCCTGCCGTTACAGTCCCCTCCAGATCTATTGATAGGCCATCCGAAACGAAACGTGTGATTGCTTAATTAAATACCCACGCACACTTGTGCAATTGCCATAATGTCTATTCTCTGACTGTGTGAGTCTATTCTTAGTCTCTGAATGTCGAATGAATGACAAGGTACAAATCAGTTTGACAGGCACCTCGCCGGGACCTTAAGCAGGTGTGCCGCACAACAATAGGGAGAAAAATAGAAGCGTTTATTTCACGCCCGACTGAGGTGTGAAATTTAAGGAGATTATGCCAATCAAACAAAGGGCACGCAGCTATGGTTCACTTGCGTTTTTTTCCTTTTTACAAAAAAAAACAAACTCCTACTCAGCGGCATTGGTGCCGAACATAATTTTCCATCTATAAGCAGGGGACATTTCAGTCAACAAATGAGCAGCTCTGAGAGTGCATTTATCTAGAATGACATGATACGGAGAAAGCAAGTGTGTATTTGCAGAGGAGGGTTTACTAGGACACTGGCAAACCTCTGTGTGTGCATTGCATAGCGTTTAGATTGCATGCCTACGTCAAACTGATGATCAGGATTATTGGTCAGTTTGGTACACAACCCAGCATAGTTTCAAAGCACAGTACATCTAGAAAACTGCTGCTGCAGATCATTAAGAATGGAATGCATTGGACTTCGGTTAAAACCAACCTATAAGTCCATTTAATATTTCTTCAGTGGGGAAGACTATTTTCACTAAAGCTGTTTTTTTCTTCCTAAATGTTCCTCATCATTTTCTTGGAGATGTTAAAGTGTATCTGGAGCAGGCGGCTGCCTAGCACACAGTCTGTGTGTAAATGGTGTAGGCACAGCAACGTGGAACGTCTCTCATGGGGGGCGTTTGATTTGGCCTAATTAAATGGAACATCTGAGGACCAATATTGATGTAGCAGGTGGTTTGACTCTGTTGTAATGACTTGTTCCGGAGGCAGCTGGTGCTGAGCTGCATAACACACCTGATGAATAGTTAAAGTGAGAGGCGAGTTTGTTAGTACAGAGAGGGTCCAGCTGCTGATGTGTTGCGCTTGCATGGAAGGAAACGTCATCTCCCTGCACCCCGCTGTCAGTCCAGCGGAAGATTAAAGGGACACTCCGGTAGACATGAAATAAGCCTCCGCCTTCTCTGATGGCACTTCCTGGCAACTGGCCAAGTGGCAAGGCTCAGCTTTGTTTGAACGGACCTGTTGTAACAACCCCTTTGGCGCCGCTGTTTTGAAGGTTAGCCTACTTTGAGCTTTTTGGGCGGTTTAAGACCACCCTTTGTTTTTGCCTGAGTGCCCAGTAGCTTTTTATTTCAACAATAATCACTCCAGCGGCCTGCAGAGACTTCATTTTAAGAGGCAACAGGAGTCCTCCAACAATGCAGTCAGCTAATGGTCTATTACAGTGTAGGGTGACTGGGAGCAAGGGCTTTGTAGTTCAGGGTAAATTGTGTTCAAGGCTCTCAGAAGGGGGCAGTATGAGCCCATGGCCAAGAGGCCTAGAGACTTTTGGTTTAGGGAATGACTTTGGTTTCTGCCAGCCTTTGAAAATTAATCTTGAGTTAGATTTCTGTAGCTTCCTGAGAAACAGACTCCAAGTCACTTGTTAGAAGCTTGAAAAACTCAACTATACTTGGCCTCCTATGTTATGGTCAAACAGTATTTTTTCTCATTCCTAGATTAAAAAGTCATATAGTTTTTCAAATACCTTCAGTTTGACACCTGTAATCTGTTTTTCCTTAAACCTGAATGGATATTCGGGACAATCTTGGCCTAAACATTTCCTAGAAGCTGACAAAAAGATTGGTCCAAGATCCTCATGATGTGACATAAACAATTTAATTTTTGGGAATTTTATAACTAGATTTAAGCAAAGTAATACAACAAAAAATCTATTAAAGTGACTGCAAAAGCTCTAGAAAATTGAATCAGGAAGTTACATTACAACAGAAAACTTTTCTAGGTTGTAAACTACTTAAAAGTCCTCAATTAAAGCATTTTACAGGGTTTTACAGTGTTCGCTATTGCTGTAAGTAATATTTATTGATATATTTCTGCAGTGTCACCCTTACCTGTTTTGTTAATCTGTTTGTGATAATTGTAACCTTTGTAACCTATGAAAAAACAAACAAGCAAGCACATTGTAGTATTTTGGTTGAATTTGACAAGCGTCATTGAATGAGGTACAGGAAGAAATTGTCATTTAGAGTTGTCTGAACTGTTCTGAACTTCTCAATTAAAATTTAATGGGTTATACAAAAATAGGTTAAAATTAACAAATTATTTGTTTGTAATTTGAATAATAAGGCAGTGGTGTAGTCTATATAATAAACAGATACATGCCTAATACCTACTAGAAATTGCATATACCCACTTAAAAATGCACAGTGATTGGTGATGTGAAAGTTATCATGTCAATAATCCGTTAACATGATAAATGATTAATGCTGCAGATTTTTTAAAATGGAGTTTGTGCATTTTTCTTCTTTGACTATTCAAACCATCTGAAGCCCATCTGTTCTACCCTGAAGCCCAGCTGCTTGCTCGCTGTTGCTATGACTGTGTATGCGACTGTGGTCCTCTCGTTCAAATGCAGCTTTTAAAGGGCAGTGTCAGTTGATGGATGTCCTGATAAAAGTTATTTCCAGCTACTGCAAAGCCATGAATTTGTACGTTGAGTATGAAGTATCACTTACAAGCAAACTAACCAACTAACCACTAATGCTGGCTATGTCAGTAATATGGCAGACTGCGCTAGACAGTGTTAAAGGGAGAGAAACTAACAAAAGCAATAGCAAAGTAGAAAGGTCCAGTTCCCCTTGAACAAGACATAATGTAGTGGTATGAGAGAGAGAATCACAATCACAGAAGATTTGGAACATTTACTGGAACAGTAACATGCAGTTGATGCTCCTTTACTAGACATTGGTGATGAAAACTGGGAACTGCATTCACCCCATTTTGGTGTTCACCCTGTGTTCATGTGATAGTCATGTTCAAGCTCATGTGACTTTCATAACATGATGTAAATAATGTTATTAATTATTTCAACTATTAAATATATTTTGAATGTGCATATTTTGTCCAGTTATATATCTATAACAAAATGTACTGCTTCATAAATTGGAGAAATAGTTCTTTAGAGTCAAATTTTACTATTGTTGTATGAATAACATGTCAAATACCATAGAGATGCTAGTGGAAATTAACCTTACTGTGGAGCTGAGCTGCTTATAAAACAAAGTGAGGATTTCTGCATCACATAATGCTTAATAATGACATGTGCAGCATTATATTGAATCTGCTGATACATGCAGATACTGGATTAATACATATTTTTAAATAACTAACTGTGCTCTTTTTATTGTACTTGCTTTTTTTTTAAAATGCATATTTATGTCTACTTAACTGGTAGATCCCAATTACAAATATAACCAACAGAGAGAGCCCTAATGTCATTTTATGCTTTCAACAATTTTGACTTAATGTTTTAGTAACATTGAAGTTTCTAGACTTAGGGTACTGAATTGGCTGAATTGCACTCAAATTAGAAGAAAAAATGAAAGAAAGCTCTCTAGAGATTAGATTACGTTTCATTCTGCGATTGTTTTTTGATTCTGTGCATTAAAATGAAGCCTCCCAGATATAATCATTTTAACTGTAAGAGTCGTGACAACTCATATGTGTATTGAATCAATTTGCGGGCTAAAAATAGCAAGCTCCTCGCACATGGCTTTCATTATCAGCCACCAGGTCATTTTACCAATATGACAAATGGCCATTCAGTTGAGCCACACATGCCGTCCATACAAATCAGAGTTCCTTCCCTGTCGTCCCACTATTTCCATCGGATAGTCTACATCACATCAAAATCCATACTTATATTGACTACATTGACTGGTCTTTGTGTGAGGCAGTGGCCCGAAATTTGAGTAACACCGCTTGCACTTTGTATAGTGCAGGCGGTTCTACTACAGAGTTTTACTACAGCATCAAATATAAACTGTTACATGGTTTTTAGCGAGAAACCTGACTTTATAAGGATAGGGGTCAGAAAGGTGAATTAAGAGGCACAGTATTACAAATGAAATAGTCCTAGCTGTTGAAAATCAAATTAGTATTGGCTTTTGAACATTCCAGCCACGCTTCATGTTAATATGATTGCATTAAAGTTAGCATGTCATTTCAGTCTGGAAATGCTACAGCAAGAGTTGAACATGAATGAATGTTTCTGCACTTTTTCATAATTGGATACTCAGCTACTACACTGTACATTTAAATCCTAACAGTACACCTAAGTTCATAGCTGCTGCGCACAGTAGCAGAGTTTAAATACAGTTTAATGTTCAGCATTACACTCTTTGCATAGTGCCCTCCAGTTGCGAACAAATGTTCGAACCTGATGACTTTCTTGATAAAAGTTATTTCTAGCTACTGCTGTAGTGATGTTGTGTTTTTGCCAAAGTACATGGAGTTTGAAGTGTCATTTACGAGATAAACAGACTGCTGATGCCAGCAGTATCAGTAATTGGTCACACTGGACAGTACTTGTAGGAGAACTATGGATAAACCAATGAGAGCAAACTAACAAAAACAATAGAAAAGTGGAAAGTTCCAGTTCCCCTCGAAGAAACTATGAGTTGTAAGAGGGACAGCGAGAGGCTACAATCATGAAGAAGTTGAACCACTGACTGTAGATGTGATATATATGATATACTCTCATTGGTTGAACATGCAGCCACTGTTGCTCTCACTAGATGTCGATGCTAAAAATTGGAGCTGTGTTCACATGATTTTCATGTTCAGGTTCATGTGAATCCTACATTCACATGATGAAAGTAATGTTACTTGAATTCTTGACCGTAATAAATACATTCTGATGAAGCTTGTTATGTCCACTTAATGCTGCTTCAAAGTTTGTGAACCCTTTATCATTTTGTGAGTTTCTGTGTGACCTAAAATATGATCAGATCTTCATTAAACTATTAACACTAGATAAACAGAACCGAATTACTAGACAAATAACACAAAAAGGTATATAGTTTTTCATTAATTTATTGAACTAAGTAATCTAACATTGAAAGTCCATGCTTGCAAGACTATGTGACCCTCTGCTTTCAGGAACTGATGTGACCCCCTTGAGCAGCAATGACTTCAGCCAAACGGTTCCTGTAACTGTTGATCAACCCTGGACCATTTCGCCTTAAAGAACTGCTTTGACTCTGTTATGTTGCATGAGCGCCACACTTTAGGTTCTGCCTCAGCATTTCTATTGTGTTGAGGTCTGGACTTTGACTAAGCCATTTCAAAATGCAACATTTCTTCTGCTTCAACCATTCTTTGTAGACTAACTGGTGTTTTTAGGGTCGTTGCAGGACTCTTTTGTTAAGGTTTAGTTCAGGGATAGATGCCCTAATATTTTCCTGTAGATTTCCTTCATACAATCCAGAATTCATAGCTTCATTAAAAGATAGCAAGATGTCCAGGTCCAATAGCAGCAAAACAACCCCAATCCGTGATACTGCCACCATCGTGTTTTAAAGTCAACAATGAGGTTCTTATGCTGAAATGCGATGTTCAGTTTTGCCAATAATAAAGTCTGTAATTTAAGCCATAATAATTGATTTCTCATTTGACTGAAACATGGCATGCACTAACAAATGTGCATGGTAAATTTTGAAGGTAAAGATTTTTTTAAACAGGGTAAGATCAACCACAATCACACCTGGTTGTCATACAAGTGACTGAACCTGACCCTGACCCTAATTATCACCTATACCAAACTGATAATTCTAGAGGCTCACATACTTTTTGCAACAAAGATGTTTAATGTTGGATCACTTTGTTCAATAAAGGGATGAAAAACTATATAATCGTTTGTGTTTGCCTGGGTTCTCTTTGTCTTTTATTATGACAAATTAAAATCTGATTGTATTTTAGGTCACATTTATGTAGAAATTCATGAGACAATGAAGGGTTCACAAACTTTCCAGCAACACTGCACATAGCTATTGGTTTTTAAATGGGGAAAAAACTTTCTTGAGGTCAAATTTGAAAAAATAAGAAATTTGATTAATCATGATTAACTGCACAAAAGCACATGACTAATCACGATTCATTATTTTAATCTAAAATAAATCAATGGATATGACTGAATTCACATTTACATGGTTAAGTATTTTACCTCCTATTAGATTTCCACTCATCAGAAAGTCAATTCTTTGTATCTCACTCATAATTTATAATTTTTCCACAGTAATTTATTCATACTTGTTTTTACAAATGTGTGTTGAGGGAAACATGTTCCATTTCTTTGCATCAGCAGGATTCTTTTCTTTTCTTTTTTTTTTTGGTAAATCTCTTTTGTGAGAGGGATGAACCCATCATGTGTCTCATCTGCTCTTGGGGGGCGGGGTGGCAGACAGAAGTGACGGACAATCTATTTGCTGTTAGACTCACGTCGTGTCATATTGCATCAGCGTCTGGGCACTGATGCATTGCTGCCACAGCCATGGGCGGCAATTACATTCCTGTAGAATAGTATCTCTGTGTACAGTCGTTCATGCTGCCTGCTTCCTCAAGCGATTTGAGCTTGGTGAAATTACTGAGGAAAACATGAGTTTTTGTACTGTACTGCTCCACATAGATATACTGTATTTAATTCCGGCTTAGTCCATACATCATTTCCATGGTCACAACTTAAAGTCAGACAGTTCAGAAAATAGGATTATGAGTGATGGATTTAGGAATTGTATGTTTTGGAGAGTGCGACGTTGTCCCTGCTATTGTAACGATTTGTTTTCTACACAACCCACACACTCAGATGTGCATTTTGTCAGAATGTGGCTCTTGTGAAATCTTTAAACTGGGAATCATGAAAAACAGCATTAGGTCATGGAAGTAAATGATTACCATTATCAGTAGAGACTGGTTTGAGGATGTATTTGTTTGCCTATGGTACATTTGTGAAACAGACAGGTCATAAAATTACTGATAAAATCTAAAAATAGCTGCTGGAATACAAGCACTGGATAAGTGTCTGTAAATCTGTATATGCTGTACAATCAAAAAACACATCATGTAAGGTGCTACAAATGTGGTTACACCTTAATGAAATGATATAGATGAACTTCTGTAGTGCTATAAAGCAGTCTAATTGATGTTACCAGTGGCTCTAGCACTTTATTACTCACAACTAGGTAATGCCTTCCATACCTTGGGCAGAACACGGACAGTTCAGAGAGCCACATCATTCAGACAGTGGGTTGGCCAACTGACAGTGATATACTCCAGTCTAGTTGAATGGAAATGGATCTTCTAGTTCTTAGAACTGTTAAACCTTTAACCTCTGAGCTTATTGTTCAGTTAATAATCTTAAAGCTTATTTTTCAGTAACTACTAAAAATGATTCAGTAACTAGCTACTGTGAAACTGCTCTGTAAATTATGTAGTTACGAGAGTGAAGAATGGAATTCTTGAGTTAAAGGGGTTAATGTGGAGTCTTTTTAGTTGTGCTGCAGCAACCAGCATTTGACAAAACGCCAGCAGTTTATCATTGCAAGTTTGTTTTTGCAGATAGCGAGTATCTCAGCATTTTAATGGATGTAGGGTTCATCCAATATAAATGCAAACCATCCCACAAAACAAATGGGAGGAACAGGCTGGATCATCCGAAGATCAGATTTGCCGTCCAAACAAAAGCGCAATTGTTTTTTTTTTGTCTTTCTATGCCCAGCAAGTGCTGACAGAGCATCACTGTTTTGCAGTCTGACGTCCACCACAGCAATCTGCCATTCATGTTAATGGAATTCAAGATACTGTATATTTTAAAATGCAAAATGTGTGGGTTTTGATCTGATTTTCTCATTCACACACCCACCAGACACACATGCAATAGAATTTAAGCTTTTTAAAATAGTCTAATAATAACAAAACCTTGCATGCATTTTACACTTTCGTCATGTTTTTGGGAAAAACTTCCCCAATGACAGTAACATCATCAAAAATCACACATCAAGATGTCATATACTGTCAGAGACAAGGGTACTGTACAGGTACATTTTTTTAATCAAGGTACAAACAATGTAAATGCACTCTTAAAGGTACAGTAATGGTCTTACAGCCCAAGTAAGTTTCTTATTAAGATATTAAAATAGAAAAAAGAAGAAGCCTAGAGGCACTACAGGGTGTATTGAGTCAGTGCAACTTAAAAACATATCACTGCAGTACGGTGTATTGTTGTATTCCCTAACTAAAGGCATTGAAGAAGTCCAAAGATTAATGCATGAATGACGAGCGTGGGGTTCAGGAAGTTAATGCAAGACTTCCCAATATTTCTCCACCCTGTACCTGAGAAAAAATGCCATAAACAGCAGTACAGTAACAAAGGGCTATGAGAAAGTCTTGAGTCTCCTATTTAGCTCATTGAGAACTTTGGAAAGCGCATGCAGATCGCTAATAATAGCTGTGGTGGGAGGACAGGCTATTTAAAGCCAGCGGAGCCTGTGGGAGATGTCCAACTCCAGCCCAAAGGCCATGGGAAGTCCGCTTCTCCAGTTGGCTTCACATGTCTTCTCCATTAAGACCTTAAGCTCTGACGATAGGATGCTCGATCTGGCACTTCAGACAGGGAGGAGGTCCGTCCTGACCCCAACCCTTCAAATGTTGTTCTCCTGGAGGCCAGAACATGAGCCAGGGCTGCGGTGGCAGTGAGGATATGGCTGTCCGCAAAGACGTTTTTAATGCGCCCGGTGGATGCTGCATTGGTAAGCACAAGAACAATGGGGGCATTACCTCACTCGAAGCTTTGAGATTTGCGCATGGAAGCCAGTGTAATGCAATGCATGAGCAACAAAATTGTGACTTCCAGGAAGTTTTAGCTTTTTATTTCTGTTTCTACTTTGGCTCAAATAAGGACAATGTATTCCCAAATATCCCAAGGAAGAGGACTTAATAAATGCTCAGACTCCTTCTAATATGATGAGATGCTGGGCACTTACAGTAGTTATTCTCTTTGACTGGACAGTGCATTCCCCACAATCCCAAAAACCTTCAAAAACCCCTCACATATGAAAGTTGACATCATGAAATGGATACGTAGGATTAGTTTCCACCGGCCCAGCACTTCTACAATCCACTTTGCCCGATAGTTCTGGTGTAATGACTTTTGAGGCGCAGATTATGCCGGATTTGGGTGAGGATAATACAAAGAACTGTTTTGCCAGCGCAGGCACACACTCCCTTGAGAGAAGAGAGAGAGAGAGTGAGAGAGAGGTGGGGGGGGGAGAAAGACGGTGACCACGCAGTCACCTGCTGACAGAGCCCCACGCAGCTGTTCTCCCGCTCTGACCTTATGCGATCCGAGCACACTCTTCAGATCTAGCCGGGGCACGCTGCGCCCCGCCATTTCACCCAGAATGTCACAGGCCTCCCGCTCCTGGCTGCCCGGGCCTCCCCGACGTGCTCCTCTCATGACAAACGCATTGGGCGGCATGGAAAAGCGCCGACCAGCGCTGCCGCTCTACTATTTTTAGTCCCTCAGCAGCCACAGGATGTTCATGTAAATGGTACCATGGGTCTCAGATGCTCCAGAGTAAGTGTTTTCTTTCTTTTTTCCCCCCCGAGTTGGACTTTGTAAGAGATCAGTGAATTAATGTGTTAATATGTGTTCAAATCAGACTGTTTTTCCTTCTATTAGTTGTTTGCTTTTGTTGCCTGGTGACATTGCACTTTTTCATATGCAAGAGATGTTTATGGGCATAATTTGGTTTTATGTGTATTCTAGTGTGATGAACAGAATATGAAAAAGTCTAAACTAGTTGTAAAGTGTTTTTAATCTTGAACTCACAGTCATGGTGTTATTTTATGAATGTTTTTCTTTATTTGTCTTCCTTTAGTTGCATTTGATAAGATGTGCTCTCAGGTGCTGATGCTTGCCCTTTGTTTTGCTTCAGTTCTGTATAATTAAAAATGAGATGACAGTAAAATTACATAAGATGCAAAGACAGGCAGTTTAGGTGTCATAATATTGGCTATAGATAAAGCTTTGTATTGTAGGTTCTAGAACCAGCTGTTTGGGGTGAGGGACAGTCAGTCTGTGAGAAATGACCCCAATCTAGCTATAACACATGGATCTGTGAGATTTGTCTGAACATTCTCTCGAAGCGTCCTAGGCCTACTGAACATAACATTGAGGTCAATCTACAAAGCTAAGCAAGTATAAAGACGTGATAAAGACCTTTCGCTCTTAAGCTGTTCCAAATTAGTATGACTGTTTTCCTTTTTGTCTTTTTCGTGTAGAAATGTGTAGAAACTTTCAGTGGCAGCTTCATATCTTTTGACATAGAAATTTCATTTTTTATGTAAGCCTTTCTTGCTTAAAACATTCTCAAGACCTGAATTGAGAATTGTGGACACGACTGCAGACACTCAGGAAAACTTGGTTTGTGCATCATAAATATGCCTGAAGTATTTTTATGTAGGACAAATCAATCAAGTTTATTTAAGGCATATCTTAGGTAAAAAAAAATGAAATGATCCTTTTGAAATATCAAAAACAGCTGGTAGTGTTTTAGTTTATTTTATGAATCACTTATTGGTTTGTAACAGCACTTCTGGTTCTATTGTTAGTTACCCCCTAGGCCTAGTAGTCATACGACTCTCCTTGAATGTTGGAACTCGCACACACACACATTATCTAAGCCGCTTATCCTTCTGGGTCGCAGGGGGAGCTGGAGCCTATCTCAGCGGTCGTTTGGCGAATTGAATTTGATCAGATTACTGGATAACTGAGAGATTTATCTTCTTCTTCTTGCCACTACTGCTACACCAAAGTTACCAAAATGTGTAACCACTGTATGGAGCACGGGCAGTCAGGATTAACATAGGCCTATCCAAAAACAAACAAACAAACAAATAAAAACCAAGGCTAGAGAGGTCAAAACTAGGCACTATGTGAAAAAAATAACACAAGGAACTAGGAACTGGGAAATAAGAAAACAGAGAACTAGAAATCGCAAAAGTAAGTCTTAAAAAAAAAACAGGGAACTAGGAGCACAGCAATATGACTCAGAATCGCAGGGAACAGTGTACATGTAAGACCTGCAAAGGCACAAATGATCAAAGCACTACATATATACTGGGAAATAACTAAATTCCTGTAAGATGATTATGTTGACTGAATTCTTTCACAATAAATTTGCATTAAGTAATTATGTCAAGTAATGATATCTCACATTAAAGCCACATACTGAAAAAAGTGATGCCTTGAATTTACTTCAGTCAAGTATGTACATTATTTCCAGGTAAATATATTAACACTATTAGATCTTTCTGTTTGGTTATTTTTGGCAGTAATTGTATTGCTGTAATATTTTTCATTCATGTGGAAATTATATACACTTTATGTCCAGTAGTATCTGGCCAAAGCCTAACCTAATATTTCCCAACCCATGATCTTGGGCATATTAGACACTAAAATGTGCAGGACATGTGGTACTCCAGAGTTGGAAACCTGTGCTCATCCCCTTAAAACTAGCAAACAAATGAAACGGCAGTCTTACCAACTAGCAATGCAGAGCAAACTGTTTAGTTGTTGAACCTTTTTAACTGGAGTTCATTGAGGAGGTCCAAACTTTAAATTCTTCTTGAAATAGTCTGACTGAATGTGTTTTTTACACATGCAAATGTTTCTCTATAAACCTAATAGTGTGTTATTATTGAAGTTCACGTCATTGATAGCAGCCAACTTTTTACACTTTTAGTGGTCTACGTGAAAACTGGCAAGGCTTTCTGCACATCCTTAAAAAAGCACATGTTGGTTTGTTGAATGACTTGCTACATGTTAAACTGTTGACTCGTGGTAGATCCAGATTCCAGAGGCACGCAGTGTTGTTTTGGTTCAAGTAGGAGTAGGCCATGTCCGTGCAGTGCAGGTGTAGCCACTCCCCCACTAACCCTAAACAGTGCCAGGTAACTTTGGTACATGTAGAAATAGCCTTAATACATTTTAGAGGCTGCAATAATCAGTTCAGTATCTCTAAAACCATTCCTGAAAATATCGTAATTATTGTTCCGAATGTTTGTTTAGTGGACTGGGCAATTCATCAAGGCTGTATGACTGCATGACTGGTCATGTTCAAGGAAAGCTCCGAAAGCCAGAATCAACAGCCAGTGTGCCAGATTTACTACTGCCATTGTGTATAAACAGCAGAATACGGGCCCATAATATTTTATTGAGGCAGGGTTTATTGAGGGCTCCGAAATACTTATTGAACAAAATTTTTCAACTGAGGTAGTATGTAAGTTATGTTATTAACAAAATGCTTTATTGCCCTGTTTTCTCAAAACTCATGCTTAGTGTAACAGGATCTTTTCAAGCCAAACAAGATTGTTTGGTTGTCATAAGCTACCCAAATCTGTATTCATTACGGTTGGCGTTACCATTAACCCCTTACAATCCCAGGCTTCTTATATACTAGGGCTTATTATTCACTTACATTACTTATTATTAACTACAGGAACTTCAGTTATTCTAAGGTTATAAAAGTGTGTAGTAAAAGTTTAGGCTTGCCAGTGGGTCCTGACCATTTAAGAGTTAATGCGAATAAGACAAAAGGCCACTTTGATTTGGATTTAGGAGGCCCCTGAGAAAACTCTCATGTCACTATGGAGATGATCAAGCTATCATGTAAGGTCACTGGAGGTACAATCAATATTTCCTCTCTAGCAGTTGACAGGGTCCCAGTGATGCAGTTAGATAACAGTGCTGTAACACTTTTGTAACACACCCCATCTGAGTACCCAGAGGTGACATTGTAGTTATGTATTGAAACATTGTGATACTGTATGCATAGTGCTTCCATACATTGATGTGGCGTAACCATTCACTACTTAGTATAGGTGTTAAGAAAGAAAAAGTGGTGATGTTCTGCCCCACTTGGTGTTCCTTGCTGTAGTTATGCATTAAGCTGCGTTCATGTGCACTCAAATGTCCTGGGCTGCTTGGCATGCTTCTAGCACAGATTAACTCAATGGTCCAGCAAAACTGCGCTACCCCTGGAGCAATTCACACTTAGTAAGACCAAGCAATGTAGAATGGTAAGATGAGTTGAACATGTGTGAATTAATGTGAGTGTGTAAATTATGCCTTTCAAAACTGCAGGTTAATCCTAATATTTCATTAATATTAAAACCAATACTGGTCTGCAATTGGCATTTGAATGAACGGTAGCTATTAGTGTATTAATAACAAATGTCCATGAGGTCAGTACAGTGCCCATGTTTCTGCAGTGTTTTGGGATGCTGATTTTTTGTGAATGCTTTTCTTTAGTTTTCAGCGGGTAATGAAAATGAATGCAAATGACCCACTTAGAAATCAAATCATTTTTTCTCAGCTGGGAGGGTCTGTATAAAGAACATTCATTGTATCTGGACAGTCGTGAGTTGCTGCATGCATAGCTCACAGTGTTGAGAATAATGGAAAATCACAGCTAGCGGTTTCTGACATTCAGAGCAATGGAAAATGCAGCCCAGTGGAAAAGAGCCTTGGAAAGTAAATAACTTGATAATGCTAATGCCCGACTCAAAAGAACAGCTTAGAAAGCCATTAAAGTGCTAGATGCTATCAATGCAAACCAAGCAGACAGAACTGAGGACATGGGAGCAACCCGCCTGCAAGTGGCCAAAAGAGGGCTGCCTCCTAATAATAGGACACCAGCAGTCCACGCTCAGGGTTACTCAGTTCAGTGTGAGCGTATAATTAATTGGCTGTTTATAATAATTACATAAGCACTGAAGTGGCACCCCTGGGAGGCAAAAAGCTACATACTGCAAAATGACTTTGTGGGCCTTTAGGGACTGCCCTGATGTACATTAACATTATATTTCGCATTAGCTCATTGTGTTGATTGGATGGAGCCTCAAAGTAGATCTTTGATTAGGGCTTTCAAGTTACTTTTTAATTATTACCTCATTATTTCATATTCATATTTCATGTAATCTTCCCTGTTGTCTTTCTGTGTGTATATTGTTAGTAATGTCTTTGAGATATATTGTCTAGATTTAGGGTATGTGTTGCCCGTAACGATCAGTGAACAATTTTTTTCTTCTATAGTCTTTCTCCTGTTATGTTTACCGTAGCAAGGTGTGATTTTAGCAAGATGTGATTAACCAAAATTTGACAAAGTTGCATGGCTTCTATAAACTGTTTATAAACCTTTTCAGCAGTCTGTCATTGTAATGCTCTTTCACAGCAAATACTTCTGGTCTAGGTGGGCTTGTAGAGCAAAGCAGTAAAATTCCACATGCTTTGTAGCATCAAATAAGATCATGAATTGGAGAATAAAGCTTGGCTGACCTCCCATTTCTTTGGAGAACTCCCACCATTACATAAAATGAAGTCTAACGGAGGGTATCTGGTCACTGGGCCTCATTCACCAATATCTTCCTGAGTTTATTTTTAAACATGTTCTTAAGAAAAGTCCTAAGAAAAAAGTCTACATCAGATTTATGGAAGAATTGTTCTCACCTTTGTGCTCTTTAGTGTGTGTAGATTCTGTTCTTGCCTAAGAACAAATCCCAAATAAGAAAACATTGGTGAATGTCAGAATCTTTGTGAGAATTGCATAAGTGCGTTTTGAGAAGATATTTACTCTTAAGAACATTTGGCCAATGAGGCCCATTGTTTTTTCTGCTTTTTCTGCCTTTTCGGTCACTTGTCTAGGGCTGGCCAAAAATGTTATCACGATAAAAACATATAAGTCGATATTGATACATGTCACAATAAGTGTCGATTCTTAATTTCTTTTAAGTTTAAAGGCTGATTTTTGCTTCTGATTGGTTGTGGTTTTAAACTATAATTTATGGTCAGAACATGACAAACACTTGCCAAACAGTGGAACATTTCACCAATCTGTCATGGGACAGTGGGACAAAGTTTCGGGTCAGCTGTTTTTACCAGCTGGAAAAGCACGGCCGCAATTTCTGTAATATTCATAATTTAGGAAAGAAAACAAATTATTTTTATCTCTCTGGTGACAAGTGCTAGGCTATCTGTGTACAAGAGCTAAACTGTTTAGTTCCTTAACAACGTCAGCTTAGTACAAACAGCGAATAGTAGCTGGCTCAGTACGTCAGGGCCTTACTGCCATCACTCCTACCACATCCATGTCAGAGCGTATCACAGTATTCAAACACCAGCTAGCAGATGTGTGGATTTCTCAATTCTATCGTTGTAGTTTTTGGAGTGGAAGAACCGCAATATATCTTACGCTTGCTGTGTAAAAGCATTAACTATAGTGTGAATCTTTCACACTAGACCTTTTAGATGTGTTTAAACTGAAATCAGTGCTATTTTTGTCTTGTTTCATCTACAGTAACATCAATTAGCCGTGTTGTGCAAGTGGCAGAGTGCTGCTTCAAGTTAGCCAGCTGCTAAAAACAGCTAGACTGGGAAGCTAGCGCTCTCCCACTCTCCAGTGCCACACATACAGCATCCTCAGTTTACTTTTCGTTTAAATCAGTGCTATAACTTGCATGAACCCACTTCTTTCTTTCACCTTTGTTGCTTGGGAATGCACTAATACTAAAATATGACTGAGCGCTATAACTGTGTTGTGTGGAGCAGACGTGATTTAACGCTGCTAAAGCTGGTTAGGATGTTTGGAAAGAGGTTATTTCACTCTGGCCCAGTACAGTTATGCCACTTGTCACTCACACTTGGTCACAGGAGAACAGATCAACAGATCGCTCCACTCAGACAGGGAGTGTATAACTCCACGTTTCAAACGTTGCCAAAGTATATTTGGCGACTCATTTAACTCCTTGCCCCCCCTCTGTAATCATGTCGAAAAACTCGGAAGTGTGCCCTCTTATGGCGACAGTGGAGTAGTGTCGCTTTCCTTGCAGTAGAAAACGCCACCAGGGCTGTCGCTAGAACGTGGAAGTGTGAGAATGGTCTATTATATCGATCATTTATCGAACTTTGAATATTTCTGTCGAGAAAAGTTATAGTGATAATTATTGTTAGCGTTTTATTGCCCAGCCCTACACTTGTCTCCACTCTGTCACCCCATTCTGTTCTTTTTTTCCCCCCTTAAAACCCTTAATGCTTAAGCACAAAGTTGCATCCTTTATATTATTCATCTTTTCAAGCATGCTTTGACATGCTCAACTTAAACTGCTTGATAAAGGACATCCATAAGCGTCATGGACTCTTTAAACTATTCCGAAAGGCACCAACTTGTACTATTCCAGCGAAGGCGTTTACAAGCATCTGTTCCAGCAAAGATGTCCATAAGTATTAACTACATGTGCTTGTTGCCTTTTATCACAAAGCAGTCAGGCGGCAAGGAGGCCCAGATTGATCTATCATCTGTCTGTCTTCAACTGCTGCCCTTAATCTTCCAAGCTCTTTGGCTCTCAGCACCTTTTAACAGTGTAACAGTCTGTACTTTGTGCATTATCGAGAGCAACATCCTGTCCTAACAGTATTTCTGTGTGTTACCTACTCTGGACACTTGTTTTGACAAATTTGACAGCTGGCAAGCTTGGTCTTTTTCTGGCAGAGTCTGAAATTGCACCATTATGTTCATTTCTGGCAGTTTTTAATTGCTTTATGATTTACTAACTAGTGAAAAGAGCGCTGGACCTTGGGGTATAGGGCAGATTTGGAAGCTGAATATAAATAGTTTGACAAGCCAGTCATGCCGTCATTCCACTTATTGGCGTATTGAGTGACATCTACTACAAGTCATTGCTGTAATTTATATATGCACTTTCAACATGTTCCTGTGATATACTGTATTATTGTTATATTGAAAACCAATATATCTGGTTCCTTCACACCATAACATTTCATCTTGTTCTTGATGTGGAGATAAACAGTCGTTATATTTCTTTTAATGACCTTACTATCCTGATTTATAAATCTGCCAAACTGGACAGGTATGCTACCGATGATTCCCAGCTAAATAGTCATCTAATGCGTATGCATTTTGGCAAGACGCTGCTTGAACAAAGAAAATGACATTCATAAAGTTATATGCTCTGTTCTTTGCGATATATGCAGTTTTCTCTTTTTTCCTCTAGCCTAAATTCAAGTAGAGCTGTTCTCCTCTAGCTATTGTGAAGAATGAGCAGCTCAAGGAAAACACAGGCCTCCCATTAATTTCAATTAAAAACCATCCACCTTGACTCCTAAAAAGTAGTGGGCGTGAAACAAACGTGTAATTACATTTATTTTGCTTCCAAACACCCAGGGGGAGCCATTAGGCCTTAAACTCTAGATGGGCTGTTTGGTTGTAACGAGTCTCTGTTCTGTTTGTGCAGTGGGATATGGTATGCCCTTATGTTTGTGATGACATAGCAAATCCAGTAGCACTTGAGAATATGTGATGCAGCCTGGTGCTGTTCTGTATGCAACAGTTTTACAAATAACCAGTCCACCTACTACATATCAGTGTATAGTCACCCTGGAGCAATAGTGTTTTTTGCAAATATACAGTAATCCCAAATGCCTGAGCTGCTCATAGCAGAGTTTAGCCAGTATCTATGCTACATATCCAGTTATAGCTGTCAGAGAAGAAATGGGCAAGTGTGGGTGTCAAATCAGTGTCAAGTGTCAGCAAATATGATGTGGAATCAACAGAGATTTGTAGAGTTAGTTTTGAAAATGGAGTTTTAATGGCAAAAATGCAGCAATTTGATTCATTTAGACTGATTAACCTGTACTTATCAAACATTTTTCCCCAAGGGCTGTGACTGGTTTCATGTCATATAATGTAGGCGTACCTGTCAATGTAATTTCAAGTGGTAGATTACTTGAAAACCACTTTTCAACACATCAGCTAAATTTAGGACAGTAGGCCTCATTAATTGTAAAAAAGCCTGATTGCCCTGTGGGAAAAAGCTTTCAGGAAAGTATGGAAGGTGTACTTTATAAAAACCTGCAGTTTGTGTATGTGAATTTTAACGCTGTTTGGTGCACTGAGAGACTGACCAAATAATCCTTTGCCAGTGATTTATTTGAGAATATTCTTCTTAGAGAAAGATAGATAGATAGATAGAGAGAGAGAGAGAGAGAGAGAGATAGAAGGAAATTTAGCAAAGAGAGTATGCAAGAGCTATTCTGGGGAAACTTAAGTAGGGCATGATGGGGCGTTTGTAGCCAATTTGTAGCCAATTAAAATCTCTATGAACACTGCACGATTCATAATATGTGAAAGTTATACTGTTTGACCCCATTTACACCTGGTCACATCATATGTCTGGTATCTTGATCGTTCCTGATAAGATTTTAGCCACCTCCATGTACACTTTGTATTCAAATGCATCTGCAGTTACTTGGACTGAAATCCGATTGCTGTGTGGGCCGCAATATGCTAATCTGCTCAATACACTGCAATACACTGCAATCTGCTCAATACACTGCAATGGATTACTGTTCAGCCCCTTCCTATTCAGCCTCTTCTTCTGCTATGCTAATGATGGTTACTGTGCTTGTCCGTATTGCTGTTAAGCATTTCATTTTGTACAGTCCCTGGCCATGTGCGTCCTTCATGATCATCTTCCTTGCAGACACTGGGATCACGTGCCCAGTGACGTACTGCATGGGGAGGAGTTTTGGTTGTACTGGGAGGGTTTTGGTTGTCGAATGTGTTAACGTGGCTCACATCATCTGAAGTGGCTTGAGTGGTCTGATCTGTATGTTTTAAATGCATCTTGGGTGCATTTACACTTGCATTCTTATGTGGCTTGGCCTCATCCAGATATAATCCTGATACTCAAGATGCATGAAGGGGCCAGGTGTACATGAGGTCTCACCTTCTATTTGGGTACAGTTTGTTACAGGATGGCACAATTATACATTCTTCAGCATGGCTATAACAAAGGATTAGAGTTCTAACCTGCTGTTTTCTCTTAGTTTATCTGCTACTACTGCTCTGCTCTGGATACTTTATGACACTATCTGAACTTGGAAGCTCAGAGAGCTCTAAGACAAGAAAAAGAGGCAGATGGTTGTGCAGACTGAGAGTGGAGATACACTCAAAGTATAGTTTCGTGGTATACAATACAGCATTTTAATACTCATTTTAGTGCACAGCTCAAATTATATCTGATCACATTCGTAGCATTCTGTATTTACAGTTACACCAATCCATTTGGTTTCAGGTAACTGGCTTTGTAACAGATCGTGACTCTGTAAGACCTAAGGCTATGTTTCTCAAACCACTCCTCGAGGCCCCCCATATGGCACACATATTTTTTCTATCCCAGCTCCCAACACTTAGAGCAGAAATGTGAACTGTCTGGGGAAGATGCTAGTATTGCACATGATGAGGACACAACAGCTCAGCCGTCTTGATTGTAGCCAACCCGAGATTAAAGTGACTGGTTAACAAACTATGGGCAAATAAAATAATGTTGCACATCTTTGCTATAGACGGTGCAACCAAATGAATTCAGTGTTCAGTGTGTAAAAAAACGTAACTTTAATTTGTAGCTAAAAAAATATTACATGTTGGATAATAAGGCCTCCACTATTGCTAGCAGGTGTAGTCAAGTCAAGCTCTATTCCTATGTCCTAGCACCTCCAGAGAGTCTTTCTATATATATATATATATATATATATATATATATATATATATATGCACACACACACACACACACACACAAATAACATGAATACAGTAATTTTTGTTATCACCCAGGATCTGGTTTGGCTCATCAATACTTCATTAAATTAAATGAGATGTGCTGCTGATGGCTGGGGGCAGTAAGAAATCTGAAACCAAATCTATGCTCAAAATGTAAAATTAATTAATTAGAATTAATGTAAACTTTTTACTGCATTAATGTTTGCTTGCATTTTTTCTAGTATATATAGTTCTTAAAAGATATTGTCCAAATAAATGGTTTTAAATAATGTCTTTAGGTGCCTAAAAACCTTGCACAGTACTGTACAGCACCACTCAACCTGGTTAAATATATGTTTTTAAATTTTAAGATACTTAATCTGAGACAAAGATAAATAATGAAGTGTAAGATATTTTAGTACTGTAACTAAATGTGTTATTGCCTACAGAATTTTGGAAAGTCATTATTCTCAGTGAGCTTGAATACGCACTACTTGTTCTAATCAACTGGTCATCTAATTATCTGCAATTAAAGAACATGGTGACACAGTAGGTACTAATGAAGAGGATATAATGAATTTCTGCAGTGAACAAGCAGAGATGATTTTAATTCACTCTGAGAGACAAACTGATTAGCCTGACAAAAGGTGAGCTTAAGAATAAAAGCAAAATGACTGTTTGTGGGTCACCACATAACTGGGGGGATTTGCTAAAGTTTCTTAAAGCAGCATTATGTAATATTTTTTGTTAAAACTGAAAGACGTAGCTTTACTGAGTATGGAGCAAAAAGAACCCAGTACATTATGGTGAGCGTGCAATGCTGCGAGTCACCCTGTAAAGCCTGAAATAATCATTTAAAAGTCGGGACAAATTTGGGGATATTTTTTCACACCACGTCATACGTCTTTACATATTAATGTCACACGCAGCAGAATCAAAGAGAAGGTCAGACTCAATGTTTTGGTATTAAATGCAAAATCAACATTATACTGATGAAGATATGATGACAACAGTAGATAATTCACTAACATCCTCAGAAGACACGTCCTTCACAGAGTTTTGACTTCGAGTTATCATCGAATGCTCTTTCAACACACTCGCAAAAATCTGATTCATCCACTTGTGGGGGTCCAAAGCCTGACAGCGTTACAAAAGGTTCTTCTGTATGTTGCATGCAATTAAAAATTTCCACCAGAAAGGTCCCCAAATTCCCCAAATTCTACAGTGTTGCTTAAAATGTAAAAAATCAAGTATGACTTACGTAACAGGATGGAAGTTTAGTAGGTGCAGGATTTTATATTTAGTCACACGTTAGGTTCCCTGCCTGCACTGGAAATGTTGTTTATTCTTGTTGAACATGAATATATTCGAATGCTTGTATGTGTAAAATGAATTAACAAAACTGAACTGAGCCTTAGTGTCATTGTATATGACTATGTGCGAGAGAGAGAGAGAGAGGGAAAGAGAGAGAGACAGAAAGAAAGAGAGAGGGAGTACCGAGTCCTGGATTGAAAGCATGCTGTGGAGGTGTTGTAACTAGGTCAGGGACATTGGGGGAGTTTTATATTCCTCTAAAAACAAAAGAGCTCAGGGTATTAACAATATTAGCTATTTATAGGAAATGTGGCTAATTGGGTCATTACTGCACCATCAAATGACAGCAAACAATGTATTTATTTAAGCACACAGAGACTTTAAATCTATTAGAATTATTACGGTAACCACGAACAATTAAGCTGCTTTTATTCTGAAGGCTGTCAAATCATTTAAATTAAGCTACAGATGAGTAGCTCCAGTAACGCGCTAATAAGTGTGCTAAATGAAATTCTGAAGTGAAATCCCCGCCAAAGAACTTTTGAACTACTACTGAACCTACTGTAGAAACAAAAGTCAAACACCATGATTAGACCATTAAAGTGTATTCTCAAAAAGGAAAAATAACTGCAAAACACGGTATGAACACACTACTAGACATCATAGGCAGCCTCCTCAGGGTATAATCAACTGAGCTAAGCCATTTAGAATTTTATTAGAACCCCTCCCTTGTAGCCCCACCCTGCTGGTGTGCAGTTAGAGGCTGTTGATGCGCAATTAGCCTTCCTCTAGCCAAGGGGTCAAACCACCTTGAGAGACACAACAGTTTATGTCTATTTTACCATCTTGGCTGTAAGTATGTCTCAGTATGTGCTGATGTACTCGTATAGTATGTAATCAAAAGCAGACTTTGCCCTGCTTGTAGCTTTAGCTCAGCTATGGCTGCCTTTTGCACATCTCCAGCAGGAAACCTTTCTGCAAAAGTAGAATAGTTTATTGTACAATGTCTCTCGTTGCCATTTTGTTAGCTACTACCTATGTGAGATTGTTCTGCACGCCAATCTTCAGGGTTAAACGTTGGTGATTTAGCAGTTATAGGCTACATTAACTGTGCTAGACTAACAGTAGAGCTTTATTTTACTGCAAAGGAAAATTATTCTTAAAAATTAGTGTCTCTTTCAGTAAGGCCACCTTACAATTTCTTGTAGGAGGTGTCCTTCATTCTTTACATTACATTTACTCTACATTATTTTTTATTAAGGATGAAGTGACCTCAGCTGCCTCCCTTACTGGCTGCCCTTGATGCGCCCCTCATCCAATTTACGGCTGCAGCAGCTTCGTGGCCCCAGCAGCAGCAGCAGAGGTGCTTGGCTAGGCTGCATCTGTGCAGTGAGCTCCTAGGCTCAGCTAATGCAGTGGGCTCCTGCTTTAGCATGCAGAGCAGCTACTTTTCCCCCACCGTCTCTCTTTAATCACACGCTCCATTGTCATTTAGGCTGCAGTGCTCTGCTTTTAGCCCCAGCCAGACTGCTGCGTATGAGCAGCGAGCTAAAAGCTGCCTGTCATGTAGTCTGCAGAGACAGAAGCCTGTCTCATTTCTGCTACTCTTAGGACTTTAAAACACACTTGACTAGTTTGTGCAGAATGGTCAGGTAAAGCACATTATAGTACATAAATAATATAGAAATGCCAAGATACAGTTTGGGCAGTTTTCTTCAGCCTCTAGAAAGGATGAATGGTTTAGCTTTACCCACACAAGTACAAGTATGAGATGATGATGGGGGAATACGTACTGAGTAGCACAACATTTCTATAATGAAAGTGAATTGGCTCATTTGTTATTATCTTCATTTTCAAAGAGGCTGAATGTAACAAATGTAAAAAGTGTTAATGTTTATGTAATCGTAACTGTAAGATTATATACTTGCACCTTGACTGTTTCCCTAGTTCTTGATGTTCATGAAAATGAACACCAGTTCCCAGACCAGTTCTTAATATTTATAAAAATGAGTTTTTATGAACACTTAAGTGTGGATGGTTCAGAGAGTTTAGTAGCCTAATGTCTAGCAGACTCCCAGGGACAGGATGTCGTACACTTGATGGCACTTGAAAGTAATTTTATTACATGAAAAACAGGAACATATCTTTAGTATCTTATAATGGCAAAGTTTAAAAACTTTTCAACTCTGGGGCTAAGCCTGTGTTCTCCGAGTAACTGTGGTAACAACCCCCCCATACAAACCGTAGCAAGACACTAATATTCCTGCATGTGAACATAATTTAACTTTTCAACATGTTGAGTGAAATCCTACTGATGATACCACAATTACTGTATCTAACATAGATGAGATTGTTGAGCTCTGCTGGTTGAACATACTTGGCAGGATGGGTCAATGTGTGGCATTGCTGCAGGCAGGCATCAAGCATAAACAGAAAGCCACCTATAGCGTGGTGTACATTTTAGGACATTTACAGACGATAGCGTCAGGTTTCGGACAGACAAGAATGGCGTGTTCAGTTACAACTGGACATCAGGCAAAATGGCCTCGGCATCAGGGTGAATCCATTTGAGAGATGAAATAATTGATCCCGGCTTGTCTGACAATTGATGTTCAGACATAATGTCTTACCATACCATTTTATCTTTCAGGACCACAGGTCAGCAAACATATTGGAAGAAGAGGCCAGACAAACAATAGAATACATTAGGAAAGGACTGAAAAAAATACATGCTGAGCTGGCTTGGCTTAATAATCAAATCTGTGTCTTACCATACCATCCATATAATGTATAAAAGACAGCATTTCTGTTCAGCAAGCAGATAAGATGTAGAAATGAGGGAAGGCCATTGCAAGGTCAGCAATTAATCAATTATTATTTATTCAAATTAATTGCAAGGACACAGTTTTAATGATTATTGGTGGACTAAAACAGCATGGCCAGCTTAACACAAGCCCTGGCCTGTATGATAATGTGACAGCTATTACACACTTATTAACAGTAATGCCTGAGCAGTGTTTGCATATTCAGAGTGACACTGGAGAACCTGATAAGATATTGAAAGGGTTTACATTTAGATCAGACAATGATGTTTTATTGCCATGGCTTGAACATTAAAAGGTTGTGTCACTGAAAAGCCATCATGACTTCAGTTCCACTGAAAATGTGTTGCTTAGTATTGCAGACCAGAAAAAATGCCAATGCAGTTTTCTTATCTTATTAGTTTTCTTCATCTTTGCAGCTTGAACTGTGAACAGTTAACATACACTAACAATGACAGATGGATAAATAATTATCCAAAATTGATTTAAACATTGTCCTTTAATCTTCATTAGGCTTTGACAGTATCTATTTTTTCATGCCTTAATACATTCCTGACATTTCACTACGGTGTACGGTATATGACGGTATTTGTGTTAAAAAAAAATTCTGTTTTGGATTTGCTGTCTCATCTAGTGTTATTTCAAAATAAAAAAAAAGTCATTTGCTTTACTCGGTTACCAAATAAGTGAACACAGTGCACAATTTTAAGCTGTCATGCAATAAAGGTCAAACCATCTATACAACAACTCATAAATGTTAAACAGTGCTGCTAGAAATAAGCTGGTTAGTGTTAGCTTTGCTGTTATAGTCATGATATTTATGATAGGCATATGGTTCTAAAATTATCTGAGCTTTGGTTAGGCTTGATAAAGTTTGTTTTTCATAATGCTGAAGTTGCCTTCCTGTTTGCCAGCTTTCTGTTCAAAATTTCCTGTTCCACCTTAAATGCTGCAGCAGTTACCTTTTGGCACCTCAGGCTTTAGAATTTAACTGCTGCACCATTTAATTAGGAACGGGTTCCAGCTTCATTTGTTTTCTGTGCTCTGATGCCACAATCCTACTTGAAGGTGTTCTAGAACAGAGCACCCGTTTAGAGGAGAGTGCAAAGTCAAGTGACTGGTGTTGGAGTGAAAGCTGATCTCAAATGTGTCATAATTTTGAAATACCGTCGTCATTTTTAAATATCATCATTATTTTTACATACCCTGGTATACCGTATTACCGTCATACCACCCAAGCCTGATCTGCATTAGTGTGAAAAGGTTTATTATTCCTGGGCCGAATACAATTAGCATAATTGTATTATTGTATTATTGTAACTATAATTTCAGTTTTGTAACTCAAAACCAACTTAAGTCCACTCATGTAAATTTTGCATGTATTATTTCTTCACTGTAACAGTCAATATGCATTTATTGTAATACAGTACAATTCAGAAAAAAGGATACATAAAGTAATAGATCTAGTGCTTTAATTGCTTTACATGGGCTTATTATGTTTGTAATGCTGCATATTACAGATCAGATCTTACTGTTAGAAATTGTACTAGTTTAATGGTTTTTGCCTGAAACCTAGCAGACGACCTTAATGGTAGGATGGTTCAAAGCTTGTGTTCTTCATGTGAATTTGTATTAATTATTAGCTCAATGTACCATTTAGAAAAGCGAGAGTACTGTTGAAAATAGGCCTAGCAAAGATCTTTTTGAGCTGTGCCACAAGCATCATTCACAATGCTGGGGCTGGCTTGTTGCTTAGCAACTGGAAGGTTTTTTTTCCCCGGCTCCGAACCTCTCACCAGTGGAATGTGTCAAGCAGACACATGCAAGAAGTATGAAAATCCCTGCAAAATTCGTCACTTTTGTGGGGTTGTGCGATGTCAGGTGTCTCCCTGCTTTCTTAAGCTCCTTGAATTGAACATTGAGCAGCCATGCTACCATGCAGCTGTAGAGCACTGCGATAGCCCATGATGTACATGCATTACTTTTTTATTATCATACTACTGACATCGCAAGCAGATTGTAACATCAACCAAATGACTAGAGATTCAGAATGTTGGCCTGCCGGGCTTCTGTGTTGTTACTGTTTTGAAGGGCAGAGCCCACAGCTGAGTAATGCACCAATGCGAGTACTTTGGATCTCTGTGGTCAATTCCCTGTCTACTACTTGGCAGAAGAGTAGAGCTTCTGTAAAAGCTTCCAGGTTTAGTGCGAATTTGCAAGAGGAAGCTGAAGTGGAGAGTTGTCTGATAACATCCCGCTGTGGAGAACTGGCACTGCAGGCTATGATTTTCATCCAAATCAACAGAGGTCCTGGACCAGCTAGAGTTGTTAGCCTATTTAGCAAAAAAGCCGCACCAGAACCCTCAGCCTTTTTCAGTCATGTCCGTAATAACACGTTCTTGGCAATGTGTTTATGCTCAGGCACTTCTTTTTTGTAGAAGCAAATATAACATAATTAATTGCAAAAAGATCATATTTTACAGTTCTGTTAAAACATAAAATTGGCGTCTCGCTGAACTATTGGCCTTCCTATGGTGAAACGTAATGAATGCCTTAGTAGTGATTTCAGAATTCGAATACTGGCACCTCGAATGGTTAACCGAGTATTTGAGTATCTGTGCACATCATTACTGCCTAAATGGTTTGTTGCGTGTACAGTTTTAGAACATTTACATTATGTGGAGGTTCTTTAATCTTTAAAAAAGATTCTTTTTACTCTCACACAACATATTTTCAGTATGATTTAAATTTTTTTATGGAATATTTTATTTCATATATACGTAATCTATGAATGCAAACACATGCATTCCTAGTAATGTGCTAGCACTCATCTGATATATTTTTGCAGGTTATAAGATTCATGTTAGTTGGGATTTCTGTAAAAATTTATGGTTGCTTTCCTGAGCGTTTCGCCTGTGTATATGTCCTTGGAGGTGTTAAGTCATCAGCATGCATGTTTCATATTATTGTATTCATTAAGCCTTCAATGTACTAGCCTTCAGTAAAGAGCAAATATATATAAATAGTTATTGTCTTTGTTGACTGCTGCTTTCAAAAAGCAGTGTTTGGTTAATAAATATCAGGCAAACTGACTGTAGAAATAGGAGATTGACCATTAAAGTTCACGACCGATGCACTGCTACTTATGGCACCACCTCAAAAAATCTGCAAGTTTATTGTTAATAATGTGAGTTTATGCCCAGTTTACTAAACTTGGAACAATAATCACACAGTTTGTGAGGAACTGTTCATAAGTTCACAACCAGATTTCTGAATGTTTCTGGATCCATTGCATTTTTTTTTTCTCAAAAGCTGAGTCCATATATTAAACTTCCTTATTGGATTCAGGGCCGCACTTAGGAGAGTAGAAGATCTGGGCCTTCGACTTCTCTGATATACAAAGTGTTTTCTCTCTTGATGCACAGGCCTTTGTTCCTCAGCAGACTCCACACCGTGGCTAATGAGCTCCTTAGGCACCGGGCCCCACTCACTCGTCTAATACCTCCTTGTGATTGAGAAGAGTCAATAATATCTGAGAGGAATACGCATCAGTGCGGAGAAGAAATTCAAGTCATCATTGTGTGGTGATCATTTTCATCACGACAGCCTCCGGAGCCTAGCTGTCTTGTAGTCCCCCATTAGAACAGATTACAGAGAGGAGTTAGGATTAGTGGTGCAGACTTAGAATTAAAATACTCTGATGGGATTTTATTGGTTGTGTGGTATTATATTCCTTCAAATTCACTTAAAAGCTTCAGTTAAGTTAGCTTTGTGCTCGAAAGTAATGCTTTATGCTGTGGTCCGTCATCTCTAATGAAGATCAACCATTTAGCCACACACTAAGGAGGTATGCCTTTCAGGTGGAAGTACATCAGTTGAATACATGTTGATTGCATTTACAATCTAGCGCAGATGGAGAAGCAGAGGAAGTTGTGATAAAGTTTAAATTTTGTGCACAAGTGCTGTTGGGCCCTTTGAGAAGATTTGTATCTATGCAATATTTGTTTGTGATTTGGCTTGTAGATGACTTTGCTGTTAATCCTTAAAAGATTTTTTAGGATGTGCATTCTGACTAATTTTGTTAATTGAGTATCCACAAGAGTTAATTATCAGGTATTTGGTTAACCATGGTGAAGAAAAGCATGCCATGTCTTACCCCAGGAGAAGGAAGGAAGCTTGAGGCCAGGTGGATGGTTGCAGCAGACGTACTTTATTTTCTCATACACAAACCAAACTTAAACCGAAAACTGCCACTTTTTAGTGGCCTTTTACTCTACTTCGACTTTTCAATCCTTATACCAACACAAGCTTTTCAGCTGTCGCTTGTCCCGTCCACTGACTGTCTTTTCTGTCTTGGTCATTCTTCCTTCATTCTCTGCTCCTTTTAATGGTGCCTGTGCTGCTGATGCCAAACCAGCATCAGTTGGCTCTTGTTAGTGGTAGCACGAGCACCTGAGCCAAGAGGGAGAGAAAGGGCTTGTTGCACGACTTCCCCCCCACTCCTTAGCACGGCCAGTTGGGTTGGTCCAACATCAGTGTATCTCTGGAACAAGAGGCGAGCCCAGGAGGTGGCTTTTGGGCTTGGGTGCTGGCCTCATGCTGCCCCTCACAGCTGTCGTTGCCACCTAGCACAGACTGATCTTATTGCATTGTAGCTCTTACTCACAATACACATACGGTAAATTGGAACAACGGATTAAAAAGGGGCACAAAGGAATATTTAGCAGCTCATAGAAGCAAAGTTCTGATATTTTATTCTTAGCGTACTTTGCAAATGCAAGCAAGCCTGTTGCAACACGTATCAGCAATTCTTTGATTTATTGGCCTATATATTTTCTTCTGTAATGAAGCATAACAAAGACCTGAATAGTGATTACATATACTGAAGACATTCTGTCAAAATTTTCAAACTATACCATGTTTATGTTTGTAGGTAGAAAATTAAATATTTTGTTGTGATTGGAATTTGCTGAAAAGTTATTGTTATGTATACAAAAATATCATCCTATACATCTTTGGCCATTGAAACAAATTTGAATAATTTGGAAGCACAGGCTTGAACCTGTTTATACAGAATGAAAAGTATATACAATTAATAATGTAACACACTATGTATTTAATAATGTAACTGTGTCTAAGTCTTATATAATGTACATGTAAATGTCTAAAATGTAAATGTCTAAAATGATGAAAGCATCTACACACAGAATGCAGTTTATTTCTGCGGTTTATTCGAACGACAATAAATTAATTTAGTCATGTGTATAACTGATGATGTCTTGCACACCAACGCCCTCTGTTCCATTTTATGCAAACCTTTGCAGGTGACATGAACACACGAACCAATCACTGTTGTCTCTGGCATTAGCATGGCGACAGCCAAGATGACGGATTGGTCGTACTGTGTCCCAGCAACTAACAAATGTCAAAAGGATTATTTTGAGTTAGCATATTCCAAAGAAGTTAAAATGGGGCAACAGAGCTATGGTCATCTGAGCTATATGTGGAAGCACTCAAAGTTTCAGCTTTTGAATGAAGAGGTGAAGCTCTGTAAACTACTTTTACTTTTCCTAAATGGAAATCAGCCTGACCAGTGTCACAGTTTGTCACTGGCCTTAGCGGTTAAACATGTGCGATGTTGTATCTTTAAGAATTATGGACTGAAGTGCTAAGAAGTGGGTTATTTATCACTTATGGTGTACTGTCTAAAACAAAATCTGTCAGTGTGCTACACACCAACAGGTGATAATACAATATTCAGCAGTGCGCTCATAAATGTCAGTTAATGTTCCTCTTGTTTAAATGAGTGATTAAAACTTTTTGGAGTTCCCTCATTTCAGGGCTTCTGAAAAGGCTGTTTTGGTCATTCGTCAGCCACCGATTGTGACACGATTAGCGTCACAAATGCAGCTGAACGTAATGCCTGTATTTTGGCTGCCAAGTTGTTCTTGGAAATGTACCCAGCAGGCAGCATTTTGATCATTGCAAATAACAGGCTCTCCTTGGGTGAAATTAGCCCCACTGACAGGTTTGCAGAGAAGACCTTGGGAAATGAGGCGTAATAAGAGATTAATAGGTAGATGTTCTTGTTACCGAAACCAAATGTTTTTTTTTCCCCCCACACGGTGAGTTTGCTCTCTGGAGCACGCTGTCATGCTGTGTCCAAGAGCGTGTTGGAATGTTTGCTGGCGTTTGGTTATGAAGCTTAACTTCCTTTCTGCAGTGAAAGCACAGGCTGCCGGTGGTTGTGGAAAAAGGACTTTGTGAAACCAGACTTGACCAAAGGCACAGAGTTAGCGCGCTCATTCGCTACAGACGGAAAATCAATGACACATGGCCTCTCGTAACTCTCAGTCAGAGCACATGTGCCGTCAGAGCTGTAGTCAACACGGTTCTGAGAAATGAGAGAGAGGGAGAGTGAAGGGGACAATAAAGTTGCTAACAGCAATGCAGTGGTGCCACCTATGTTTTGTGGTACTGTACACTGAGAAAAGTGAAGCACTGAATGTGTACAAAATTTCAAAAACTATATATATATATATATATATATATATATATATATATATATGACATCAGCACAAAACTATGTAATAGTTTATTCATGTGGAAATAATGGACATATTTGAATCAAGTAAATTTTTTACACTGCTTTTTCACACGTGAACAGAATTCTTGTACTGAATACTTAGTAATATTAAGTTACTTAATTCAAGATTTGTGCCACAACTACCTGTTTATATCACAGTGAACACCAGTAACCGCCTGATCATTCTCATTATCTGTTCTACGTTGGCCACATGAATTGGAAGTGAAGCCCGCTAATGTGTTTGTGTGTCATTGGAAGGTGTTGCGGTGGCGCTTGTGCACTGACGGAATGTCATGTCGAGGTCCCTGTCATTTGGCAGTGGATTTGACTTTCTCATTTGGCTGACAGCTCCCCTTGGGATGGTAGATAAAGTGGGCAATTGCAGCGGCGCTCATTTCCCCCACCCTGCCTGCTCGTACAGTATCTCTGCCTTCAGCTGCAAGGTCAGAGGGAGTGCTGCGGAGGAATGGGATGGGATGGAGGGGGATAAAAGAGAACAATCCTGTCAGGCATCTTCACCACTTTTAAACCCTCTCAGTTTCTCTCCCCATTCATGATGAAAACTGTGATCATTACACAAACCTGGCTGCTTTTAAAACTTCTTGAACTTCAGCTCCTCGCTCTCGTAACTGCCTAACTTACACATTATTTTCGAAGTGTAGATGTTTTTTTAGTTTTCTCAATAAACAATGAAAATATACAGAATGAAACAATATAAGTGAGTGATTTGAAATCTCTTGCTGAACTTGTAAAGCTCACTGTATTTGGTGTATTTAATCCACTGATTGGCTACCAAGCAATGCCGAAAATAACAACAATACCAAAAACAGTAGAAAAAATGGTGGCTGAGCACCAGTCTGTACATAACTTAATCCAATAGACAGGCAATACAGATAACTGCAGATAGCGTAGGTTTGGCCTGGAATTTCAAGGTGATATATGACACACAATGCCGCATATGGCATATTGCCAGTAAGCTCATTTTTTAGTTTAACACAGAGTTTTTTGATATTTCAAACTGTTGTAAGGTTATTTGAGTTTTAACACAAATAAAATTTGTGACCAATCTCTGTAGTATGTAATTACAGTTACTGTTTAGTCAAAACAAGTTCAACATGTAAAAAATGAAAAACAAATAAAATATTCACCTCTGAATCAAAAAACCTTTAGAACCTGGAAATATGTGTATGAGTACACTTCTACATGTAGTCCAACCAAAGTAAATGAATTTCATCAAAATAATGCGGACCAGTCTTTAACCATGACACAGTATTGATTCCTGAATGCATTTTAATATATTGCAGTCACGATGTGTGACAGGGTGATCACAATAGTACCTTATCCACATAGGATTCCTACTGGATAATAAGCCCTAAGATCGATAAGAGAATATTAAGCCTAGAGCTTGAGGGGTTAAGGCCACAACACATCTACAGCAGTATGTTCACACGTGCCGGCAATGGAAAAATCAAACTGTTGTTCTGTGAACTCAGGACACATTACTAGTTGAATATGCTAATAAGTTGGGACTCCTAGTTTTCATTGGGTGAATAGAAAGCATTTTTAAGTTGAGATTGCTGTTCCCGCAAGTGATCATTTCTCTGTCTGACTCTTAATTTGAGTTGACATGAAGGCCAGTGGTGTTTCGGGGTGAATCACGCTGTTGATTATATCTTACTGCGCACAGCACTATCACTGCTGAGGACAGGCGGCTTAACTCTCGTTAGTCATGGTTGTTGTACTGTGAAGCTGAATCAACAAGATAACTGCACCACATTATCAGCGTTCAGAATCTAACTAGGTCCGCTGCATTAACACCATACTTTTTACACACAGTTTGTCCTTCATTCTTAGTGACAGCTGTCTAGGTCTGTAGGACTGTGTTGTAGTTCGCATAGTTCAAATAAGGTTTAAAATTGTGCTTCGTAAGGTTTGCTAATGGTCTGTCAGAGCTCCTCCTGCAGCTTCAGGCTTTCTCATTCACAGTACATCATGAGTGCTTAACGTTGCAGGCTTTACTTCACAATACAACATGCTACATTATGAAATCTGAGTTTTAAACTGAACTATTTTGTACGTTTTAAACAGAATTATTGTGCAATACAGGAATGACAAGGACAGCATGTAGTCCTACCCCTAGTATGTACCCTTCAAAGCATGTCTTGTCAGATCTGTGGTCTCAACACTATGAATAAATCTTTCTTCTGAGATCTGACAATGTTTAGATGTGGCTTTGCAGTGCCTGTGTTTTGGAAATTTTGTTTTTACGTTGAAGTGTTGATTCATGGATTTTCTATCAATTTCAATATTAGACACTGTGAACGATGGATCTAGAAATGTTGCTGTCAAACAGTGTGTTAAACTGAACTTTCCAAGATCTGGTTGTTAGTATTTGTCAGGCATCCGACTCAGTGGTGAGATTCGAAGCTATGAAAAATGTATAAATATTGCACTGGGTACCACAAAAACACTTACCTACAAGTTGTCATGCCTCCCTCTGCCCGGCAGTCAACTCGGCTGCTTCGGACTGCAATTCAAAGAACCGCTCACTCCATCACATGACTCAGGACTCTCCCAGATCCACCTGTTTCCGTTGAGCCTCTCTGGACTTCTAATCACTTTCACCTGTCCAACTATGTATATAACCAGTCTGTTTGTAACTTCTCTTTGCAAAGTATCCTCACATTTGTTGTGCATACCGAGTGTTTCTTCATGTCTGTTTACTTGTTCACGTGTATGACCTATTTCCTGTTCATGACCTTGCTTTTTGTCTTGCCCCTTTGCTCAGTTTTGGATGTCCAGTTTTGACTCCCTTTTTTCTGTTTTACGACCGTGTTTTGGGATCATCCTTTTAACATTAAAGCTCTTAACTCTAGACTCGTCTGCGAGTGTCTGGTTGCATCTGCCATCGTTACACAAGTAACGTTGGGTATAAAGTGTTTTTGAAAAGAATGACAGCTGATGTATAACAGAAAATAAACATTTTTATTTCTCTATTTCTCTCTGTGATATTAATCATAATATATCATTGATATTTCTTGTATGCACAAAGCCCTCTCCCAACAACATATAAAAAAGAAAAGAAAAAGTAGTCTAGTAATGCATAATGCGTTTTGGAATTAAACCCTTCAATTGTAGAGAATAGTGACAGCAAAGCCATTAATTGTGTGCTAAATGTACCACTATAAATTGAGGAAAGCACCACATTGATATACTTTGACACAATGTTTATACATTTGACTCCCGTTTTATTTTCCTTCACATTCTCCGCTGTACTGAGAGTGCAAAGAAAGTTAGGTTCAACATGTCCACCTTGTGCTTATCCAGCATGCTAATCCAAGGCTCAGAGGTACAGAAAGATTAGTTGGGATTTGCCATTTCATGAAGGAAAAAATGACTTTATGAATGCCAATTTATTGGCTGGATTAGTGTGAAACGGGGATGACACGGGAGTCAGACAGCATTTCCATTCTTCACTGTTCCTTTGGCTTCTTAAGCACAGCGGTGAACCCTCCAAAAACCTGGAGGCACTTTGGAAGTGGCTGAACTCGGGTCGGTCCGATAATGCTAAAGGCTACATGCCATGCTCCCGTGAACCTTACTCAAAAGCTGGTGGAGTGCAGGCGGGAAAAAGAATGAGTTGTGTGTAATCTGGTGAGCACTTGAAATGGCACAAATCTTGCAACACTAGCTAATTGGTCAGTAGTTTAGGTTTTGCTTAAGTTAACCCTTAGAAGTCGTCTTGTGGAACTGTTCCAGTGTAGTTGTGTATTTGACTACACAGTGAGTTATGCAGTGAATTACATTTACATTTGATTGCATTCTGTATTGCATACTGTATTCTGTACTGTATATTTTACTTGCAGACACAAGTGTGGTATGAATTGAAAGTTGTGGTATGAATTAAAAACCCACACTTTCAGCAGAATGTCTGTTTCAATGAGCTGTGAATGAGATAAATTCATATAAAATGACAGGATTCTTTTGTTGTTGCTGGTGATAATTGTGACTAAAGGTTAACAACAGACGTAGCCTACATTGCATATCATATCAGGTCAGATATGTCCTACAGTTTGTCTTTGTCCGCTGTTCATTTCACAGTGAATATTTGTATGCAGGAAAATGTCAGATCTCAAGTACTTTGCCACATTAAAACTATTAAGATTCTTACACAAACAGTAATACACGTTTTTCAGTCAAGCTACATAATACCATTCCCAGAAATCTTAAGAAGCAGGCGTGGTGAATTTAGCTTTTGTTTTTGCCAGATTTGCTATTAGAGGAGCTTTTCAGGAGCTTTTCTTCCAGAGGTCAGGCGTAAAAATACTCATTAACCTTGGCGGAATTAGAGCCAGAGTTAAAACCCATTTATATTAGCACATTACCTCAAGCTTGGCTGTATGTGTTTATAAGACTGGGAATTCCAGCAGAATAAGACAGCGGATGAGCAACGAGGTCATATTTTATGCTTGTCCTTGTGCTGGAGAAGTTGTTTATCATCCAGTGATAGCTCTAAGGACCTTGAGGTGTCATCAACCCAAAGACAGGAGTCTTCCTTGCCAAATTACTGAGGTCAAGGGTCAAGTGCCACCAGAGTAGATGGTCCTGATGAAGAGATTTTTGTGTTTACTACCTTAGACCTTGTTGATGCAGTCAGTTTAAATGCTTGCCATTTCTTTGCGTTATTTCTTCACATTAGTGTGTTGTAAAATGTAAATCTGTCTGAAGTGCACTTACAAATATTACATTCATCTGAGGTGCAACTTTCTCTGTGATTTGTGTGATACTGATTTTTTGAAAGTGTTGCACTCAAATTTTATCAGAATATTATTTGCAAAAAGGGCAAACAGCGTCACATTTTTGACAGATTAGTATTACTAAATTCTCAGTATATTTTTGTTGTCTAACTTGTGAAAAAGAAACATCCAGAGTGTAATATCTCCCATTTTGGTGTGCTTTATGTTCTAAATTTCTTACAGGTGTATGCAAAAGTTTGAATGCTCCAGGTCAAATTACATGTGTTGTTGATTTTTTAAGTTAAAATAAGTGAACACATCCTCTACAAAGAACACATTTCTGCACCTTTTAATGCACAACTGCTGTTTATTTATTTGATCTGTCGACCTTGTATTGTGACTAGAAATAAGTTGCTGGATGTAAAATGGCAGACTTTGGTTTTACAGATGCACATTTCTCTCTCTCTCTCTCTCTCTCTCTCTCTCTCTCTCTCTCTCTCTCTCCCTCTCTCTCCTGTCACACACTTGACCTAGAATGACCCAGTGTACCTAAATACCATCTGTAGTCATGCTGACGGTAAATGACCATCTATAGTCATGCTAATACGGTGTATATTCTACAGTGGCAAAAAACAAAAGCTAAATGGATGAAATGTAAAATTACATTAGTTAAAAGTAAATTGTGATGTTTAACCGAAATTCTTCTTGCTGTTCCTCTACTGATTAAATCCAATTAATTCCAGCTCAGGAACACTTCACCTTGTCTCATATTGAAAACACTTTTTTCTCATTTACATCACTGTGATGCACTTTTTACTGGATTTTCTCAAAGGATTACCAGCAGACTGCAGGTTATTCGGAATTCATATAGTAGACATTATGACAGATATATTATATCCCAAGCCTTGACCTAATATTAAATGGAAGTTTATTAAATTTTTCAGGAATAAAATACAAAAAAGTGTGAAAGAAGCCTTTCACTCCCTTTAAATATTCATCAGGCACCCTTTCTTATGCCCTTTTGGTGTCATTTTTAACGTTGCTTTTTACTCTCTTTGTACTTTTTTATTACTTCTCGTGTCAGTGGTTTAACAATCACACGCCTTCATTTTTCTTTGTCTTTTTGTCTTCTTATTCCCTTTCAGTCTGCTTAAAATAATTATTCCTGCCTTTTGTCATACTTCAGGTTATTTTGGGTTTTCTGCAGTGTACCAAAATATAGTAAAGTGTGTTCTTTTATTCCAGAGCACATTCAACTGGTTTAGAGTCTCTTTTCTTTATAAAACTAGTGAACATTGGCTATATTAATGTCCATGTATTTTATTTTTATGGTAACTTTCTTAGACTTAGAGTTAGACTGTTGGTGTCTCTTAAGTAATCTGAAGTAGTGGGTATACTGTGAGTAGCTGTTAGTGAGACTAGCACATGCCAACATTACATAACCCCTTTAACTAACTACATAAAGGCCTAGCCCTCATTGCTGTTACATTCATGATGTAATTCAGATATAATCCCTAATGTTTTTCATATTTTCTTGTTTACTTAATTTTCTATTAATATTCATTATTATGGTGAGCATGAACATTCTAAAGGACTCAAACAACCAGCCTGGAAACAACAAATGTTTTTTTAAGGTACATTTTTAGCAGAAGTTCATTGAAAGCTATTTTGTCTTGTACTTGTAAAGCATGTTGAGGTGTTGTTTTCAGTTCATAAAGTGGGGATGTTATATGTGGAGGCAATTGAATAAACGTTATTGTGAAATGATCAGTAAAAGAGGTCAAGAGTGGACAGATATTTTACAACAAGATAATGTGATGATGTATGATAGACAAAGAACCTGCTCAGTTTAATAAATTGTCATGCTTTACTTTGTACAATTATTCTACTGATTTAACTTCATTGTAATTTCAGAAGGCTTGTTGTTGCCATACATGATTCAGAGCAGATTTAAATAGCTCAATTGTAGCACAAGAAACATCTTTTCAGAGACATGGTGGGCAAAACAGGTTGAGTAGTAAGTGAAGAAAATGCTGACAAAATTGGCAGGAGCCATTGAATTGTCATTGTGCCATTGTAGTAACATTTTAGTGGTCCTTGAACACAGATAGGCTTGAACACAGTGAATATTTGGTGTTCTTGTTGTACTCATGCTCTAAAAGCTGTGCGTCAGGGGCCATATTACTATCCTTTTGTCTTAAGTTAAGTTCTGACAGGTCAAGATAAAATTTTTTCACAAATTTTTATTACAGAAGCAAATCATCTTAATTTGGGAATTTTATCTTATCTTACAGCATCTTATCTCAAGTTAGGAAATCTTTACCTGCTTGATCGAAGTCGATAATCAACTGTCAGATCTGTTAGCTAGCAACTGACCATATCAGCACAGCTGAAATGTAAACGCCTAATCAAAATAATAAACAAGTTAGTTAGGCAGACAGCTAACGTTAGCTACCATTACTGATGTAAAAATAGTCAAACAAAACTAAAGCGCAATAAACTTTACATTAAGAATATTGCGTCAGTGCTTTGTGTTGTTCATCAGAGCATCCGCTGTCAAGTTTCAGTTTCCCAAACCCTGAGCGTCTCCTCGTTATTCACCACCATCACTGTCAAATTTTATCTGACCAGTGTTTATCAATATTAGCACACAAAGGTAATAAGAGGGGCTGGTGGAGATCGAATCTGTAGTGTCTGAGATTTTTAAAATGCTGTTAGACTATTACTATTATTCTGTAATAGCTTCAGCCCTAAATTCAGTCCTAACTGAAGCTGTCATAGAAACTAAACAGATAAGGTAAGATTTCAGAGTTAAGAAATTTCTGTAATGAGGCCCCTTAAGTACAAAAAATATGAAGAGAGAAAAAGACCGAGACTGAGTTTTTGAGTTTTCCAAGACTGTCATGCTGTATAACCCACAGCATGATAGAATGAGTATCACTCTTAATGCTTTCTCTAATTGCATTTAGGAGACTGGGGTTGAGCCAGTTAAACAGTTGCTCAAATAAACTATTTGAGGTTGAAGTTTTCAGTGTTTGTCCAGTATGTAGTATTTGTTGGATTAAATCTGATTGTGTTGCCTGTTTGATGACTGAGGTGATGCAGGTGAGATGACTCACAGCTGTGAGTGGTGTGTGTGTGAGTTGGTGGATGGTTGGCGTGTGTACTGAGGCAGAGATGCTACAGAGCAAAAGTAATGGACTGAAGAACTAATGACTTCATGATGTCCTGTGAGTATTGCTCACGTTGAGGTCTCTCAGCCATGCACATCATATGGTGATACCCCTGCTCCTTAAAAATATTGCATTGTGTTGCATGAAACGCACTTAATTCCTGCTGTAATAATTCTGTATAGTAGATCAGTAGTTTTAAAACTATGACACTCTCACAACCAGTGTATAGTAACTGCATAAACTGCATAGCAACAAGCAGATGACCGGATGTCAGCCCATGATGTCAGCCTGTTAAAATGTAGCACTGCTGTTTTTCTGGAGCATTTTACCCCTTACAACTTGTAAACTTTTGAAAAATCTAAATCTCATGTATCTTGAAAACATCTTCAAGTATTGTGGTATTTTTGCCATATTACTCACCTTTAGCTTGGGGAAAATTTTTGCTTTGCTATAAACGTTCCAGACCAACATGCTGTGTTTTACAAAGCACATAATTTAACAAAATAGGTTTGAATAATTACATAAAGTTTGTGATTAATATATGTTCTAAACACTTGTCTGATTCAGGTCTAGTGCCAGAGGGATTTGATGCACTGCTATTACAGTTTCAGATACTTTAGAGGCCTTAAGGATTTTTCTGATCTCATTTCTCAGTTTCAAATTTGAATAGATGTAAAAGCTCAGAAAGCACAATACCCAGCCTGAGAAGCAGGAGTCCAGTTCCTGGTGGCTCTCTATTAACTTTATTCTCATTTATGGCCATAAAACTCATTTTGTGACTGTCTGCATTTGAATGTTTTTGCCAGTGGAGGGATCACATGTGTCATAAAGTCCTTTCAGCGAGACCTTCAGATGGAGGCTAAAGTAAAGAAATCGATAGCTCTTTATATAAGTTCCCTCAGTTCCTTTGGCTGTTTCTGCTACCTGAGTTTTTGGTGCACTGCAGCCCTAGGCTGAGGAAGGAAGCTGCATTGATATGCAGGGTCTGCCTTAGATCCCCATCCACAAGCGCAATCCATCTGTCCTGCTACGATACACTTAAACTACTCACATGCCCTGCTCATAGCCAGAATTATAGAGCTAATTACAGAGGGTTAACCACTTTGGCTTTATGGCTGGGTTTACTCAGCTTGATCCATGTAGCAAAGGATCTACAACATTTGACAGATGTGTGCTGTCATTTCTCTCTATTAGCTGGTGAACGCTAATTCCACAGATGCAGTAAATAACAAAAGTGGAGCTTAAATCTAACAAAACTAACCCCCTTAAACTGCAAGGGTTTGTCTGTGGGTCCACATTTCAATTCCTCAGTGTCTTATATCTATCTAGTTTAGTTACTGAATAGTTCCTAACAGTCACTGATTACTAAGCCTTCAGATTAACAAGGCTTAATTCTCATTGTGTGCATGATACCAGGTAAAACTAGATGTTTCCACCATAACTTCTGCAGCAACTTCTACCACAGTGATGGATGTAGACAGTAAAGCACTAATCATATATTCTAGATTAGTATCCATACTGATTTTCATACTGACTGTATTAAATGGATTGCTTATCAGCCACACATGATAGAATGATCTACATTCTAAACAGTTTTTGGTCCTTGTTGTTTTAACGGTGTTATTACAATACATAAACCTTACCTACCTACCAGAATGCTGCAACAAGAAACAATGTAGTTGATTTTTTTTTAGTGTTATTTAACAAACATGCACAACAAACCATGGTGGCCAGATGCCAAACATCTCATAGAATAGAACAGAGTCCGCCCAATAAAACAGCGTGCTGGTATTATCAGCCGATATGAGCTGCAGATAAATCGGTATTGGCGTTCATAATGGCCGATGACTAATAAATGACAATTAAAAAAGAAATGGAGATGACAGATCCTTCAGCCATGTTATGAGTGTTGTCATTGCATAGTTTGTTCATCAGAGGGTGCTCTGCAACGTCCCTGTTGGCAACACACATTTTTGGAAAACCACAAATCACAATAATCAGCTGACCTAAGCAGACTCAAACAGAGTGCTCCATAATAGAGATAGTGTGCGCTCATGGTAAGTTGATTTGTTAGGCAAAATCCATTTCTTAAAACAATAATAAAAACATCCTTAGCACTGCTTCTCTTAGCCTAAATAAGCCTGGAAACATCCATGTCAGCCATGCCTGCCTTTGTTGCAGTAATGTGACGAGTTGTGCTAACTTGTTGAAATGTTCTACTGTATTGCATATTTACAGGGAGCTCTGTACATAAAACCTCCTAGGTAGAATATTTTTATAGCTTAAATCACCTGATCAAAAATCCTGCCAGCATTAAAACTATGAAGACTAAAAGTTTGTGCTGAGTAAAAATTACAATAAGATGTTTACTCTGTGTTTACTACTCTATACTATTGAGATATGCATGCTCGGTTGGACCGATGGGTAGGGCAGATTGTTAGAACACTAGTACTGTCCGGCAAACATCACAATAAACGTTAGGATAAAGTTGTATAGGCTAAGTTTTTGATAAATTTGATTGTACATTTATTTGTGATTTGTTTGTGGCAGTTCTAGCGACCGAACAAACAACAGTCCTATCTTTTCTCCCTACCTCATCACTTTGCTTCCAGCAGTTTATGAAGCTGTTCATTGCTAAAATAGGTTACCCACAAATCTATCTAGTGCTGTGTTCATCAGTGGAAAACAACTAATGTTAATAAGAAGAACAATAGCGTTTAACTTATTCTGCCTACATGAAGAAAAAAAGAATATCTGTTGATATATCAGTTATATCGGATTTTTAAATATCGAAATCGGTATCTGGCTTAAAAATCCTATATTGATTGGGCTCTAGAATAGAATACAATATAATTTAGGAATTTTAGTATATGTACAGTACAATTTCTCATGATATAAAGCAGTGAGAGAGAAAAAGCTTTTCCCCCCAGTTCTTTTTTGGAAACATCTTTCAACCTCAGTGCATAAGGAATTCCATTTTGTACATTTCAAAACCAGTGTTTTCCAATTGCTCAACAGTCGGGGGTCTTCCTTAAGTCATTTGCATATAATTGCCTTCTTAGTAGCTGCCAAAAACACCTTAAACAAATATTTAGCCCCTTCCATCTGGTATGGCCCATATACATAGAACTGAAAAATGTCTTGGGAATATATAAATGAAGGATATTAGCCATTTGAGACCCAACTACTTCCCAATCGTTTTGAATTGTGTGACATTCCCAGAAGACAGGAGCGTGTTCTGTGTTGAGAAATCCACAGTGTCCCCAGCGTAGTTGGGGTAGGCAAATATCATTTCTATAAAGACGGTGTATAAAGAACCATAATAGGTTTCTCAAACATAATTCCCACCGTTCTTTACCTTTACTGGAGTATTGCATATTGGATTCTAGGCTTTTTACCATTTCACATAAGATGTGAAATGCATTTATCCAATTCGGAAATTCAGCAATGAGGAACTTCCAGGTAAGACCTGGAACCTTGATAAAACGTTCTTTTTAATGGTGTCATGTCATGAACTCATGCCTAGATGGATTAGAGACTTTTGTCCTAGGTTTTCTTGTTTTTTTTTGTTTTTTAATAAAATGTAATTTGCTTCCTAGTTATTGAAGCCCCCAGGTACTTTATTGAACGTGAATTCTGGTTGAAGTCAAACTGTTGTCTGAATGCAGATGTTAGTGCAGATCTGAAGGACAAAACTGTTTTTTTTTCTCATTTAGTTTGGAACCAGAGTAAGTCCCATAGTGTCTCAGCAAGTCAAATATCATCTGAAAATAGTGACATTTTATATTGTCTCTCAGCCGTGTTGGTCTCTTTTGTTACTATAGATAATGTTATTTAGCTACTGAGAAACATTTAATGTCTTAACAGGGCCAGATTCTCAGTTCAGGTTGCTGCATCTCTGCATAGTCCTGCTTCCGTGTGCTCTAAAATGTGTCTGTGAATGTCATGCATGTTTAATAGGTAGGTTTTTGAGCTTTTTGTACTGTATGTGATAAGGTCATGTGAGTCAGCAGCTCAGAAGGCGATATGGTACAAATGTGGAGAAGCACAGAGCCACTGGAGTTAGCTGTGAAAGGGGGGATAGGATGGGATGGGGGTTGCTCTGAATGGTTTAGCCCCGTATTATTTAGTTATTAATTTTCACAATTTATTATCAATTAGCTACTATGAATTATTCAGTAACTACTATGAAGCTGATACATTAGGTATGTAGTCACAAGAGAAAACCGGACCCGCCAGCAGGTCCCTAGAGTTTAAGGGGTTAACTTATAACCGTCCTGAAAACAGCGTGTCCTTGAAAGTCCCTCAGTCTCTCATCCCCCACACCCCCTTTCAAAAACGAAGTGGCATCTTCCTGCTGGTGTTCCTCCTGCTAGCACCTTCATCTGTGGGGATGCTTTGTCACTGGTGGGGGGGTGAGGGGGCTTTGGCATCGGGTTTAGCGCAAATGTCCTCTCTTTTTCTCCTCTACCCTCTTTCTCTGTCTCTTCCTCTCTACCTCATTCTGCCTCTCCAGCTCACCCTCTGCCAGGCAATCCAAAGCTTCCGTTTGAATCAAGTTGTTTTGTGGTCAAATGTATTACTTTGCCTTTCAATTAAGACACATTAAAAGCTCCACCACCATGACCACCCCACCTCTCTTCCTTCTGTAGGGCTGCCTCCCTCCTCCCTTTTCTCATCCTCTTCTCACTCCCCTGTCGCTTACTAACATGGTACAGACTGCATGTGCAAGCGCCTCCTGCAATCTAGCCGGGGCTTGCTGAGACTGTACAGATGCTGAGCAGTGATTACTCCTCTCTATGATTGAAATCTTTTAAGATCTGACATCGATCGTCTGGCTGAGTAAGTGAAATTCTCTTGCACTTTTGTCATTCAGTAGCAAGTCCCCTTTCTTTTTTTTGCTGGCGGGAAAGAGCATGATCACTGTCTGTTGAATTGTTTTAGAGATTTAGTGTTGGGAAATTGCCTTGGGCTCATGCATCATGTGTGACAGACAAGTTTGTTCTCGTGCGGTCAGGGTTAGCGCCTTGGCAGGTGGCAATAATAGTCCATCGAGGAATGTGTGCTTGTTGTGACCGCGCAAGCCCTGCCAGTTAGATTCCAACCCCCGCCAAGCTTTGCCTCCCTAAAAATAATCCTCCCCCTTTGCCTCCTCATGCTCTATGCTGTAGAGTCAAGTGCACACAGAGGACGACTTATTGTGTGGGCTTTGACATGACGGTGCGCTGTCCTAGAGTACATCGAGAGGACCTCCTCTTTTTTTTCTCACAGGGAGCTCAAATTACAGTTGAATGGGATTAGGTCAAAACCTTTTAAAATGCATAACCTCTCAAGCGTAAGTGCCCTCAGATGTGCCTGAGCGAGGATCGAATCTGTTGACAGATGACGACAGGGAAGGTTCCCAGCATGAGAACGCACTGTTGAGCCAAATTAGAGTGTTTCAAGGTGTGCCAGGCTGCAGAAAGTTTGTCCTCCAGATGAGGACATGGCTTTTTTTGGTGGGGACCAATGACAGTTGTAGCTTCAGTGCAAAAAACAAGCTTGGTGGGGTCTGTCGTTGTGTGAGGTAAGGATGAGGCACTTTCACAGCATGTAAAACATCTGGTACTGGGCATGAAACGGCATTTTAACAGTTTCTTACTCAAGTGCCATTAATTCTGATAATATGAAGGTGCTGTGGGACAACATTTTTTGAATTATTAAAATTATTGATATCAAGAGATTTGAGACCAATTAAGCTACTGTTCTCTTAATTGGCAACTTACTCTTCCTGCTTCTTTTTGAAAATGGTGTTTGATTCTTATGTCAGGATACTGTTGGATTTGCATGTTTAAGAGGTCTTCCTGCTGTAAGGCTGACTCACAAGCACTTACCTAATTCTTTGCAAGAGCTGCCTGGCTTGGTTGCTTCTTCATCAGCTCTGAAGCCCAGAACATACTCATTGCTTAGGCATGAAACCAGCATGCATCATTTTATCTGAGGGGAGCTAGAAAATTGGCTGCTTTCTAACACGTGATCTCAATGCATTGGGCATCCATAACAGCCCTGCTTTGCTGTGAAAGGTATCACCATAACCCTGTGCTGCGAGTCACATAAAGTAAATGTGCCATAGCTGTGATTAAGTGTTTTGTCCTACTAGGATGTTTTGGATTCTGAAATATCGACAGTTTTTTTTGTGCTTACAGAAACATAAATCAGTACCTCAGGGGTTAACAAAATCTTTGTTTTCATCCATATTAGTTGGATTTTGAGGGCAGCTGTAGATGCAGCATACATAAGCCAAAATTTGAGTGATTTAGCACTGTTTGTGAATTTGTAAGTTGCATTACTGCTGTTCTGAGTTGTAGATTTTTCTGATAAGATATAAGAAACTATGAAAACTATGAAAAGCACAGAAAACCTTCGCTTCAACAAATGTGATCTCAAATGCTGTAATGTTAAGCCATGACCTGCTAGACTCCTCATTTTCAGAAGTACTTTTATTCGCTGCAGAGTCTCAACTTGTATATCCGGCATTGAACAGTATCAATATAAGTGCCCTGGATGAGAAGCATGTTTTTAGCCATCTAAATTTAGCCTCATTTAAGAACATTGCTTTTGTAAGCTTCCTTGCAAGCACTGTTTTGCAAGATATCCTTATTGCAGCACAACAACAGCTGTTTAGCTTCCTTATCCCCTTGTTCACCTGAGCTGACACAGATGTCCAAGATGAATGTCCCTGGATTACTTATTCACATTAGCAGGTGCAGCTTTAATGTTATTACTGAATAAGTGATGTCATTTAACTAAATTGAAATTAGGCCACAAACCTAACATGCATTATATTTTTCTTAATATTTCTATATGTTTGGAATGCTAACTAAGTGCTCAGCATTCAAATTTGGCTGAAACTGTAATTGTAAATTTGTATATAATAGATTGTATCCTGACTTCTGCCCAGTGACTGCTGGGATAGGCTCCAGCTCCCCTTCGTGACCCAGAAGGATAAGCGGCTTAGAAGATGTGTGTGTATATAGTAGACTTATATAGTAAGGCTTTGATGGATAGCGTCAAACACACAGGTTGCCCGTGTGTAAAATACACCATACTGTAAAGCTGGAGTGAACTGTCATTCAATAGGATGTTCGAAACTGCGTGTTAAACTTAATAAAACTTTCTTAAATCATTAACTGGGCCTAGCCAATAAATGCAATGTGAGCAGTATATTTGCCAAATACTAATGTGCTTAAGTTTACATTATTAAGCTCATCAATTAACATCATTTTCATTACAATATGGATTTTCGAACTTTAAAGGAAAAGAAAAAATACTGTTAGCTTTACTGTATGTTAATGTAATGAAATGATATTTTTAAAATTTTTTTAAATGACAAATTTTGGAAGCAACAATAAAAATAAAAAAAAAAACACTATTATTTGTTAATGTATGATCTTTTCTTTGCTAAGTCATTTAGCCACGCATCTTTAGTTCCTTTGGTTTGCTTTATTAAGCATATACCATGCTTTTAAAATAACAACTGATTTGGTAGTTTGTTTTATTTAAGGCGTAAATAAATATTTACGTTTAAAGTCTTTAATGGTTTCTATCAATCCCATAGAATGTGGGAGAATGTCATGAAATAATCCTTCAGAAAATTAAGACTGTCTAATTAATGTATCAGAGCCTAACTTCTGGACTTTCTCATTAGCAATTCATCATCTCCACAAACTGGCCAGAGCTGCCAGAACACCCGCATCTGTTTGCTGAGTCGTGGACTAAAACATAGGAAGACAATAAACTGTTTGGATCTGCATTTCTCAGAATGACTTGACCTGTCAAATCTCATCACAAAGCAATTTAAAAAATCGCCCTTTCCGTGCTGTGCATGACTCATATCATGTAACTTCTTTCCTTTCTTTTTTCCCTGCATGTTGGAACGCTTGGACGGCGGTACTGTAAAAATCTTGTTGTCAACGTCTCCAGTCAAAGCTGTCAGGCAAATGGCTTAAGAATTAGTCATGGCCCACTCATGCCTTTGCTAAAATCCTTATGATCACGAAGCACTGCTAAAATTAGGATGATTGATGGGTAGGGGGTGAGGGATAGATGTGGTTGAAAGCCATATTCACCTTGTCACCGTTAACAGTGGAGCTCCAGTACAGTGACAGGGCCTGATGGACACTTTGCTTGCTGGTCAGGGGCGATGTTTTGTTATACCATTTGCTTTAAGAAAAGTAGTATTGTAATAGGACAGATGTTCAGTAAAAGAGATACAGAACCATAATTATGTGTAATTATAGACTTCACCTGTAGTTAAGTATGGTGATGTCAGCATTTATTGACTGATGTATTACACTAAAGCCTCAGCAAATAATCTGCTAGGGCAGTTTGACTAAGCTTCTTGTCCACCATTACCTCTTGTAGGTTTGGCCAAATTGTTAAATAGTATGCTGTAGAGTTGCATTTAGGCGTACCACGTAGACTGTTAAGAGGAAATTTGCGTATTAACTTAGCTACGCTGGTTTAAACAATGGTAAAAACATTGCAGTACCCATCACTGTGTTGTTTAAAGAATTCTACCTTTTTTTTTTACATACATAACGTTCTGGTTGCTTAAATTGTTAAGATGCAAACAAAGTCATTCAGACTGGTTTCATGTGAAATGCACCATTCTTGGTGGCTTGTTAAGCACCAAGGGCTGTATTACAGAAGCTTCATATCTTTTTTGTCTAAAGTTAAAAATTTAACAGGTCAAGATGAGATTTTTCATAAATATGTGGTAAAGAAGCAAATTTTAATTTAGGAATTTTATCTTACAGCATCTTATCTCAAGTTAGGGAATCCTAAACTCCTCAGATGAAGTTGACAATCGACTGTTACGTATTTTATCAAGCAACCGATCATACGCTCACAGCTGAAATGTAAACGTCATCAAAATAATGTTCAAAATGTAAGTTACATCTATTGTTACTGATGTAAAATAGGTCAAACCAAAACTAAAGAGCAATAAACTGGTATGTTGTGACAGCGCTGTGGTGACAGTGCTGTTTATCAGTGTCGCCACTCCCCTGTTTCAGTTTCCATTTCCCAAATGCTTTAGCCCACTGCGCTAATGGTATGCCTCCTAATAAACAGACACACAATCAGCTCTGTCTCCGCATTATTCACCAACATCACTGTTTTCATTAACATTTACACACAAGGTAACAAGAGGGGACGGTGGAGATCGTGTTTGTTGTGTCTGGGTTTTTTAAAGCACAGAGTTAGAAAACGAAAACATCTCGCAAGTGAAACCACTGTTTACAATACAGAAAAATGTAACGTTGTTATGCTAATAGTGAACTACGCTTCTGAAATAACTACTGAGAGTCAGGACGTTAAAACATTTTTAAAACCTCTTTATAGCAGAGTGGTACATTCAGGTTGTTGTCAGGTAATATAGTCCCTAAAAAAAAATTATTGTTTTTTTAATTTACCACCCTTTTACCATCATCAGTATTGCATATAATCAGGCTCTTGTGCATTCATTGGTGGTTTTGAATAGCAATTAAAATGGCTATATTTGTGTTGTAGACATCTCAACCTCTGGTTCTTATCACCACCACTGAAAATTACCATTGGTAAGTATGTCTACATATTTCACATCAAACCACTCTGAATGACTGTGTACTTTTCAGACTGAATTATGCTTAAAAAAACTTGTAAAAATGGTGGAATTTGTTGTGTGTTTGAGCACCAGTGTCCGGTCAGGGTGTTAGTCAATTGTTTTACATTACTAAAGACAAACACTTATTATTAGTACTGTTATTGTTAGCACTAAGGTTCTCTTCACCAAGACATCAAGCTTTTAGTTGACAGCTTATTCAGACTAACACAGCCGTTTGAAAAGGCTTCATCTTCACATGAAGGTATATGCAATCAATATGTTAATATGTTGAAATCAGTGTGAATTTCTTTAGCATTGTAGCAGGGCAAATAAAGTGTTTAGGCATGTAATTACATTCAAAGCTATAAACATTGCACTTAGCTAGTAGCAACCGGTTGCTTTGGCTTTATGTGTCACTTTCGACTTGCTCTCAATACGCTGTAAAGATGTCACAGCATATGTCATTTCAGTACCCCAGGCATGTCCTCTGGGGTTCATTTTTTCATTCCTTTTTTACCACAAAAGAGGCATCGTCAGCTACCCCCCTTCCTCTGCATGCTAAGACAGTGCACCAAATTTAATTAGAACAAAAGCTCCCCAATGATTTTTACACAGTGATGTGGAAGAAGGAGAGGGCAGCTCTTTGCCTCTTTGCTTTTAGTTGCTTCTTTTTTTATTGCACTCTCTTTGAACGACCTTGTGGTTGCTAGATGTTCCTCTTTTTTCCTTCTCTCTGTCCCATTACATCTTATTTACTGTGGTTATGTCCGTATGAAAATGCAAGTGAACTGCTTCATTGTCTGTCTGTGCAATCTATATTTGTATTCCTTTACAGCCCAGGGATTGTAAATGTCACTGTATTTGTCAGTGCACATAAATAGACAGGGTGTTTATGCTCCGCTGTGCCATATGTTCATCTCTGGAAAGAGGCTGTAGTGGAAAGTGTTCCTTGATGTCATTTTATGTCAGATAGCAGAGACCTCCTCTTGCTAAGCACAGGTTAACACACAATTGCACTTCTAATCTTGTCTCGCAATGACTTTTTAGGATCATTTGCCAGCACAAAACATGCATTTTCAAACTGCATTGATGAAATCATATATATATATATATATATATATATATATATATATATATATATTTTCACTTGAATAAACTATAATATATCAACTAGGGTGGGTGATATGGCAAAACTGTAATATCACCTTGCTTGTAGACGTTTTCATGATACACGGTATATATCACAATATTTAGTTTTTCTGAGGTTTGTTAAGTTGGAACTGGAAAAAAACTACTACTGTGATCTCAATTCAATGTATGTTAATTGAACAGGACTACTTATGCTCTCTTTGGAATGAAACATGAGGTTGGTCAATATTCTTTAAGTACTGTCGATATCCATGATATGCACAGAAAAGTGTATTGTGATGTAATTTATCATAATAATGACAAAATATCATCATACTGCCCACCCCTAATATAAACACACAGTTATTGCTGAAGGTACACTGTGAAAAATGGCTTTTCAGTACTTCATGTGGTAGCAAGTAAATTAACTAGTTTTATTTAACCCAAATAAATACTTTCAATGACGATTCTTTCAGTCAATGTAATTAAATAAAACTAGCTCAATTCCTTGTTACCACACAAAGTATTTTTAGGTTGAACTGTTGAGTCATTTTTACAGTGTAGATAAGCTGAAAGACAAAATTGCTAAATTATTTTATTCATGTAAAAATTCTGGATATATGTTATTTAAGTAAATTCTGACCATTACCTTTTCACTACCGTGCAGATCAATAGACTGTGTTAATAAAATCCTCTCCTGCTTCACTAGATTTACAACATTAAAACATCCACATACCATTTTTTGTAACTCAACACACTGTTATAAGAAACTCAGGCAGATAAAGAAGCTTTTAGGTGAACCAGATGTTTCATTCTGTGTTGTTACGTGACAGATGTTGAACCTCAGATGTAAAGTGATGCAGGAAAAAAAGAGTGACAGATTGTTAGTGAGGGGCCTGTTCCCCACCCCACCAGAGCCACCGTCTTCTTTAAGTAATTACAGCCTAGTTTCTGCGTTTTTGCTCATGTTGCTGGATCACCAGCAGCTACCTAATAACTATGCTGTAAGCCAACATTGTGTTCTGAAGGTTCGCACTGAAGAATGTGTTAAAAAGAATTAGGGACCAGATTGCAGAGTCAGCATTATTGTAGTGCTGTTACTGTTCTCTGATAAAGGATTAAAGGTTGAACAGTCAGTGTTTGTCTTTAAGATAAAATAAGATATAAGATAGGTATTATATTTAGAATCTTGCAGATTCATGGTGTGTCGAAGTCTGATAAGTAGTGTCTTCAAATCATAATTCAACTGAGATCAATTGATCTCATCTGACAGGAACTGAAACATTAAATTTACCTGATTCAAAATTGTACATCTGTTCTACTTGGATAATACAGCACTGTGTAAAGGTCAGAGACCACCCTACATTTAAAATGGCCTTTAAGTGCAAGTTATTCACTTAAAGGACAAAGAAAACTCACTTACATAAGGAAGGTAAAAGTCAAAGGAAAAAAACACAGTTTCCAAAACTGGAGTTCAAAAAATGGTTAAAACATACAGAGAAAATGTGACTCCTGGAAGACCTGGTAGACACCAAAACTGCCCCCATCAGATAAACAGCACTTGAAGCTTTCATCTTGGAGAGAGAGGCGAAAATCAAGCTGCTTCAGATCTGAAAACATCCACAGGTGTTTCTGTCCATCCTTCCACTGTGAGAAGACAACTCAGCACTATGGGTCTGAAAGGATGTGTAGCTGTCAAGAAGAACCTCACTGAGAAAAGGAGACAGACACATCAAACAAAGAAGCTGAACAATGGACTGACCACCCCAGAGTCCAGACCTCAATATCACTGAATGTGTTTGATTACTTCAGAAAATGATTAACCTACTTCTAAGATTGAACTATGGAGGTGTGTCTGCAGATTTCTTTGAGAAACTGAAAGTGAGTCTCCTGAAAAGAATAGAAAATACAATAAAAGCAAAGTGTGGACGCACAAAAAAAGGGGGGAAATGATATTACATTTACTTATTGAGGCTTCTGTGTAATTTTCTGTTAAATATGTTTTGTTAATGGTGCTGAAAAATGAACAACTTAATGGCAGTTTTGAAAGAAAATTAAATAAATAAAGGTTGATCTCTGACTTCTGCCCTGTACTGTATATTACATCAGCAAAATCATTCCTGAATGTAAATAAACTGAAAGGCAAAACTGTGTGTATGTAGTTTATTTCATTAATGTGGAAGTGATGCAAACATTTGTAAATTCAATGCGTCATTTTATTTAGTTTATCAAAATAAAAGGAAAATAGTAGGAGTTGGAGGTTTCTGGTGGCTTTAGTGGAGGTGGTGTGTTTTGTCTGCGGCTGAAGCTTCGCGCCTTTGACCGCTGACCTGTTGGGAAGAAGGAGCTGAGTAGCCAAGAGCGAACGACTGAGCGACTGCTGGCTGTTGTCCCTGTGTAGCATTTAGTGACTCACACACACACAAACACGAACACTGTCACGCTCCCTAACATGCGCACTCACACAAGGACTTAGTCATCCACACACACACACACACACACACACACATACACACACACTCTTACTCACTGGCACTCAAACACATATATACACTCTCACACTCACACTGACACACCACAGAGAGTAAATGCTCACTTATAAACAAACGCAGACACAACATACACATACAGACTAGGACTGCAAGCAAAATAATACTGCATTTTAATTCTGTTGCTGCACTTTGGAATTTTGATACACCTTGCAGTGTATTTAACTGTTAGTGTAAATTCATTACATTTATTTGTATTTTTTATTTGTATTATTGTATTTTTTATTGCACCGATCCCTGGTATCAGCCCGGATATTGGCACTTAAAGTCTCAGTCTGCAGTATCAGTCTCTGCAAAGGAGAATACTAGCATGGCAACGCAATTTCTGATGCTTGCATCCACCCCAGTATATGGAGCTTAACTGAATCAAGCAATGTTAACGTTGTTGGATTATTTCACATTTGAGGCAAGCTGTAGTGCAAATGCTCATAGCAAAATTTCTAATGCCCGTATTTTGATAAATTAAGATAAATTTTAATTTCATTTTCAAAGAAAACCATGCCAAAGAGCACAGCGACTGTGTGTAGCTCTGAAAACAAATCTAATGTGAAAAAAAATCTAATGTGAAGTTTTCCAACCAGTAAATGCCATTCATTAAAGCTTAGTATGTTTTATTTGTGTTACAGAACACTGTGTTTACCAAAATACAGTATTTGAAAAGTGGAATGGTAAAAATATTGTAATTTATAGGTAGCTATCAAGTAGGTCAGATTGAATTGGAGTTGTTATCGGTACTCTATATCTGAAGGGAAAAAATTAATATTGATGCATCTCTAGCAGTTTTTTGTCAATTACAGATGTCAATTTTGGCAAATTCTTTTGATCATTAATTGACTGTTATTAGTTACTGAATAACTGTTATCCAACAGGCCTTAAATCAAGGATGTGATTCAACAAAATGAATAGTTATAGAACTAAAAGTTCTGGTTCTGAAATCAGCTAGCTTCGGTTTAGTGAACCTCAGTAGCGCTCGAAAGACGTTGCTGTCTATCTCGACTTTGCATAGGACTGAGCATCACACTTAGTCTCAGGAAGCATGAATGAATTTTTTGTCTTGTATTAACTATTATCCTCTCAAAAAGTGCTCCTGAACTCCACTATTTTTAGCTACGCTTCAGTTTATTGTGCCTTCATGTGTAGAATTTGAAAATGTTCTTGAGGTTGAATAATAACCTCTGGCAATCACAGGAAATTTTGTTTATTGGCATTTAAATACAGTTAACATTTGAACATTTTAACAGTTCATACTTTCGAGCTAACTCTATGCACAGTAATAAACTTAAGACTTCAGTCACCTTTTTTAAAAAGACTTGGAAATGGCAAATATCAAATTAATTTAAAGTGCACATGAAAGTCATCAAAAGATTACAAAAGCAAATAAAAGCTCATCTCCAAACAAAAAATGCAGTTAATTATAATGTGAACACATTTGCCGAATAAATGTAAATTATGTCAAGAATGTGAGTAGAGTGAAGTCATTTGACTGAAGGCAGCAGATAGATGTTTTTAAATGAAGCACTTCACTTTAGATGAGCATCTAAAAGTAGACTATCATGCTGAAACTGTTCACTCTACTTCCTCACTGTAAGAACTACAGCTAACAACATCACATCACACAGTGTGAGGGAGTGCTATTTTAGGTTAGATCTGCTATATGACTGGATCACATTCATTCTTTTTTGACCTCCAGTATTGCATCCGGCATTTTCTGCTGATGTTGGTCTAATAGCAATAGCCTTACTTAGGTATTGTAAGCCTTGGCAGTATCAGTATTGCAGAATTGTTTAACAAATTATATATTGTGGAGCCCTAATCGCAGGCGTGTATTCACAGCATGGAGAGAAAATGCATATTCACACATACACAGATTCTCCAAGTGACCAGCCTTTGCAGCACGAGCTGATGCAGCTTCTCTTATCATGCTTGTTAGTGGCCCAAAGAGGCAGTCAGCCAGCAGGTGTGCCCCTGGCAATATGCATGGTTTCACAACACAAGCATGTGTATATTCATGCCAATCCCATGCACCCCCACACACATCCATTTCCTTATTCCTTCCCTATGTTGTGTATCACATAGTATACGATTCACCTATAGATGCATTAAAACAGCTAATGCTCCTGCTGCAATATCATGTTTCATCATCAACATTAGGCCCACTTGTGATAATGGTAATACTGCCACAGTGGCAAAGCTGCCTCAGCCACGTACAGAACATCAGATTCTGAACAAGGGCATCTCTACTTTCAGACCAGAATTGATATCATTAGCAATGATATCAAAAACATTTGCTCAGGCAGAGTAACAATAATAGGTGACTTAACTCTGAAGTATATTCCTATGCATTTATTTGTTTGCTCAAATTTGTTTTGTTAGTTTTGTGAGAAACATGAATTTTTGGCTTTGTTATTTTCATTCAAAAATACAGTACTGTACAAAAATCAGAGACCTTTATTCCAAGACCAGAGATGTTTATTCCAGTCAAAATGGCTGTGACATAAGTTGTTTTTTTATTTTTTTTTAGCATCAGGAAAAAGCAGAACGTATATTTAACAGACAATTACACAGAAGCCTCAACAACTAAATATAATATATATATTTATTTTTTATATTAAGCTTTATTACAGCTTCCATTCTCTTCAGGAGACTCACTTTCAGTTTTTTAAAAAAAATCTGCAGACACACCTCCAAAGTTCAGGCTTAGAAGTTGCTTTAGCATTTTCTACATCTCACAATCCACGTAATCTGTTCCCACACATATTACTGCAGTTTTGGGATCTCCTGTTTGCTTTGGCTAATCTCTGCACAGTCCTGTAGGTGTGATGACAGCATTTAGAGATTGCATTACTTGTAAGAAGAATTAATTAAAAGGCAGAATTTATTAGGCTCATTGCATAAGCAGATTAAACACTTGGACAGCACAAGTATCTATACTTTTCATCAAAATCAAAAATCAGTTTAGAGTTCACATATTAGGCCATGTGCACTGTGAGCATGTATGTGCAGCACTATGCAGGTTCAGACTTCTACCAAACCCTAGAAGACACGAGGTACTCAGCTGAGCTTTCCATAGGTCACCCCCGGTGCAATCCATATCTGCAAAGCAAAGGTGACAGCCTCCGCAGTAGATCAATATGCATCGTCAGCACATGATGGAACCCTAGGGACTCGCAGCGGCGAATAGCACACAGCAGAGCAGGGGACATCTGACATCTGAGAGGGCTTTCACCAAGGGCTCTCCAGTGGTCCCCTTCAAGAGGGGCGGACAGCTGCAGGGAGCAGTCTGTTAGGCGGGGGTGGAGGAAGTGAGATGTGTTCTGTTCTCTCTGAAACAGAACCCACTCGCGATAACAGCACGCAACTTGCCACTTTCTATTAGAGTACAGCTTTTTAGAGAATCATACAGCCACGAGTGACAGTGGTGCTTAAGGAAGCTGTTGGTTACGTCACCACTACTTGAGTAAATTGCTGTAGCTGACCCTGCAGTAAATGTCAGAGTATGACAGCACATTTCTAGTGGAGCATATTAGGAGCAGCCTCTTTTTACTGTGCTGCATGTGGCCTGTAGCTTCGTCTTTCTGTTAAATGTTTGTGCTGTGAGCATGGCAGTCTGCTAGGGGGCTTGCTGCACTTGGAGAGACGCTGAACTGAGAGTAGCATAGCTGCATTAACATAAAATAAAGTGTGGAACAGTCCAGTTTTATATAACTTTTCAAGTTCATCTAGCTGAGAGAGATAAAGGCTTGATACAGAAACCTTTAAACTTTTTAAGTAGTCTTTGTTCATCCAGAGACACTATAAAGGAGTTTTCTGGTTGAAAAATAAACAGGATAGCTCAGAATGCTCAACATGGTGGCTGTAAAATGGGACGTCCTGCCTTTCAATTAAAAGAGTCAATCGCCTTGTTGGTAAAGTACCTCCTTTTTGTGGAGATATGTGCATGCAAAGTAGCCGGAACAACCTGAAAAAAAACAATTTTTGTGCTTTATTTGCACCAAACGCTGATGCTATATTGTTTACCAGTGATTTCAAATCTGTTTAATCTGTGCAGGGCTTGCAGTTTTGAGTTTATAGGTCTCCCCCCATTCAAAGATGTAGAAGACTTGTAAGGCTGGAAGGGCTTAGGTTCATCCGATTACCAACACTACAATAATGCTAATTTCTGCTAGCTCCCCTATAGTTGAATAATCTATCTATTGTTGAAATGAATGATTAAGTATGAATCGCTCAATTAATGTAGAAATCAGTTTTTAAATTTAGCTTGGTTGTTTAATGCGTTTGCTAACTAACAATGAAGACAATAAAGATGAATATCTTATTAAAAATTCACTGTTTTAATGAACTTTCCTGCTAATACAAAAGATAAATTTGAAAAAATATATTTTTCCTGCCAAAATTTAAAATCAAGGATGTGCAAAGTCGCAGCAATAAAATAAAAAATCACACCTTCAGGTTCACCAACCACACGGCCATGTCTACACAAACATCACACAAACGATAAACGTCACACAAACGAGTGCGGATCGCTGTATTGTCTTTAGGTTATTTAATCCTATCTCACTTTCTAAGTGCAATATTCTTGAAATAGTGTAATTTTAGACAGTGTCTATCTTAAACTGACGCTCTATAATGTTACTGAATGCAGTGGGGCAGTGAAGTTGACCGCCCCAAAATAGCTCCAGCCATAAATGTAAGTTGTGTTCAAATTCGGCAAGCAGTGGTGATTGTTTGTGGCAAACTTGTTCTCTATGAACAGTTAAATTTGAGCAAATTCAAATGCGCTTATTAATGTTCTTTTATTTTATTTTGTTTAATTGCCACTGATTTTTGACCTATACTCCTATTCATGCGTTTGGATGTTCAAAAAGTTTTGTTAGTTTATGACAAAAAATGATGACATTGTTAGTTCTTTACATATCAAATGCATGCAACAGCAGAAATTACATTATTGAAGGAGAAGAGTAGATTGAACAACAGAAATTGTCACTTTTTTTTGTTGACCCTTATAAACTGTGTTGCTATATGTAGTTTCATGTTATTTGCTGTACGTGTTTTGGCCACATTTGTTTTTAGCTTGGTTTCTTTTTAATTCCAACCAAATGTAGGCTTGTTATCAATTTGAATCAGTGAATTCTGTTTTTTGCATCTCATTAGTTGGGATACGTGTTTGATCTGAACTTTTCCAAGAAAATGCTGCGTCTTGGGTTTAGTGGCATCAGATGGTCACCCAAGGTCACTCACCTAGACATGTTTCAGGTGATTTCGTTTTTTCTTCTTGTTAGAGGCAGACCTTTCACAGGCTCTGATATTGAAAGGCAGGGTGCATTAAGGCTTCAGTGGCAACAAAGGCCGACCGCTCAAGTCGTCCACGGGCAGCCATGTGAGAGACATAGCGTGTAATCTCTAGCTCTCACTGCAAAGGCCTAGCGAGCCTGGAGCCATTCGTGCTGCCATTCTTCAAAAGCCCCACTCTCACTGCAGACAAAAGGAAGACTCTTGGGAAGAAAGACAGCATGGCTTGCAATCTCTTTACCCTTTAAACCAAAATGACTTTGAGCTGCGCTCTTTGGTCCACTGCTGTTTGTTTCAGAAATAGTCACATCTTGTGGTGTCATTCAGCACACTTGATGTGTGCATTCAACACAATTAGAAATCACTGTGGTTGACAAAGAAATCCCCATTTACCACTGTACATGGAATATCACGCTGAGTCTCACTGTTTATGGAGGGGAAAAAGCAGCAAAAGCAAACAGCATTTAGATTTTTATTCTCTCCCTTTTAAATATATCTCTAAAAACATATTTGAAAATGTCATGGTGACAACTCCTGTGTTTTTTAAATGGTTGTAAATGCAGTTTAGGGTTTTTAATTACATCAATTTGTTGCTTATAAAGTCACATTTAGGCAGTGAAAACTTCATATTAGAGAATAAATGGTATGATTTAAGTATTATTGCAGTATTGTTAAAATGTGCTGAAAATGTTCAAAAGGTACTGATAAACTGAAATCATTTTACCAAGTTGTATATTCAAAACCACAAATAAAATTAGCAGCACTATGCACATTTTGCTTGCATAAACATTCAAATAGTATAGCTAATTTAAACATATGAAAACCATATCAAATGTGCATTTATATTAAAAGGGGCATCATGTGGCTATGAGAGAGGTTCAAACATGAGAGCGTTCAAACAGTTTATTGTGTTTTAATGTTAATTCAGTACAGACACAGTTTAATATTACAACTTACCCTCTGATAACCTGATTTAGGCTTTCAGAATATCCTGATTATTTAAAAAAAATGTTTTTGATGGTAACATTTTCTGATAAGGACATTTAGACTGTCAAACTATCCTGCTTGTAATTTTAATACGAGCCTGAAGTTGGCTTTCTCCTCACCAGCTTCTTGTTTGAATATTCCTGTTCCATCTTAAATGGTGCAGCAGTTATATTCTGGCGCCTCAGCCATTATAACTGCTCCACCATTTAAGGTGGAATGCAGAAATTCAAGCAAGAAGCGGGTGAATAAAAAGCTGACTTCAGCTTTGTAGTTTTGATGCTGGAAAGCTTTTTTTTATTAAGGAGATTTAAGCTATCAAAATATCCTACCTAGAAGTAGGGCTGGGTGATAAAACGATAACGATAACTATTGCGATATAACTTTTCCTCGATATTGCAATACATGTTCGATAAATGTTCGATATAAAATGATTCAGAGATATATTGCACCAGTGTATGGCACTATTTCTCCTGATGCATTGGTTAGATATAATTAGAATAGCTTGTGTTAGGCATGAGATCAGTAACTGACCTGGACTCACCTCTCTAAACTGACATACTAAATCAGTTTATGTCCATTCTTTATACAATTAAGGAATGCGTTATGGAATTTAGTTCTGTCGTGTAGTCTTATAGCTTAATGTTTAGTATATAAAACATAAAAACAGACTTTAACAAGGTAAGATAGCATAATTACATTGAAAGCAACAATGATGTCATTGCCAGCCTTAGAAGTTTTTCCCCTTACATTCTTCAGATGCTTCTGTCCACATGACCTCTATAGCTGAGGGTTGCAGAATGTCTGCAGAGAAGCATCTTACCCATAGGAGGCACTGCAAAACGTGTGTTCATTTTGAAGGCACAAATATTTCCTCTTAGACTTTGTTAGGACTGTCAAAGTGGGTGATTCACTGAAATGTTATAATTGAAATGTGTGTGGGGGACATTTGTAACTTCAAAGCCAATACTTTAGAATCAGGAAAACGAAGCCTGGTTTGTATCAGATACACTGAGAGGCAGGGTTGTGTTTTTTTGTCCACCTGCCACTGTGGCTGGTGGATCTACCAGCCACGCATTTTTTTTTACTGGCCACTTTCTTGTTTTAACTATCAGTGTGTAACTGCATGTGAAAAATAATACAAGATTAACATCTCTCTCTCTCTCTCTCTCTCTCTCTCTCTCTCTCTCTCTCTCTCTCGTTTTCCTGAGCATTCCTCTTCTCCTCCATGAATTCTGATTTAAACAGTACTATCATTCTTACCTGGATGTGGCATTTGGATGATTCATGGTCTTTTATGGCTTCAAGTTTTAGGTTTTTAGTCCCCACAATGAAACTATTAGTTCTCTTATTAACAGTAACTAAATGCTCACTAACCCAGATCACAGATCGCATACATCGCAGTAACATCATCTGCTTAGTGTTTAACAGCTAAAAACACAAAGCAATGTTATAAACATGTAATGTAAATGCTAACCGCTAAATGCTGATCACAGCAGCTGCAAACTAATAATCAAACCACACCTGTGAGAGTGAAACTAACTCATGAACATGACTAACAAGCATTGTACATCCCTAAACAACAGATAGTAAATGATACTGGCCTGTGCTGGAAACTGTTTTTGTAGCCCGTATCGGGGAAGTACTTATGTAATTGTCCAGCTGGCCATTTAAATGTAATTAAATTAAATTGATGAAAAGATTAATTTTAGAATTTTTTGACATGTCCCCAGTGTCATTCGACATAGCCCTTGGGAGGTACGCGTCCCACAGTTTGGGAACCACTGGATACTTGACCTGAGATTATTCTTTTTACCCGTTGTTTGCTGGTTAGCGTTCTGTTTTCAAGTTGTCTTGGTAACAACCTGTGTCTCCACGTTAAAGTGTCCAAGTAAAACAAGCAGTCTTGCGAATTAATCCATGGTTGGTAGGTTAAGTAAATTCATGTGCCACTACACAAAATCACCTGGCCCTGTTGAGAGCCATTCTTTGCTGTTTGAGATGTTACTACGAGCTCCACTGAGCTCCTGTCATTCAGAGTGATGTATGTCTTTCATGCCATACAAAAAAAGAGGAAATCTTCCAGCACCTTCTCTAGACTTTAGTATAGCAAAATCAGATTAGGCTTTGAAGTAATTTGAACACAATTTAAGCGTACATCACATGCCTTTGTTTTTTTTACGCCAATGAAATGACTTACATTAAAAACTTAAGCCCACGTCAATAATTAAAATGGCTGCTCTTTCCCCATGAATGCACTCTGGTATAAACTATTACATTACCCATTTAAAGATGGCCAGAGAGAAAGAGTGATAGAGAGCGAAAAGGCAGTATAAAACAGCAGTTTTGCCTGTTTGAGTTGATGGATCGGTCTGGAAGGTTCTTCTGAGGTTCTTCTCACTCCTCATTATTTAACTTAAAGTGCTAATTCTGACCCTAAATGCCCATGATCAGTTGCTTTTCAAGGCCAAAGTAACACTGTGTACACATGTTCCTTAAACCACATTAAGTTAAGTGATCTCCACTAAACCTGCTTAGTCTGGATTCTGAAAGGTACTAGTTTTCTACAGTATCTATAGTACATCAAAAATGGTTCTACATTCCTGTCTGACTGCATACACAAGAAAACTTGGAAGTTCCCTTCAATGTGAGAGGAAAAGAACATGACAGTAGGGTCTATATGTACTGCTGTGGTGTTGGCCTACCCAGATAACATTAATGAAGAAGAAATCAACAGATTTTTGATTGGTTTGATTGGTTGATTTTGGTTTTGAGACAGATGTTGACGGTAACATTATTAATGCTCAAGAAAACAGTCTGCAAACCATGTTACTGATAAATTCAAACCGAAAGTAAAGGAGGTAACTCATTAAGTTTAGTGAACCATCTGAAAAAACAGGATGTCTTTCATGTGAAGAAGCACAAGCAGGTCTTGTTTAATTCACTCTGACGATTACTTAACAACTAGCATTCCAAAATGCATGTTACTATTATTTTTGTTTGAAATTATTGGCATACGAGGTTTGATTATGGCTTTACAGTTTTCATAAATCTCATAAACTTCAGAAATTTTTATGAATTACCTTAAAGCTTTAAACTGTAGTGTTCATTTTGTAGGTATCGGCATTGTATCAGTATTAATTACTAAAAATTCCGTATCGTAAAATTCCATTGTAACTATCGCATAAATTAGATTCTCTCAATCTCTTTAACCTTTTTTGCTGCACTATTGCTTCTGTATGGATGACCCATCACTACCTGTGCCTCACACGCTGAAGAGAAACATGTTTCTGACTAAATTTATAGGCTCATATTTATCTAGGTTGGTCTCTCACTGGGTATAGCCTGCTTTAGGGGACCATTGAGGCTGCACTGGTAGCCTCTTCAGCTCCATTAGATCAGCTCTAGTAGTGCTAATCAGCACTTCATGTCATTGTGCTGCACTGGGAGGAGAATAAAAGCAGGAGACCAGGCAGAGCGTTGCATGTTTGGATGACCCTGCTGTTAGTAGTGGATGGGAAAGATTTAGAACACATCAGCGATAGTACAAATGCTGTTTTTCTGAACAGTGGCTACGTACATATTTCTTGATACGTCAGTATAATTGTAGACAGCCAGGTGATGGATGGTGAGAAGGGTGTATGGGTTTGTTCAGTCAGTTTCTACTGTATTTATAGTGCACTTGTTTTTTGGCTAGTTATCAGACTTTGATGTCCTGTACAGCTTAAAATAGCTCCACTAAAACTGTTTAAAGTGATGGTGGGTTTTGTTTAGTTTCCTTGAATTACTTTGTACTAGGAAACCTTCCAGACTTGCTTAGCCAAGAGAACAGGTGTTATGGTATCCTTTATAGAACTCTTCATTAAAAAATCTGGCAACAGCATAAGCAGTAGGAAATATGATAGCCAGCTGTGTCTTCTGCACAGCTGGGTTTGAAATTACAGCCCCTGTAAAGTGACTAGGTCTCCTGGACGATTCATACAAGGTTGATTAAAGCAGCTCTGTGGACAGTTAAGGCTGAACCAGAGCATATCGCTAGTAGTCTGATGCCTTGAGTTGCAATAATCCACATGCTAAAATCACATGGGCATCACTGAAACTATTGATTTTTAATTGTAATTCACTTTCATAGTTGTTGATGCAGTGTTTTCAGCGTTCGCTGAAGTGAACCGAATCACAGGCATCCAATCATGTTATTGGGGATTCGATTATGATCATATTGTCTGATCTAGGTGTATAATCTGTTAATGTAATCCAATGTTAAAGTAGTCTGTCTGTTGTGGCTAAGTAGATGATGGGCTTTTGAGGATGTAATTTCTTTTTAGCTGCTATTCAGGCAGATTGATTTCCTTTAAAGGAATGTATGCAGAAAAATTACTTGAGCAAGTCTCTGCATGTGGTATTCAGAATGCTGACCACAAGACTGCTGTTAAACAGATATCTGTTGGGTGTAGGACTGCTCTTACCACAGCAGTGACACTGGCGTGGTAGTATGCTAGTGTGTAGTGATGTGGGCACAGGCTCAGTGGTGTTACTGGAGATTTTACACACATCAGTTGTGCTGCTAGGTTGAGGGTTGTTCATTGCTCAAAAATAATCAGCCAGAAACTGACTATTAGTGAATGGCTTGAGGATGACTAACAAAAACTGCAACAGATGGGCTGCAGTGTCAAACTGTATACCAGCAATGTATCCCTAGAAGACCAATCCGCCTTCTGTAGATCTGCTTTGCTGCAGAATGTTGTCCCAGCAACATCTAACATGCTGGACACCCCCACGTAGTGCTTTCCCACTCAAAGAGGTTCTCAAGTCCATCGCTGGGCTGCCTGTGCCTTTCACAGGGAGGTGCTTTTGACAAATTACATTTGTCAGAGCAGCAGGGCTTTGCCAATAGACAGTTGGAGGATGGCAAAAAGCAAAAATGACAGTGCTGAAGTTTACAAAAGTGCTAGGTCATGCTTCAGACACAAAGACAGCACTCTGAGAATTGTTTAGCATTTCATGTAGAATCACAGAAATTTAGGGCACAAAAGTCTTACAGCTCCTTCCAAATCATTAGTAGTAATAATAGTAATAGCAATAGTAATAATAGTTTATGATCGAATGGTTTAAGAATGATTTGTGGTCTGTCAATACCTTGAAATGAAGTGCAAAATCATGACCCAAGTGTATTAATATTTATTGCTATTACTTCACCTGTACTCTGTAATGTACTGTTACAGCTGGATGCAGCATGCAAAGCCACAAAAAATAATAATAATAAATTCCACATAATACCAACATTCCACATAAGGCCTGAAGCTGCCGTTTATTGGCCCTTTTGCCCCAGAACATTGAGAGCCCTTACGCACACATTGCAGTCTTTGGAGTAGAGTTGCTTCAGCCTGCATTACATAATTCCTTTAACATTTCTGTCCACACATGTCCCCTCCAGCCAACCTCAGCGTAACGTGCTGTGCCATGTTCTTGACGTCGGGTCTCGGGATCTTTTTTAGCGGGGCTCTTTTGATGCTCGCTTTGACCCGAGTGCTCACCCCCCCCCGCTCCTAAAAACTACGCTATAACTTTAATCCGTGGAAGTCTAAAGTTATTACTGTTTTTTTGCTCTGTTGTTCAGATGTATTTACGCAGTTACATAATTAATTACATAGTTCCATAATTTACATTCGATTTACATTCTGTGATTGTATCAATTTGCATCTGAGTTTATCATTGATATGAGGAGGTAGAGGAGTGTCACTTTTTTCCGGTGTTTCTCAGTGATTTCAGTCACTATCAGTAAAAATTCCAGTGCCTTTTCGCTTACATAAAATTAGCAGTAGAAATTAGGTATTTTAATCCTGTGTGAGTGGACATGTCAGTCGAAATGCAATCATATTCTGTGAAGAAGGAGTTTCTTAAGTATGGAGGCACTTGAAGAAGCATTTACTTGTGTTTCTGTGGCTAAATTGAAGATGTACTCTCCTGCCTAACCTGTACATCTCAGCACATTAAAACATTAAAATGACAGAAAAACATCGATTTTATGCAGTGATGTTGACTGTTGGCTGTGAATTGCAAAACCAATGACAATGCTAATGATGCAGAGTCTTAAGTGAAAGCAGTGCTAATGACCAACTGTCTTAAGTGAAAGCAAGAGAGTCAATTAGGATAAATTACGACTGCATTAAATGTTTGACGTTTATATTCTTTTCTGGAGTAAAGGCCGTGCGTAAATTGAGTTGCCACTCCCATCTCTGTCATTTATACAAAGATTTTTTATTCCATGGAAATTGGTCATATACATTACAGACGTCCTGTGGTAAAATTACTTTACCTCATCTCCCATGGAAGACTAATCCCATCCGAACAGAGTGAAAATAGAAGAGTGAAATAGAGGAGTGAAAAGAATTTCTAATGGTTTTTCATCATTGGTGCTGAATTTTACTGGATGGATGGACTGGATGGCTTAATGTCTGGGAAACCAACATTTAGGGTTAGACACTTTAAACTCTTAAGGACCTTCATATAGTCCCACACTCTTACATATTACATTTATTCTAGTTACCAAAAAACAGTAACAGTTTGTAACAGTAACTCAAAAATACGGCTTACGAAAAGAATTATGAGCCTGGGGCTGAGGTCGATAATCAGTTATGCCTGTTACCAAGCAACTGGCGATATGTACACAGCTGAAACGTTAAAAATGTAAGATAGTTAGCTAGACACTTACTGTTACCGATATAAAAACAGAGAACAGAAGTTAGGATACCATTGCAGGTTGTTCTAAATTTAGAACAGTATTTAGGAAATTTTGTCTAGTTAGGATGTGTCTGTAAGAATGTTTTCTTATTTGGGGTTAATGGATAAGATTATGAACTGTTATTCTGTAATAGCTACTGTCCTAAATTCAGTCCTATCAGAAGGTGTCAATGTGACTAAAGAGATAAGATTTCAGAGTTAGGACGTTTCTGTAATACAGCCCCTGGAGCTGAGGGGGTTAATATTCATGAGGTCCCACGTTTAGTCACCGACCCATTGTGGCATAGCAGCCTGGCCTGGGGTGAGATGGCTGGATGGACAGCGTCCGCGCAACACAAACACACACCCACATGTACGCCCCTTTCGAGGATGAGCACCGGTATGCTGTCGCACAGCTGTCAGCTGAGTGAGATGCAGCCACGGCGACACCACAATGAGGCAGCCTCTCTTTCTCTCTCTCTATCCCTCTGTCTCTCACCGCTCGCTTTTTTGTGCTGCTTGTGGCTCTAAGATTCACTTGCTCTTATTTCTTTCTCTCTCTCTCTCTCTCTCTCTCTCTCTCGTCCACCCCCATCCCTCCCTCCCTCCCTCCTGCCCTCCCTCTCCTTCTCTCTCGCTCTCCTTCTCTGTCTCTGTCTCTGAAGGAGTAATGGAGAGGATCACCATGTAGACAGCAGCCGAGCGGAGGACGGGTAAGAATGGGAAACCACGTATGGAGCGACGCCGGACTGCAGCCGTGGTGAGCACGGGCATCCTCCTCAGGACCTCAGCCGGGCTTCCCTGGACGGCTGGCTGGACGCTCTGCTTGTTCTCGTAACGCTGAAGAGTCTCTCCTTCAGTCTCAGAAACTGGACTGGATTGTTTTTTTCTGTTTTTTTGTCCCTTTTTTAATCATTTTGTTTCTTTGATTTCCTCCATCTCCCTGTCTGTTTGCCCAAATTTTTTTGTTCCCATTCTGTATTTCTTCGGTTTGTGCTCAGATATTCTTTACCCTAGCCGCCCCTAGAGGCTCACTGGCCGCGTGGCAAGCCTCTTGTTTTCTGATACCTTCAGAGCGAACCTTTCAAGCAATACTCTGCCACCATGGGGGACATGAGGAACAGCGATTTTTATGCCAAGAACCAAAGAAACGAGGGCAACCATGCCGGAGGCTTCGGCTGCTCTCTGATGGAGCTGCGCTCTCTTATGGAGCTCCGTGGCACGGAGGCTGTGGTCAAAATTCAGGAGGACTATGGAGGCATTGAGGGACTGTGTCAGAGGCTGAAAACGTCTCAGACGGAGGGTAAGTGTTTGGGCTTCTCGTCTTATTCTTTTTACTAAACGAATCCTGTCCCCTCCATTCTCCCTCTACCCCCTCCCCTGCACACTCTAACATTCTCAAGCGTTGGGTGACTCATTCTAATGATAATTGATTTTTTTTTTACTTGGTTCTCCTTGTATTTGTGTGTAGCAAGAGGTCTTTTGTCTTTAGTGTTTTTTCCTCTTTCATAAACCTGCTGCTTGTGCTGGTTGGCTGTCTGGCACAGTTATTAAGCAGAATGTATCTCCCAGGCAACAGCACAGAGGTCAAACTAAATTTGATACTTCTTAAAACGACAGTGCTGTCAGGTGTGATTTGATTTGTGAATCCGATGGCCGCATCTGCTTTCTGCGTGGAATTCCGAAGTGTTTCTTTTAGATCAGAAAGACCTCTTGTTACTGGAAAAAGTGGAAACAGGCACTTACCTGCACCTTAGTGGAAAGTGATGCGATCTTTGTGTGTGTGTCGTCATGGCTTATCAGTTACTTGATAGGATGCCAGTAGACCATCGGGGTTCCACAGTGTGGGCCCCCTTTAGGTCTTACCGATCAGCGGTAGAGACACTAACAATGCGCTAATAGTGCCGTTATCTCACATGCTGATGAAGCACATGGCTGTCTGTGCTGTTGCAAAGTAATATGTCAGGAATTTCAACACTACAAATTATAATTACTTTGATATAGCTTTGATGTATAAACCCCCTTTCCCAGGAGAGGTTCTACTAAGCATGCCTTTGGTTCAGGCTATACATAGCTAATCATCTTTATAGACTGTGATGAAGCTGACCTGATTCTGCTCAGGACAGTGATCTCTTTATCTCCTAAAAACAGACAAGCTGTGTGTGAGCCAGCCACCTCTTGGTGAAAGGCTTTGGTGCAAGAACCCTTGAGAGGTAGTGGCATCTGACCCTGAAGACAGCCGAGCCTTTCCTTCATCTCTTTGCAAACACGACCGCCTGTGCGCTTTTGGAGGGAGGAGCAGACTGTGGCTCTGCTCTGCTAGAACGACTCAGGCTGACACCCTGAGTGTGATGTGATAATGAAGACAAATGGTCACATCTAACCTTGTTAATAAGCACTGTACTGCATTTTCCCACTCAGGGAACAGTCACCTTCATGTACCCAGCAACTGTCTTCATTTAGTGCCATATAACCAGCTGCGTTCTAGTGAGGCATCTCTAATAAAGGTATGCATGGGGCATATTACTTTCTCACCTTCAGATCTTTTCTTGACTCTAACGTGAGGCCAGGTGAAATTTTATATGTTACACATGTGCAGGTCCGACCTGTGAGATTGCAGTAACTGACTGTAGAAAAAAAAAGGCAGAAGGATTAGGTCACAGGGAAACAAGAAACCTTGTGGGCAAGTACCAATATCTTAGGCATACAAGACCACACAGAAATACCTTAAGTAGGCGCTGGTACAAGCTGGAGTTAATATGAATATTTAATGCAATTGATTTAGCTATTTGGAGAAACTTAAGGAAGGAAAGAAAGGGTTTTGATGCAGTAGAATCCATCAGGAAGGCATTTTATGTTCTCTAAAATGTCAGCCTAATCAAATATGCTTGCATTGTTTCATACTTTAATTCATTCGATTACTTTTCCAAATTACTCAAGCCATAACCAAGCAAACAAGGTTATATGGATGCATGGAGAATTTCCAGATGTGGGCTGAGTAGATTGGTCTCCAAGAAGGGCATTATCTTCTTATTACCTGTATCCTGAGTGCTGGCAGTATGTGGGTACCACTGAACGGCCATGTTGCTGGCATCCATATCCTTCCCTTTCCTGAAATCTCCAAGGTTACTGGCAGCTGGAAATTGAAAAGGATGTGTAAGAAACTGGGGACCTCCCAAGGAAAGCATTTTTCTGATAGTGGTATAGCAAGTGCAAGCATTCAGCAGAGATCTCTCATGATGTGTAACACAAACACCTTGGGTCAGGTGGTACAGGGACTATAAAAAACAAGTCTATTCTTACTTCACGTGCTGAGGTGACATCAATAACTCATACAATACCCATACAATCAGACCAAGAAAGAGACATCTCAGTCATGGCTTCACAGTAAACAATTTGCCTGAGAAAGGCCCTAGGGGACGACTATGTGAGATGGCTATTGTATGCTAATGGAACCAGTGTGCTGTGCCCTGGCACCAGCTGCGAACCAGCGAGAAGTGTCTGTTCCCTCGCCGTGGCTGTCCTCCCCCATGACTCCCTCTGTTCTCATTTCTATTTCCGTCTGATGGCCCACCTCACTCCAGTTTAGCACCCACCCTTCCCCTCAATAAGCCTACGCAAAAAAGTAACCAACACTTTTGTCTTCCAGGTCCCACCACTTTCTTTAGTATTTGCTTCATGTGCATACCAGTTTCTTTATAAGAGGCTTAAAATTACTACAGTCACTTCTTCTTATCTGAATCTAAAGTTAAAATGCAAATGAGACGGCTTGCTAAATGGCCGGGCGTAGGCGTGGGACATTTAGCTTCAGCTTCTGGCACAATTCTTACTGCTCGGAAGCAAGCAGGAAAGGTAGATAGATGTGTGTCCAGTGAAGGAGAACTAAAGTGAAAAAACATATAAACCACGTTTATTGGGAACGAGATGCTCTGTGTAATCCGATGCAACAGCAAAACCGACAGAGGGGCTGAAGGTCAAAGCGAGCTGGCAAAACACTGTGGGGGCCAAGCACCAAACATGACATGACCGCAGCGCACACATGCACAGTGTGCTCCTTGCTAGTGACCAATATCCTCTGTAGCAGCTCCCCGAGCCCCCTAGCCTACTTGGTCAGGTCGAGGCCAGGGCTCATATTGTGGTGAAAGGGCAAGGTTCTGGAGTATAAAAGAAGGATGCTGGCTACCTTTGTCTTTCCACCGTTCTCACCAGCTCTGTTTCGGGTGGCTAGTTAAGCAGTGTACCACCTCAGCATGCCTGCACCACCCTCCCCCTCAACCCCTTGATGAGCATGCTAATCTAGTCCGCCTGCCCATGTGCTCATTCCCTTCTGACACATCCTATTTAATCTCAGGCCCACTAGGAATTGCTCCGAAGGAGCACAATCTCCTCTAATAAGGACACTCTTTTTTGCTCGTCAGTATTGCTGCCCTCGTTCTGGCAGCCATTCTTAAAAGGAGAAAGCATTTCCTTTGAGAGTAGATTATAAATGATATGTTACAGTTTTTCCCCCCTTCGAGGGACAGATGCTCCCGAATGTATGACCTTGGATTGGAGCTGGAGTCAGCGATAGCAGTCTTTGACACAGAAAAGTAAGAACAGAACAGGTCATATCAGCAGCTTCATCAGACAGTATACGTAGAGGTCATGATTTCATACTTCAAACAGGGTAGATAGGTGTACTCCAGGTCCATGGTTGTGGACTGTTTTAAACCACTGCAATAAGGTCTATATTGCAGAGGGGAATGAGTTCACTCGGTTTATCTGATCATAATGTGTTTGTAAAACACCATGACTCATCTGTACTCACAATTCTAATCTCTACCTGAGTCTGGTTCCCACCCAGGTGCTCTTCTCCACACATCTTTTGTTGAGTCAGGCCATGTTCCTGGGGCCCAGATGAAAGGAGGACGGCGCTCAGAGAGGCACGTTTCACCACACTGGCAGCGGGCAGGTGCGCTGTGCCTCGTGAAGTGCGACAGCTGACTCCCCCGTTTCAGACCTGTGAAGCGTGTGCCGCCTTCCCTTGCCTAAGCCTCCTCATCCGTCATTCCAGCTCATCGCAGCCTCCCTGATGCCTGCTGAGCACCGTTAGCCGGAGACGGGGTGTTTGCTGACTAAGACGTGTTGCTTTGTTTTGTTGGCGCTGGCTCCTTTGACATCCTCCCGTCTCCCTGTTGACCTGTGTCCCTGTTATGTGAGTGTATGCACAACGTGGCTTACAGCGTTAATGCTGTATTGCCTTGTCCTTGCTTTAACATTGAGCTGACATGTCAGAGCAAATCGGTTTGCTGGCAGACACATGGGGCTGGGTCCTAGGACTCTGGCAGGTTGCAGTGTCTGAGCAACCGCATATCCGAGCTTGAGGACAAAAGCTGAATGTCTGAGAGAGCAGACAATGCTGGCAGACTTGAGGGAGATGGAGTGCTTCTTGATCTTTTTGTAGCTCAATGACAGCACAAGGTCATATGAAGTAGGAGCACTGAGAAAATTAAAAACTGCTACGCTCCGATTCATACACTGAATGAGATGCTATTGGAAATTTGTTAATACTATTAATCCCAGATTATAATGCACTTTTTAGCTGTGTACAAAACATTTTAAGGCCTTTGTGTCTTGTATAACTTAGACATATCATGTATCAAACACATTAGATGAAGGAGTACTTTTCAGCTGCAAGCTAAAAGTAGCCATTTTCTCCTGACAAGACGCAGCATGCAAATCAACAGCTTATTTCCAGTTGTAGGACTACTTCAGGGGCTATTAGTCGCGTACTTATATCCAATGTCAGCACATCTCACCACAGTCACATAATAAACCAAAGTTCAGTCAGGCTTTTGATTGTCTTCTTGTAGTTGGAATCTGATTTCTTGGGCTTAGTAGATAACTAGCTCACTGAAGAAAGCTGTGAGTTATTAGATTTTGTGGCTAACATATCATAACGTTTATCTAAGTTATATCATAAAGTCTTTTATCTATTAAAGTATTGATTTTTTTTTCAGTGGCTGTGGTGATGTGAAGGTGCCAAAATGTAACAACATTTAAAAAAGCAGATCTAATTTAAATCCAACTCATTTTTGGAGAGCCAGAACTTCTCTGCCATTGATTAACTGAAAAATGGTTTGTAACATTCTCAAGCTATACAGCCTGACAAATTTATTGAGAAAATGCATGCAAGGGAGTCACTTCTCAGCTCAGCTAAGTACAGGCGTATTTCTTCTCATATAACTGACATCAGTTTGAAACAAACAGTGTTCTCCATGTCATTTTTGCTTATAGCTGTCAACACTAGCCCCAGTGACCTCTCTGAATGAGGCATTGCCAAACAAAGCTTCGGGTCTTTGTTGGACTAGGGCATATTTTTCTCTCATATCAGTACTTCAGACTGATGCTACAAGCGAATAAGTCAAGGGATTTGCCCTTGGGGAACTGCAGAACCTATCAAAATGGTTTTAGCCTTATTGCGTTTATTCTTTGGCCCATCCGAGTATGGTCATTTATGGTCAGTCAGCATTCTGAAGCTTAGTCGCTTCAGAAAGTGTTTTATTTGAGTTCTTTGTATTCTTGCACTGAGTTTTGGCCATTTAATCATTCAGTTTCTTTTCTGTACTGTAGCTGCATGACATGATATCATTCCTTTTTTGTTATCATTCCCTCCAGTGACTGCATTAGTGTCATGGACATGTACTTTTTCTAGAATATATATCATGTGAATTCCATGTGGGATGTAAAGATTTCATATTATCAGAAGCGAGGCATTTTTCTTCCTAGGACTGGAACGTTATCAGTCTTCTGCAGTAACACTTTAATATTTTATTGCTTGTTAATTTCAGCAGTATTGCAGAGTAACTTTATGATGGAGTGAAAAATCATAGGACAATCTTTCCAGCACACTAAACAGTGTGCATGGCAACCCAGGCCTTACTGATGATGAGCATTAAAACCCACTCACCCATTGATTGAGAGAGAGAGAGAGGTTGTATCCCTTTTGATCTTACTTTCTAGCATTTTATTTGAGGAAAAGCTTGCTCTCAAAATAAGCTGTATAGAGCAAACATCATGCTATGGTTTACAAAACTAGAATTATGCACAGAGATGCACTTTCTTTTGGACTATAAAAAAATGTCACACAAATCTGTTTAAAGTGACCAGACCAGATAAAGCAGTATGGACCCTGACCCTGATATATTAAATGTACATGTCTCCAATAGAGTTGAGCGATTTTAATTTTTTTAAATGGATAAGTCGTTTTGAAGTATCCCAAAAAAACAGTATTATCATATTTTTCTGTATTATTATAGAAAACTGGCATAATCATATATCCCTAAAAATGGCATTATCATAGTGCGTTTTTATGAGAACGCTCATAAAAAAAGAAAATCACAATCTATAGAGTTAATTTGAAACCTTTAATACTCTACATTTTTGATAACCTGACCACACGCTGACCCTGAATGGTTTCCTGCAGTGCTAGCTGACAGTTAAGTGTGCTGATCATTGCCTGTCTTTCAATGAAACTTTCTTCCCTGAGCAGAAACGAACTGGTTGCTTTGCAGTGAATCTTGCCATTGCATTTGTGATCTAGTTGTATCTGAGTCTACACTTGTGCATGCAAATAAGTTGCCAATCACTGTCTCAATGCATGCCATTTGTCAGGACTGTTGACACTACAGTGATAACATCATCAAAATCGCCAAGTTGTGATGCAACAACTAGGTGTAACTTTTTGCCTGATCTAAATGAGAGTTAACTAGTGTCACTTGGAGTCTGCTTCTTACCAGACATGCCCTTAAACACATCTCTTTACGCACTGTGAAAGCTCACTGCATTCTGCAGTCCTTGCTCCTACGGAACTGCTACAAGGAGCCACACCAGGGTTCCAAATTCAGTACGTGGTAAAGCTGTCAGTCTCCATTCCATCTCTCTCCTCCCTACGCTGTGGGAAACTGCTGTGATATTTGACTGTGCAGCATGATCATGATCCAGTGCCCTTCACATTTATATAACAACATGAGCCCTGTTTGTTTAATGTCTTACATGTTAAACAAGATTAATTTTAATGTTAACATTAAAAGCAGTAGAAGCACAATTTATTCCAAAATCTGCGATTTTTTTCTGAATATTGTCTTTCTTGTCATTTGCTACATATTGTCATGTAATTGTTTGATAATCTTATATTAGTCATTACTACATTTAACCCTTAGAGTTTTTTATTTTACCTTTTTTTTGTACGATTTAAATGTGATTGCACAATTACATGATTAATTATGTAGTTAAGTAAGAATTACATTAATTATATTTGATTTACATTCCATGGACAGGTTCGAGAAGTGCTTCTTTTTTCCATTTGTTTTAATATCAGAGTGACAAAAAATATAGGCAAAAGTAATATTTTTTCCTTTCTGCACAATAATAACTTTAAGTTTTCCCTTTGTTACATAAACTGTGAGGGGAAAATAATTCATGTCAAATAATGCCATGCTTTTGTTATCACCAGCAACAACTGCAACTTCTGAAGGTTAAGTAGAAATATCTTATGGATTTGACATTTACGCGACAGGCCTGTATTTAAAGCAGTCTATTTCAGGTATTCCGACATACTGCTCATCATCGCGTGTCATAACTTTTTCATGAGCTTCAGGGGCTCCACAGTGTTGTAATGGGCGCCATTGTGGCCAGTATACATCCGAGCCCTTCATCAGTAACCTGAGACTGACATCTCAGCTGGGTGAGAGAGGATGACCTCTGTCACTCTTCCTTACACGCACAATACGTCAGTTTCTCTTTTCCGAAAGAACACACACACACAATTGGATGTGATTCTCCAAAGCACACCAAAGCAGCGCTATCATTACTCAACACACTGCAACATTACATGTTTGCGTTTGTGTATTGTGCCTGACAGGACAGTTTTCAGGCCTTGTGCATCAAAATTCAAAAAATATGCTCGTGTGTGCATCATATGACCAAATACACCAAGAAGATACAAAGACACCTTAATTTTATCATGAATTTGTTTTATAGTCAGTCTAAAAACAATGCACAGATCATCATTTAAGATGTGACGTATTAGTTTGCACTCAATTCCATCTATTTCAACTAACTGGATTTACTGTGTTGTTAACTGAACTGAAAAAAAATAGATCTTTCACAATGAGCTATGTTAAGAAGTTAAGAACAGAAGTATGTTTTTTGAACACAGTGTTTTTTGTTAAAATAGAAAGCAGATGTATTTCACCATAAATGTAGGTGTATTATTTACTTAAACCTAGTAACACTTTTTACAGTGTATACTGGCAACCACAATGAGCATGTCTTGTGTATTTGGATGCAATTGAACTGCCATACACAGCACAAAAATGCTTTTACATAGTGTTGTTGTTGGTTTAGGAGAGAAATGATAGAGTACTGGCAAAGTTGACCTAGTAGAGTAATAATATAGCAATGCTATATTGCAGAACGGTGCAATATGCAAATAAGCCCCTCTAAACAAACATGGTGCTTTTACTGTGTGCTGTGAGCATCTTGACTAATCATAGTTGCAGATGTAGAGTTTCTCTCCAGGCAAGTTTTTTTTTGAGTCGAGAATATTTTTCAAATATAAAATTTGAATATCAAATATTACTGAAATGTAAAATCGTAGATTTGAGGAATCATGGTTTTTATGTAACCCAACAAATGTAAATTATTTTGGTTGAAATAATGCAGGTATGTTGCATTACTAGTCATCACTGCATTTCTGATGTATTGCAAGCTGTATTGCAGTCACAGTGTGTAGCCATATAATCACAGTACTAGCATTTTGTCCATATCGTGCAGCCTTAGTGTGTTCTCCTGGAAAGAAGAACTGCTTTATTGTACATATTCCTCACGAGTGGGAGTGAGTGAGGGCAGTCAGTAGATGAAGGGTTGAAGTTAGTGCAGTACCGTCCTGGCAAGGAGACACTCAGGTCAAGACATGCTCTCTCTCCTCACCAGCTGTCTAATTAAGTTCAAACAGCAGGGATGCCACTTCCACTTCAGGATCTTAACAGATGTTGGGTGCCTCTAATGAAGCCTTACACACCTGTCCTCCGTGATGACCACTGCCAGCTTGGCAAATTCACTTTAGGACAAATCCTCAAATAATTGATAAAAAACTCTTTAATATTCTAGTATTTTTACACTATGTTGCCTCATTTCTAATAGAAGACTTTTTATCCATTCTCAGAACAAATTTAGGCCGACATCTCATATGTATCATACATGTATCATATAAAATGTTTGATGCAAGGACTTTACAGTTGTGGGGCTCTAAAGTAGCTGTCTTCTCTTGACAGGATGTAGCAGGCTAATCAACACATTATTCACCATTGAAGGCTGTTACTCATGTACTGATGTCAAACTTCTCACTATGTTCTCTTGATAAACCAAAGGAACGTATCCAATCAGATATCCTGTCAGATTTTCAAATAGAATCTGTTTTTCTTGGCTAACTGGGTAACTAACTCATAAGAGAACCATTTTTTTTAATGGATTTCATTAGATTGTGTTGAGTGCCATATATCTTAGACAAGAAAAAACATACTCATTTGTACTAAAAGCATTTTGAGAAGCTGTGGGTCCTCTAAATTTTGACAGGCGGTGTACATGACGTTCTTTTTCAACCTGTAAATATATGGGCCAATAATGTTTAGTTCACTGGTCCAAGAAAAACTGCGCTGCTCATTCCAGAGCCTGTGCAACACTATTTGATTTCGCTAATGGGGTTCAGTTTGTTGGCTCATTTGTGAAATCGGGTGTCATTATACAGAACTGGGAGAAATATGTGTATGAGGCACTGTGTCCCTCAAAGGATCAAGTTGAGTGCTGGTGGGGCTTGTGTACGCCGCCAAGTCTGCCCTTCCTGGCATATCTGTTTGTGTTGCTTCGGTTAAACTAGCAGTTTTATGTGGCTCATAAGTCATCAGATGACTCTGAATATTGATTTATGAAGTCATATCTCTAAATGTGCTTGCAGTATACCTCAGTAATTCAACTTCTGGCAGCAATTAGCCACCATATTTCTAGAGCTCAGACTTAAACAGTGAGAATTTAAAAGATAGCGTTCAGTCTTTTTTTTTTTAACCAAGGTCTTTTTATTGTTTTTAGACAATAAAAAAATAAACATATAAAAAAAGAAAAATGAGAAAACAAACAAAACCCTCCCAACAATGCTGCACCACTGCACTATAAAGGGTCATTCAACCAGTATACACTCATATATACACATATAAATATACATACACACATATAAAAACAAGGAATTATATAATACAGTGAAAAAAGTGACACTGATTAAAGTCAAGGAAATAAACAAACAAATAAATAAATACATTTTTTG